>NC_060181.1:86575192-86622692 GCF_021184085.1 Oncorhynchus gorbuscha | reverse complement strand
CTAAGGATCGGGAGTCTGGAGGGGGTTGGGAGACAGAATTACCAAATAGTGTTATAAAAGGGTTGATGGAGAATGGAGGAAGGGGGGAGGAGGAAGGAGTCAGTGAGGAGGAAGGAGTCAGTGAGGAGGAAGGTGTTAAGGAGGAGGAAGAGGTTAGGGAGGAGGGAGGAGTCAGTGAGGAGGAAGGAGTCAGTGAGGAGGAAGGTGTTAGGGAGAAGGAAGAGGTTAGGGAAGAGGAAGAGGTTAGGGAGGAGGGAGGAGTTAGGGAGGAGGGAGGAGTTAGGGAGGGGGAAGGAGTCAGTGAGGAGGAAGAGGTTAGGGAGGAGGGAAGAGTTAGGGAGGAGGGAGGAGTTAGGGAGGGGGAAGGAGTAAGGGAGGAGAAAGAGGTTAGGGAGGAGTTAGGGAGGAGGGAGGAGTTAGGGAGGGGGAAGGGGTCAGTGAGGAGGAAGGTGTTAGGGAGGAGGAAGAGGTTAGGGAGGAGGGAGTTAGGGAGGAGGGAGTTTGGGAGGAGGAAGGGGGGGTTAAGAAGGGAGTTAGGGAGGAGGGAGTTAGGGAGGAGGAGGGCGTTAGGAAGGGTGAAGGAGGAAGAAGTTAAGGAGGAGGCTATTGCTGCCCTGCCCCAGGGGCTGAATGGGTGCAAGATGAGAAGTAGAAAGAGACACTCTCCCTGGGAAGGCCGTTCACTAGGAACCTGTTGCTGCAGATGTCCATTCAAAACCCAGACCCAGCTGAAGAGAGAGAGCGATATAGAGAGAGTGAGACCACACTCCTGCACTGAAAATTGAGAGAAGAGCGAGCCATCTCCATCACTAAAAGTTGAGAGAAGAGCGAGCCAGACTCCATCACTGAAAAGAGAGAAAGATAGAGCAACCACAGACTCTTTCAACTGAAAAGAGAGAAAAACCTCCACATTGGTGCTCTGAAAGCCACAGAAAGAAGGAGAGCGACATAGAGAGACCCAGCCTGAAAAGAGAGAGAGAGAACAATGGGTGCTATTGTCAGGCCTTAGTCCCTTTCACTGCCTTTTCTCCAGACTCCAGACTCCTGCAGTAGGCTATCTGTGAGTACATCTGTAGGGCTGACGTTACCATCCTCTCCACTCAGACACAGAGAGGCTCAGGGAAACAGATCCACTCGGCACGGAATGGACGTACTGTAACAGTAGCCTACTGAAGTCTGGATGCTAAGCTAGTTTAGCGCTTATTGTGTCGCTCTCTCTCTTCTTCTGGGTTAGGGTGTGTGGCTACTGCTTGGGATCTGGTTGGTGAGTCGATCTTGTTGCTTGTGTGTGTGTGTGTGTGTGTGTGTGTGTGTGTGTGTGTGTGTGTGTGTGTGTGTGTGTGTGTGTGTGTGTGTGTGTGTGTGTGTGTGTGTGTGTGTGTGTGTGTGTGTGTGTGTGTGTGTATCAGTGGTGTATTAGCGACAGTTAGCCTAGGGGTTGAGAGTGTACCCTGTGTGTTTAAACTTGAAGGTGAAAGTGAGTGTTGGGCCAGTAATCGAAAGGTCGCTGGTTCAAATCCCAGAGATGACAAGGTGAAACACTGTTCATGTGCCCTTGAGCAAGGCACTTTACCCCAATTGCTCATGTAAATCGCACTGGATTAGAGTGTCTGCTAAATGACTAAAATGGGATGGAGTAAGGCTCTGTTTCTCTGGAGAAGATGGTTGGTTGTACGTTTTCACTGTGACTTCAGACACAACAGTGATGTTACATGACTGTGTATATATATATATATTCACTTCATATGATAATACTACCATTCAGCAGATGCTTTTACCAATGCGACTTACAGTCAGTCATGCTCCTGTAAGTCGTTTGACGTATGAGTGGCCCCAGTGGGAAATGAACCAACAACCCTTTGCTTTGCAAGCGACGTGCACTAGCAACTGAACCACACTGGAAAGCAGTTACAATTGTTTTGGTAACACTTTCCTTGACACCCAGTGTAATAACAAGAAATGGCTACTTTGAAGAATCTCAAATATGAAATTTATTTTGATTTGTTAAACACTTTTTTTTGGTTATTACACGATTCCACATGTGTAATTTCATAGTTTTGATGTCTTCACTATTATTCTACAATTTAGAAAATAGTCAAAAAAAATAAAGGAAAACCCTGGAATGAGTAAGTGTGTCCAAACGTTTGATTGGTACTGTATACTCATTAAGTATGTAGTATACAGTATGTTAGTATTGGTATTTGAACACAGCTCTGGTCCCCCAATTTGTAAGTCGCTCTGGATAAGAGCGTCTGCTAAATGACTTAAATGTAAATGTAATGTAAATGAACAGTCTGTTTTATAAGAAACGTTTAATAACGGAGCACTTCACAGACGGCAAGCATCATGGTGAAAGAATGAGCTGGGACACAGATGAATAATATGTGGAACATAGTTACATTTACATTTACATTTAAGTCATTTAGCAGACGCTCTTATCCAGAGCGACTTACAAATTGGTGCATTCACCTTATGACATCCAGTGGAACAGTCACTTTACAATAGTGCATCTAAATCTTAAAGGGGGGAATACTTATCCTATCCTAGGTATTCCTTAAAGAGGTGGGGTTTCAGGTGTCTCCGGAAGGTGGTGATTGACTCCGCTGTCCTGGCGTCGTGAGGGAGTTTGTTCCACCATTGGGGGGCCAGAGCAGCGAACAGTTTTGACTGGGCTGAGCGGGAGCTGTACTTCCTCAGTGGTAGGGAGGCGAGCAGGCCAGAGGTGGATGAACGCAGTGCCCTTGTTTGGGTGTAGGGCCTGATCAGAGCCTGGAGGTACTGAGGTGCCGTTCCCCTCACAGCTCCGTAGGCAAGCACCATGGTCTTGTAGCGGATGCGAGCTTCAACTGGAAGCCAGTGGAGAGAACGGAGGAGCGGTTGATCGAAAAGCAATATATCCTCTTCGCTGCTGAGACTTCCCTTCATAAAACGTGTGTGTGTGTGTGTGTGTGTGTGTGTGTGTGTGTGTGTGTGTGTGTGTGTGTGTGTGTGTGTGTGTGTGTGTGTGTGTGTGTGTGTGTGTGTGTGTGTGTGTGTGTGTGTGTGTGTGTGTGTGTGTGTGTGTGTGTGTGTGTGTGTGTGTGTGTGTGTGTGTGTGTGTGTGTGGTTCTAAGGTAAGGAACAGTAGGAGCAGATAGAGAGACAGAGCATCTGAACTTTCTCTACTGCTCAGCCTCCCCTGTACACTCCCCACTATCACACACACATACACAACACACAGACATCGGTCTAAAAATGGTTGATTCTATCTCCCACTGCCAATGCAGGCACCATAGACATCTCAAACATTAATAAATACTCTCCTTGTTTTCCCATAAAATAACCCCTTTAAAGGAGCTTAACAATGACACAGCAGACTAGTGTCTGACCAGTATCTGAATATCACTGTGTGTTAGTGTTTACGTTACAAGTAACACACATATTTGCTCATTACAAATAAGTTGACAGGAGGAGAGCCACAGGATGTGCATGTCTCCATAAACGGTGCCGTTTCAAGCAGATCTGTAGTTAAGACTTCTAAGTGAATGAGGATTCAGGTAGCCTAGTGGGTTAAGTGCGTTGGGCCAGTCACCGAAAAGGTCGCTAGGTTCAAAATCTGTCGACGTGCCCTTGAGCAAGGCACTTAACCGCAATTGCTCCTGTAAGTTGCTCTGGGTAAGAGCATCTGCTAAATGACTCAAATGTCAAATGTAGAAAGACACATGAACTAACTGTTATCAGCTTAATTGTTTTCATGTTTGTTATTGTTGCCTCATCTCGTGGTTGAGACCAGTGGTAATCATCTCGTGATAGTACTGTCTGCCTGCCTTGTCTCTCTGGTCAATGGGAGGACACAAGGCATACATGTAGGTCTAGGGGCTATGGCGAAATACCTATTTTGAAAGAGCAGTGTTGTGTGTGGGTGTGTGTGGGGGGGGGGGGTTATGCCAGTGTACTTGCTCTCTCATGATGTCAACTGCTCTCCTTTGAAGTCCAGAATTATTACATTATTCAACCCAAATCCCTATGAAAATCATGAATCATGAATTGTATCATAAGAGTCATTTTATTTCACGGCTGCCTTTTTAACTGAGCTCTGTTTCTCTCCTCTCGGCATTGTGACCTTCGAATCAGTCATTTCTGCTTGTCCTGGTTAGACTACTCACTTCTGTACCACAGGAGTTTGGTGGCACCTTAATTGGGGACGATGGGCTCGTGGTGATGGCTAGAATCAGTGGAACGGTATCAAATACATCAAACACATTCCATTTGCTCTGTACCAGCCATTATTATGAGCCGTCCTCCCCTCACCAGCCTCCACTGGACACAGCGATTCATGCTCGCAGTGCATGCACACACAAAGACACACACATAAAAACAAACGCAACTGTTCATCCTGTATTTGAAAATGTCCTTTTTTTAATGTTTAAATGAAAGCAAGCAATTGTCAGAGAGGCTGGCACTGAAGACAACAGGTCATTCGGAATACAGAGAGAGAGAGAGAGAGAGAGAGAGAGAGAGAGAGAGAGAGAGAGAGAGAGAGAGAGAGAGAGAGAGAGAGAGAGAGAGAGAGAGAGAGAGAGAGAGAGAGAGAGAGAGAGAGAGAGAGAGAGAGAGATGTATTATTCAGCCGTTGATTTTGTTGGTTTATAATATTTTGTGTGTCGTGTTGTTTCAGCTTTACGACAAAATCAACACAAAGTCATCTCCCCAGATCAGAAACCCCCCCAGCAATACTGTACAGAGGGCCAAGGAGGTGAGCGCGTGCACACACACACTCACGCACACGTACACACACACATTGATACAATATTGTGTTATGTGCTTGTCACCATGCTTGTGTATAAGATATTATTGATGATTGATGATGTGATCAACTGTGGATCACCGCACGCTGCTTCATAATTCCCTGACCACACACTCCTGCTGAAACAACACGGCTCTAGCCATTAACACATCTCTCTACTATTCGTTAGGTTCACATCACAAACAGCACCCTATTTCTCATGTAGTGCACTATGTTTGACCACAGCCCTATGTGGCTCTGATCAGAAGAAGTCAAAACTGGTGCCCACTGTGTGGAATAAGGAATCTAACTCTTCATTGCTGTTATCTACTTTGGCTCTCTGCTGCTTGTGTAACATTGGGTCAAGCTGGCCTGAGGTCAATGTTTGAAGGAGTTGAACCTCCTCTCCTCTAACCTCTTTAGTTTTTTCCTCAAAATAACAACAACCTCGTAGCTATGTGTCACCAGCTAGGTAACAAACCTGGGTTGTCCACAACACAAAACTCAATACCATGTTGGCTTTCTGAGCTAAAGGCCAGCCGTTAGGCTCTGGGAGCTAACATGAATCTTCAGGTTTCAGGCAAGATTACTCATCAACCACCTCCACTACATAAGGACACATGCACAGCTGTCCTACTGGGACATGTCTTATGACAGCCCCAGCCAGCTTTACATTAGGATATAACTGTAACGTGGTGTGATGTGTGAGCTGCACCCCAGTAAAGCACGGTGGAGGTGAAGTGGAGGTGTACAGAAGGGTGCTATTGTGTAGCTCAGTTGGTTGAGCATGGATCTCGCAAGGCCGAGGATTGTGGGTTCAATTCCCACTGGGGTCATGCAACAATACGCATGACTGAAAGTTGCTTTGGACAGTCTCTGTTCAATGTTGTGTATTATTATAATATACACTCAGCAAAAAAAGATAGGACCCTGTCTTTTCAAAGATAAATTGTAAAAAATCCAAATTACTTCACAGATTTTCATTGTAAAAGGTTTATACACCGTTTCCCATGCTTGTTCAATGAACCATAAACAATTAATGAAAATGCACTTGTGGAACGGTCGTGAAAACACTAACAGCTTACAGACCATAGTCAATTAAGGTCATAGTTATGAAAACTTACGACACTAAAGAGGCCTTTCTACTGACTCTGAAAAACACCAAAAGAAAATGCCCTGCGCATCTGCGTGAACATGCCTTAGGCATGCTGCAAGGAGGCATGAGGACTGCAGATGTGGCCAGGGAAATAAATTACAATGTCCGTACTGTGAGACGCCTAAGACTGCGCTACAGAGAGACAGGACGGACAGCTGATCGTCCTCACAGTGTCAGACCACGTTTAAAAACACCTGCACAGGATCGGTACATTCGAACATCACATCACAGGTACAGGATGGCAACAACAACTCCCTTTGTTACACCAGGAATGAACAATCCCTCCATTAGTGCTCAGACTGTCCGCAATAGGCAGAGAGAGGTTGGACTGAGGGCTTGTAGACCTGTTGTAAGGCAGGTCCTCACCAGATATCACCGGCAACATCGTCGCCTTTGAGCACAAACCCACCGTTGCTCGACCAGACAGGACCAGGGGTGATGATCGGATTCGCTTTTATCGTTGAAGGAATCAGCGTTACACTGAGGCCTGTACTCTGGCGCGGGATCGATTTGGAGGTGGAGGGTCCGTCATGGTCTGGGGCAGTGTGTCACAGCATCATCAGAGTGAGCTTGCTGTCATTGCAGGCAATTTCAACGCTGTGCGTTACAGGGAAGACATCCTCCTCCCTCATGTGGTACCCTTCCTGCAGGCTGGTAGCCACACCAGATAGTGACTGTTACTTTTGATTTTGACCCCCCATTTGTTTAGGGGCACATTATTCCATTTCTGTTAGTCACGTGTCTGTGGAACTTGTTCAGTTTATGTTTCAGTTGTTGAATCTTGTTATGTTCATACAAATATTTACACATGTTCAGTTTGCTGAAAATCAACGCAGTTGACAGCGAGAGGACATTTCATTTTTTGCTGAGTTTAGAAGAGTATGACTCTGATCTAGGATCAGATTATAGGGGACTGGTCCTATAGTAGGACTGGTTCTGTAGTAGGACTGGTCTTATAGTAGGACTGGTTCTGTAGTAGGACTGGTCTTATAGTAGGACTGGTTCTGTAGTAGGACTGGTTCTGTAGTAGGACTGGTCTTATAGTAGGACTGGTTCTGTAGTAGGACTGGTCCTGTAGTAGGACTGGTTCTGTAGTAGGACTGGTTCTATAGTAGGACTGGTCTTATAGTAGGACTGGTTCTGTAGTAGGACTGGTTCTGTAGTAGGGCTGGTCTTATAGTAGGACTGGTCTTATAGTAGGACTGGTTCTGTAGTAGGACTGGTTCTGTAGTAGGACTGGTTCTATAGTAGGACTGGTTCTGTAGTAGGACTGGTCTTATAGTAGGACTGGTTCTGTAGTAGGACTGGTCTTATAGTAGGACTGGTTCTGTAGTAGGACTGGTTCTGTAGTAGGACTGGTCTTATAGTAGGACTGGTTCTGTAGTAGGACTGGTCCTGTAGTAGGACTGGTTCTGTAGTAGGACTGGTTCTGTAGTAGGACTGGTTCTGTAGTAGGACTGGTCTTATAGTAGGACTGGTTCTGTAGTAGGACTGGTTCTGTAGTAGGGCTGGTCTTATAGTAATAATAATAATAATATAATATATGCCATTTAGCAGACAGTAGGACTGGTCTTATAGTAGGACTGGTTCTGTAGTAGGACTGGTTCTGTAGTAGGACTGGTTCTGTAGTAGGACTGGTTCTATAGTAGGACTGGTTCTGTAGTAGGACTGGTCTTATAGTAGGACTGGTTCTGTAGTAGGACTGGTCTTATAGTAGGACTGGTTCTGTAGTAGGACTGGTTCTGTAGTGGGACTGGTCTTATAGTAGGATTGGTTCTGTAGTAGGACTGGTTCTGTAGTAGGACTGGTCTTATAGTAGGACTGGTTCTGTAGTAGGACTGGTTCTGTAGTAGGACTGGTCTTATAGTAGGACTGGTTCTGTAGTAGGACTGGTCTTATAGTAGGACTGGTTCTGTAGTAGGGCTGGTCTTATAGTAGGACTGGTCTTATAGTAGGACTGGTTCTGTAGTAGGACTGGTTCTATAGTAGGACTGGTTCTGTAGTAGGACTGGTCTTATAGTAGGACTGGTTCTGTAGTAGGACTGGTTCTGTAGTAGGACTGGTCTTATAGTAGGACTGGTTCTGTAGTAGGACTGGTCTTATAGTAGGACTGGTTCTGTAGTAGGACTGGTTCTGTAGTAGGACTGGTCTTATAGTAGGACTGGTTCTGTAGTAGGACTGGTTCTTATAGTAGGACTGGTTCTGTAGTAGGACTGGTCTTATAGTAGGACTGGTTCTGTAGTAGGACTGGTCTTATAGTAGGACTGGTCTTATAGTAGGACTGGTTCTGTAGTAGGACTGGTTCTGTAGTAGGACTGGTCTTATAGTAGGACTGGTTCTGTAGTAGGACTGGTCTTATAGTAGGACTGGTTCTGTAGTAGGACTGGTTCTGTAGTAGGACTGGTCTTATAGTAGGACTGGTTCTGTAGTAGGACTGGTTCTGTAGTAGGACTGGTCTTATAGTAGGACTGGTTCTGTAGTAGGACTGGTCTTATAGTAGGACTGGTTCTGTAGTAGGACTGGTTCTGTAGTAGGGCTGGTCTTATAGTAGGACTGGTCTTATAGTAGGACTGGTTCTGTAGTAGGACTGGTCTTATAGTAGGACTGGTTCTGTAGTAGGACTGGTCTTATAGTAGTACTGGTTCTGTAGTAGGACTGGTCTTATAGTAGGACTGGTCTTATAGTAGGACTGGTTCTGTAGTAGGACTGGTCTTATAGTAGGACTGGTCTTATAGTAGGACTGGTTCTGTAGTAGGGCTGGTCTTATAGTAGGACTGGTTCTGTAGTAGGACTGGTTCTGTAGTAGGGCTGGTCTTATAGTAGGACTGGTCAGCCGATTATTATTTTTTAATGAACAAGATGAAGAGGTAGTAAATATAGAAGGTGGCCATTGGATCCGGACAGTTTTGATCTACTAGACTGTTAAACACTGAGGCTGTGTTCCATTCCAAAAAGTTGCCCCCTGAAAGAGAGGTGGACAAGAGCAGAAGGGACAACTGTTTTGTAATGGAATGCAGCCTGCGATCGAATCTTTTCTACAAACATACAGAATCTGTTGGGTTTTGTTTCCCACTGTTAGTGAAGCTAATCCACAGTCTGTTGGATCATTCCTGAGCTACACACTCAGACACACACACACACACACACACACACACACACACACACACACACACACACACACACACACACACACACACACACACACACACACACACTCACACACATACTCACATGCACACTCGCATGCACACGCACACACACACACACACACACACACACACACACACACACACACACACACACACACACACACACACACACACACACACACACACACACACACACACACACACACACACACACACTGGCAAGACAGACTCACTCTCACACACTGGCAAGACAGACTCACTCTCTCTCACACACACACACACACACATACATAAGACACACACACACACATACATAAGACACACACACACATACATAAGACACACACACACACACATACATAAGACACACACACACATACATAAGACACACACACACAGCATATTTTCCAGATATTTGTTGCCTAGACTGTAGTGTTGGACCGTTTTGGATTCCTTTATGCACCATTACTACCAGACAGGCTTCACATACACTGGTGCATAGTGTTTGCCTCTAGCTTGCTGAATTCACACACTCTCAATGAATGAACCAGGAGAGAGCGGGGGGGTATGAGTTAGACGGAGGAGGGAGGGAGGGAGGGATGGGTATGGGTTAGAGGGAGGAGGGAGGAGGGAGGGAGGGAGGGAGGGAGGGAGGGAGGGAGGGAGGGAGGGAGGGAGGGAGGGAGGGAGGGAGGGAGGGAGGGAGGGAGGGAGGGAGGGAGGGGGAGGGAGGGATGGGTTAGACGGAGGGAGGAGGGAGGGAGGGACCAGAGAAAAGGTAGTGTGTATTGTTAGTGTGTGTGTAGACTTTGTCAAAACAAGCCCAACTGTTGGAAATGTGAAATGTTTGTATTGGGTTCATTGTATGTGGAGGGCAATTAAATTGTACGTTAGGCTGAGAAGAAAGAGAGAGGGGGAGGGAGTAGGTTGAAAAACACAGCAGTATTAACACTGGAAAGTCCATTTAGAGCAGTGTAGGACTCTGTATGTGGCTTTGAAGTAAGTCTAAAGGATTTGAGTAATTAACCTGCTCCAGTTGACCCAGTCTGGTCTTAGAGGGGATTTAGTCTAACCTGTTTATGGTGCTGTTTGTGTCATAGTTTTACTTTTAAGATGGTCTAATTTTATTATGAGTTTGTATGGTTAGGAGTTTGTATGGCGTTGGATTAGGAGTTTGTATGGCGTTGGATTAGGAGTTTGTATGGCATTGGATTAGGAGTTTGTATGGCATTGGATTATGAGTTTGTATGGCATTGGATTATGAGTTTGTATGGCGTTGGATTAGGAGTTTGTATGGCGTTGGATTATGAGTTTGTATGGCGTTGGATTATGAGTTTGTATGGCGTTGGATTATAAATTTTTATAGCATTGGATTAGGAGTTTGTATGGCGTTGGATTAGGAGTTTGTATGGCGTTGGATTAGGAGTTTGTATGGCGTTGGATTAGGAGTTTGTATGGCATTGGATTATGAGTTTGTATGGTATTGGATTAGGAGTTTGTATGGCGTTGGATTAGGAGTTTGTATGGCGTTGGATTAGGAGTTTGTATGGCGTTGGATTAGGAGTTTGTATGGCGTTGGATTAGGAGTTTGTATGGCATTGGATTATGAGTTTGTATGGCGTTGGATTATGAGTTTGTATGGCGTTGGATTATAAATTTGTATGGCATTGGATTATGAGTTTGTATGGCGTTGGATTATGAGTTTGTATGGCGTTGGATTATAAATTTGTATGGCATTGGATTAGGAGTTTGTATGGCGTTGGATTAGGAGTTTGTATGGCGTTGGATTAGGAGTTTGTATGGCGTTGGATTAGGAGTTTGTATGGCATTGGATTATGAGTTTGTATGGAGTTGGATTATGAGTTTGTATGGCGTTGGATTATAAATTTGTATGGCATTGGATTAGGAGTTTGTATGGCGTTGGATTAGGAGTTTGTATGGCGTTGGATTAGGAGTTTGTATGGCGTTGGATTAGGAGTTTGTATGGCATTGGATTATGAGTTTGTATGGTATTGGATTAGGAGTTTGTATGGCGTTGGATTAGGAGTTTGTATGGCGTTGGATTAGGAGTTTGTATGGCGTTGGATTAGGAGTTTGTATGGCATTGGATTAGGAGTTTGTATGGTATTGGATTAGGAGTTTGCAGTAGTGGAAAAAGTACCCCATTCTCATACTTGAGTAAAAGTAGAAATACCTTAATAGAAAATGACTAATAGAATGACTTAATAGATGAGTCACCTATTTTTTTTATTTTTTTTATTTAACCTTTATTTATCTAGACAAGTGAATTAAGAACAAATTCCTATTTACAATGATGGCACGTAGTAAAATACAACTTGAGTAAAAGTCTAAAAGTATTTGGTTTTAAATATACTTAAGTATCAAGAGTCAATGTAAAAGTATAAATCATTTCAAATTCCTTATATTACATTTTTTTCCAACTGCTTACACACGTTTTCAAAACTGTCTCCTTTTTTCAAAACTCTACACACAATTCCCAAAACTGCACACACAAAATGCAAAATGTCTCACATCTCCTTCAAAATGCCATAAACACGTGTCAGAATGAAGCATTTGCACCAAATGGCAAACACTGCTTTCATAATAGTACATTTTTGGATATACCATGTAAACACTGTTGTTCTAAATCTAAAGCTCTTTGGTCTTTCATAGATTTATATCTACATTTCAATACAATGTTCTACAGTGAAAGTCATCTGCTGAGCGGGGTAACAAGTACACTGTAAACACCAATGCAATGTAGAAACATTAAATATTTATTAGGCCAAACATTACTGTTGTATACAGTAGCATACAACAAAACCATAAACATATGTAAACCAAAGTATATTCTTTAGAATACAGTAAAGAACACAATTGTGTGTGAGGGGTCCCGGGGGGGGGGCAGTCCAGGAATTGGTAGGGGGGGGGCAGTAACCAGTGCTAAGCTACGCTTCATCTCTTTTCCGGCCTGGGTCTGACCACAATACTTCGTCCACATCACAAGATACATTTTCTCTTGCCAAACATTGAGGGAAGTATATCCTAGCATGGCGTATCCAACCTTGGACAGAGGCAACCTCTATGTCCCCATATGTGTCCTCCATTGCCTGGAGAAGCGACATGCGGGCATAGGGTTGGCGATCATACACTTTCCAGCACCATGCCGAAAATTCCTCTATGGGATTTAGAAAAGGTGAATATGTGGGAAGGTACAAAACTACAAATTGTGGATGGATGGCAAACCAGTTTTGGACCAGAACAGCCCGGTGAAAACTAACATTGTCCCATAAAACCACAAATCTAGCAGGCTTCTGATTTTTTTATTTTTTTTATTTCACCTTTATTTAACCAGGTAGGCTAGTTGAGAACAAGTTCTCATTTGCAACTGCGACCTGGCCAAGATAAAGCATAGCAGTGTGACACATACAACAACACAGAGTTACACATGGAGTAAACAATTAACAAGTCAATAACACAGTAGAAAAAAAGGGGAGTCTATATACAATGTGTGCAAAAGGCATGAGGAGGTAGGCGACAAGCATTGTGTAAATTGCATCCAGAAAAGTGAGCATATGGCCAGTGTTGTACGGACCCAGTGTGACATTGTGATGGAGTACCCCGTTCTGAGTGATGGCAGCACACATAGTTATATTATCCCCACGCTGTCCAGGGACATTGGTAATTGCCCTCTGTCCTATTACATTTCTTCCACGGCGCGGATTACATGGGCATCCAGCTCCAATACTCTCTGTAACAGACAAAAGGATACACAGATAAGTAAATATGGTCTGAAGTACTGGAAGTAATGTTGCATATATACCTCTACAAAGTCATGTCGCATATTCTTGACTCTGTCAGAGTTTCTCTCAAATGGCACCTTGTAAAGTTGTTTCATCGTCACTCGGTGCCGTTGGAGGATGCGTTGTGTGGTCGACAGGCTTACAGCATTGATGTTGTTAAATATGGTGTCGTTATTCAAGATATGCTCTCTTATCTCTCGAATCCTAATTGCATTGTTGGCCAAAGCCATATTTATAATTGCTGTCTCTTGTACATCTGTAAACAAGCGTCCTCGTCCTCCATGATGTCTTTGCCTTTCCACTCTGGACAGAATTCAAACACAGTATGTGTTCAGCATAAGAACTGTGAACAATGTACAAAAAAATGTAGTACAGCATGATAACCAACCTCATTCATTCAATGCAGTGCAGTAAATGGATGGCTTAGAGTTACAAATGTTTATCCAATACTATGCAGTCATGCGTATTTTACAGTACATTACTGTAATGCTAAAATAGTCATTAGATAGTTGCATACCTGTTCTCATTTCTGAAGGTTCGAATTGTGGACGCCACTGTAAATCGACTCTCGCTCATGGTCAAACCTTGGTTGATCACACGATCAACAAGTGTTGCCCTAATCTCATAAGAAATGTCTCTCCTTCCTTCCTTCTCTTCTTTCCCCTCGTCCTCTTCTTCCTCTTCCTCTCCCTCCTACTCCTCTTGCTCTCTGTCCATTGTTGGCATCCCATTGTTCAAAACAGGTCATCTGACCTTTGACCTATTTATAGGCCTATACTACAGTAAAGCAGTGATTGGTTAGTGATCAGTTAAGCTATTAGTGTTTGCACATGTGAGGAGTGTGTGTGTGACCTGGTGAATAAGTGTAGCATTTTGATTGGTTGTGTTTGGAAAAGGAAAGCAAGTCACTTCCTGTTAGATTTTTGTGTTTTAGGTAGAGAATTGTGTGTAGTGTTTTGAAAAAAGTGTTTCATGCAATTGACAACTGAGTCAAAGGCTGAGAAATAGCTTATGGTTTTGGATATTTGGTGTGTAGTTTTGCACTTTGAGTGAGAGGTTTCAAAAATCGTGTGACATGAAAAGATTTTGTGTGTAAGCAGTTGGAAAAAACTGTAAGCAAACCAGACGGCACCATTTTCTTGTTTTTTTTTTACATTCATGGCTACCAGGGGCACACTCCAACACTCAGACATCATTTACAAACACAGCATTTGTGTTTAGTCCGCCAGATCAGATCAGATCCGCCAGATCAGATCAGATCCGCCAGATTAGAGGCAATAGGGATGACCAGGGATTTTCTCTTTAAGTTTGTGAATTGGACAATTTTCCTGTCCTGCTAAGCATTCAAAACGAGTACTTTTGGGTGTCATGGAAAATGTATAGATTAAAAAGTATATTATTTTCTTTAGAAATGTATTGAAGTAAAAGTAAAAGTGGCAAAATATAAATAGTAAAGTAAAACCACTGGGAGTGTGTATGGCGTTGGATTAAGAGTTTGTATACAGGGAGACTGAACAGATGTTTTATAGCTGTGTGTGTGTGTGTGTGTGTGTGTGTGTGTGTGTGTGTGTGTGTGTGTGTGTGTGTGTGTGTGTGTGTGTGTGTGTGTGTGTGTGTGTGTGTGTGTGTGTGTGTGTGTGTGTGTGTGTGTGTGTGTGTGTGTGTGTGTGTGTGTGTGTGTGTGTGCGCGCGCGTAATGTTCCTCCAGCAGTGTCCTCATTTTCTCTCTGAGTGTCTTTCCAGTCAATGTTAGACGCATTGATCCAGTATTTCACCACAGAACGAAATCTCCTTTATTTCTTGCCACCAGTAACTTAAAGGGACTTCCTGTGTGATACTCTGCTTGACTTCCTGCTGCTGATCCTCAGTGGCGATACTGTAATACTTTCAAAAATTAATACTTTTTATATTTGACCCTGGTCCTAAACCTATAGACACTAACCTTTCCCTCCAACGCCGTCATCTTAGACCTCTTTCAACTTTACCCCCCTGACCCTCTTGACAACCCCTAACCCCTGGCCTTTGACCCCATGAACCCTGACTCTTCCTATGAGGACCAAGGACATCCTCAGAGGTCACGTGTAACTGTCCTCCCTGTGTCCTCCTCCTGGTCTAAAGAGCTCCATCCAAGACGAAACAAGTTCCGCTTTGAAACACCTGGAATATGTAAGCCCTGAGACGCCTTTCACAACACACTCACACTCACAAATAAAACAAAGAAAGACAAGTTGGTTTTATTTTAAAGCAATGTTGTATTTGACAGAAGGAGACTGGGAGTAGCTGTCTGTGACGATGCATACGTTAGGCTGCAGCTTGACCCATGTAAACTGTAGCTCAGTAGCACGTGTGTGAGTCTATCGTGGAGTCTGTAGTGTGGCTGTGAGTGTCTCCTCTCTAAAATAGGTCATAAATTGTTGTGTAGGTCAAGTTTGTGATCCGTTTCCGTGTTCAACTCAGAAGGTGAAATTGAACGTCCTGATTGATCAGAGGCGATGGATACAACAATAGCAAACACACAGATTGATCCATAGTGATGTCACCTGGATTTATGTTTCACTTCCCCTCCAAGCCAGGTCTCACCACTCTTTTACATTTTTACATTTGAGTAATTTAGCAGAGACTTACAGGTGCCGTTAGGGTTAAAGCAAAATTCCACCAAAAAATGACCCTTTGGTATTTGTTCCATTAGTCCATTGTTTTTACCCCCTTTTTCATGGTATCCAATTGTTTTTAGTAGCTATTATCTTGTCTCATTGCTCAATTCCTGTACAGGCTCAGGAGAGACAAAGGTTGAAAGTCATGTGTCCTCCAATAACACAACCCAACCAAGCTGCACTGCTTCTTTAACACAGGGCACAGGATATCCCTACTGGTCAAGCCCTCCCTAACCTGGATGACGCTAGGCCAATTGTGCATCGCCCCATGGGCCTCCCGGTCGTGGCCTGGGCGCGAACCCAGGGTCTCTGGTGGCACAGCTGCAGTACAACGCCCTTAGCCACAGCTCCACACGGGAGGCCCCATTAGTCCATTGTAGACATAGTCCCAAAATGTTTTGCTTGATGGCAATCAAGTTTTCAAGATATGTAACTTTCAAAATAAAGAAATCATATGACATCAAACGCAACATCATGGAAAATGCATCATACAGGTATGATTTTTGTATTTTAAAAGTTAAATATCTTGATTGCTGACAAGCAAAATATTTTGGGGACTTTGTCTGTTATGCAGGTGAATGAGGACCCAAAAGCGACTTGGCGAAAACAGAGTCTTTAATCCAGTTTAAGGAAATAGCAATACTCCTAGACAAATCGGAGCGGTAAATAAAGCATAAAAACAATTTCACTCGTAATCACGAGAACTGACTGGAGACTCGATAATAAACTGCAGGTTGCCTCGGGAAGGCACTTGACCGTAGCAGACTCAGACACCTGCTCACCACGCAGCATCTGAGGGAAACACGACACGACAGGGCGATACAAAGACACAGCACGGTGAACAATATACAAGGATCCGACAGGACAGAAACGGAAAACAAGGGGAGAAATAGGGACTCTAATCAGGGGAAAAGATAGGGAACAGGTGTGGGAAGACTAAATGATTGATTAGGGGAATAGGAACAGCTGGGAGCAGGAACGGAACGATAGAGAGAAGAGAGAGAGAGAGGGAGAGAGAAAAAGGGGAACGAACCTAAAAAGACCAGCAGGGGGAAAACGAACAGAAGGAAAAGCAAAATGACAAGACAATATAAGACAAAACATGATAGTACCCCCCCACTCACCGAGCGCCTCCTGGCGCACTCGAGGAGGAATCCTGGCGGCAACGGAGGAAATCATCAATCAGTGAACGGTCCAGCACGTCCCGAGACGGAACCCAACTCCTCTCCTCAGGACCGTAACCCTCCCAATCCACTAAGTATTGGTGACCCCGTCCCCGAGAACGCATGTCCATGATCCTACGTACCTTGTAAATAGGTGCGCTCTCGACAAGGACGGGAGGGGGGGAGGGAAGACGAACGGGGGTGCGAAGAAAGGGCTTGACACAGGAGACATGGAAGACAGGATGGACGCGACGAAGATGTCGCGGAAGAAGCAGTCGCACAGCGACAGGATTGACGACCTGGGAGACACGGAACGGACCAATGAACCGCGGAGTCAACTTACGAGAAGCTGTCGTAAGAGGAAGGTTGCGAGTGGAAAGCCACACTCTCTGGCCGCAACAATACCTAGGACTCTTAATCCTATGTTTATTGGCGGCTCTCACAGTCTGTGCCCTGTAACGGCAAAGTGCAGACCTCACCCTCCTCCAGGTGCGCTCACAACGTTGGACAAACGCTTGAGCGGAGGGAACACTGGACTCGGCAAGCTGGGATGAGAACAGAGGAGGCTGGTAACCCAGACTACTCTGAAACGGAGATAACCCGGTAGCAGACGAAGGAAGCGAGTTGTGAGCGTATTCTGCCCAGGGGAGCTGTTCTGCCCAAGACGCAGGGTTTCTGAAAGAAAGGCTGCGTAGTATGCGACCAATCGTCTGATTGGCCCTCTCTGCTTGACCGTTAGACTGGGGATGAAACCCGGAAGAGAGACTGACGGACGCACCAATCAAACGACAGAACTCCCTCCAAAACTGTGACGTGAATTGTGGACCTCTGTCTGAAACGGCGTCTAACGGGAGGCCATGAATTCTGAACACATTCTCGATGATGATTTGTGCCGTCTCCTTAGCGGAAGGAAGTTTAGCGAGAGGAATGAAATGTGCCGCCTTAGAGAACCTATCGACAACCGTAAGTCTTCCCCGCAGACAAAGGCAGACCGGTAATGAAGTCTAGGGCGATGTGAGACCATGGTCGAGAAGGAATGGGGAGCGGTCTGAGACGACCGGCAGGAGGAGAGTTACCTGACTTAGTCTGCGCGCAGTCCGAACAAGCAGCCACAAAACGGCGCGTGTCACGCTCCTGAGTCGGCCACCAAAAGCGCTGGCGAATAGAAGCAAGAGTGCCTCGAACACCGGGATGACCAGCTAACTTGGCAGAGTGAGCCCACTGAAGAACAGCCAGACGAGTGGAAACAGGAATGAAAAGAAGGTTACTAGGACAAGCGCGCGGCGACGCAGTGTGCGTGAGTGCTTGCTTAACCTGTCTTTCAATTCCCCAGACTGTCAACCCGACAACACGCCCATAAGGAAGAATCCCCTCGGGATCAGTAGAAGCCACAGAAGAACTAAAAAGACGGGATAAGGCATCAGGCTTGGTGTTCTTGCTACCCGGACGGTAAGAAATCACAAACTCGAAACGAGCGAAAAATAACGCCCAACGAGCTTGACGAGCATTAAGTCGTTTGGCAGAACGGATGTACTCAAGGTTCTTATGGTCTGTCCAAACGACAAAAGGAACGGTCGCCCCCTCCAACCACTGTCGCCATTCGCCTAGGGCTAAGCGGATGGCGAGCAGTTCGCGGTTACCCACATCATAGTTGCGTTCAGATGGCGACAGGCGATGAGAAAAATAAGCGCAAGGATGAACCTTATCGTCAGACTGGAAGCGCTGGGATAGAATGGCTCCCACGCCTACCTCTGAAGCGTCAACCTCGACAATGAATTGTCTAGTGACGTCAGGAGTAACGAGGATAGGAGCGGACGTAAAACGTTCTTTTAGAAGATCAAAAGCTCCCTGGGCGGAACCGGACCACTTAAAACACGTCTTGACAGAAGTAAGAGCTGTGAGAGGGGCAGCAACTTGACCGAAATTACGAATGAAACGCCGATAGAAATTAGCGAAACCTAGAAAGCGCTGCAACTCGACACGTGACCTTGGAACGGGCCACTCACTGACAGCTTGGACCTTAGCGGAATCCATCTGAATGCCTTCAGCGGAAATAACGGAACCGAGAAAAGTAACGGAGGAGACATGAAAAGAGCACTTCTCAGCCTTCACGTAGAGACAATTCTCTAAAAGGCGCTGGAGAACACGTCGAACGTGCTGAACATGAATCTCGAGTGACGGTGAAAAAATCAGGATATCGTCAAGGTAGACAAAAACAAAGATGTTCAGCATGTCTCTCAGAACATCATTAACTAATGCCTGAAAAACAGCTGGCGCATTGGCGAGACCAAACGGCAGAACCCGGTACTCAAAATGCCCTAACGGAGTGTTAAACGCCGTTTTCCACTCGTCCCCCTCTCTGATGCGCACGAGATGGTAAGCGTTACGAAGGTCCAACTTAGTAAAGCACCTGGCTCCCTGCAGAATCTCGAAGGCTGATGACATAAGGGGAAGCGGATAACGATTCTTAACCGTTACCTAGCCCTCGATAATCCACGCAGGGGCGCAGAGTACCGTCCTTTTTCTTAACAAAAAAAAACCCCGCCCCGGCCGGAGAGGAAGAAGGCACTATGGTACCGGCGTCAAGAGACACAGACAAATAATCCTCGAGAGCCTTACGTTCGGGAGCCGACAGAGAGTATAGTCTACCCCGAGGAGGAGTGGTCCCCGGAAGGAGATCAATACTACAATCATACGACCGGTGAGGAGGAAGGGAGTTGGCTCGGGACCGACTGAAGAACGTGCGCAGATCATGATATTCCTCCGGCACTCCTGTCAAATCGCCAGGTTCCTCCTGAGAAGTGGGGACAGAAGAAATGGGAGGGATGGCAGACATTAAACACTTCACATGACAAGAAACGTTCCAGGATAGGATAGAATTACTAGACCAATTAATAGAAGGATTATGACATACTAGCCAGGGATGACCCAAAACAACAGGTGTAAAAGGTGAACGAAAAATCAAAAAAGAAATAGTCTCACTGTGGTTACCAGATACGAACCTAAAAAGACCAGCAGGGGGAAAACGAACAGAAGGAAAAGCAAAATGACAAGACAATATAAGACAAAACATGATATTGTCAACAATGGACTAATGAAACAAATACCAAAATATCATTTTTGGGTGGACTTTCCCTTTTTTTTTTTACGTAGTCAGCTCAGGGATTTGAACCAGTGACCTTTCGGTTATTGGCCCAATGCTCTTAACTGCTAGGCTACCTGCTGCCCATCTCCCACAGACACACTCACACACATGCTCCAAATGGCACACACCTTTACGTGCCAGGACTCTCCATCTCCCATTTCAGCAGGCAGGTGTGACATAGCAGGACCTGACTCCAAATCAGGTCACTCCGAGAGGCCAGGGGGCATGAACAAGCCCTGAAGAGGACTCTTATTGGTTAAGAGAAGCCATGAAGAGGGAACTTATGGGATGAACATTTCAAAATGCAATTTATACTGGTTTACATGGTTCTAAAGGGAGGGTTAGGAAGGGTATTACTGTATATGTGTATACTCAGACCAGAGGTTGATGTACTCTTCAGTGTGCGTTTGGGACAGGCATTAAGCAGGCCTACTCTACTACTTTACAGAAAGGCCCTGTGACTGGCGCCCTGTGCTTTTGTGCTTCCACCTTACAGGTACTGGAAGATATCTCTTGTTACCCAGACAACCACGACGCCAAGGAGCTCAGACGGATACTGACCCAGCCGCACTTTATGGTGAGTGAAAGCACACACATACACAGAAAGAGAGAGAGAGAGAAAGAGAAAGAGAGTGAGAGAGAAAGAGAGCGACAGAGAGAAAGAGAAAGAGAGAGAGAGAGAGAGAGAGAGAGAGAGAGAGAGAGAGAGAGAGAGAGAGAGAGAGAGAGAGAGAGAGAGAGAGAGAGAGAGAGAGAGAGAGAAAGAGAAAGAGAAAGAGAGAGAAAAAGAGAGAGAGAGAAAGAGAAAAAGAGAGAGAGAGAAAGAGAAAGAGAAAGAGAGCAAGAGAGAAAGAGAGAGACAGAGAGAAAGAGAAAGAGAAAGAGAGAGACAGGGAGAAAGAGAAAGAGAGAGAGAGAGAGAGAGAGAGAGAGAGAGAGAGAGAGAGAGAGAGAGAGAGAGAGAGAGAGAGAGAGAGAGAGAGAGAGAGAGAGAGAAGAGAGAGAAGAGAGAGAGAGAGAGAGAGAGAGAGAGAGAGAGAGAGAGAGAGAGAGAGAGAGAGAGAGAGAGAGAGAGAGAGAGAGAGAGAGAGAGAGAGAGAGAGAGAGAGAGAGAGAGAGAGACTCGGTCTAAACATCAGCACCACAGGTATCTTCCACAAAGCTGTAAACTATCTGAGAAAAAAGGCAAGTAGGGCCTTCTATGCAGTCAATAGGAACATACAATTTGACATACCAATTAGGATCTGGCTAAAAATACTTGAATCAGTAATAGAACCCATTGCCCTTTATGGTTGTGAGGTCTGTCTGGGGTCCGCTCGCCAACCAAGAATTGAGACTGCATGCAGAATTCTGCAAAAATATCCTCCGTGTACAACGTAAAACACCAAATAATGCATGCAGAGCAGAATTAGGCCAATACCCGCCAATTATTAAAATCTAGAAAAGAGACGTTAAATTCTACAACCACCAAAAAGGAAGCGATTCCCAAACCTTCCATAACAAAGCCATCGCCTACAGAAAGATGAACCTGGAGAAGAGTCCCCTAAGCAAGCTGGTCCTGGGGCTCTGTTCACAAACACAAACAGACCCCACAGAGCCCCAGGACAGCAACACAATTAGACCTATCCAAATCATGAGAAAAAAATATTTGTTTATTTGTTTATTATATATATTTGTTTTTAAATTCTTCGTGGGTCTGTGTAATCTGAGGGAAGTATGTGTCTCTAATGTGGTCATTCATTTGGCAAGAGGTTAGGAAGTGCAGCTCAGTTTCCACATCATCTTGTGGGCAGTGTGCACATAGCCTGTCTTCTCTTGAGAGCCAGGTCTGCCTACGGCAGCCTTTTTCAATAGCAATACTCACATAGTACATAGTCAAACCTTTCCTTAATTTTGGGTCAGTCACAGTGGACAGGTATTATGCCACTGTGTACTCTCTGTTTAGGGCCACTCTATCAGCAGGATAGAACACCAGCCTCTGGTAAGACAAGGGCGGAGGTACGTAAACAACAGCTGGTGCACAATATTTAAAGAAGTCTTTTCTCAGGTTTTCCTCACCTGAGATGGAGTACCTCATGATACTCATGATAAGCTGTAGAACACACTTTCTACCTAGAGAGTTTTCATCTGTATTTTTTGTAGCTGTCTCCATACCACCACAGACCGATGCTGGCACTAAAACCGCACTCAATGAGGTGTATTCCACCTAGTAAACAGGAAAATGCTCTTCCAGAGGCGGCGCTTCTAGTGCCTGGGGACTTCAATGCAGGGAAACTTAAATCAGTTTTGCCAAATTTCTATCAGCATGTTAAATGTGCAACCAGGGAGAAAAACATTCCAGACCACCTTTACTCCACACACAGAGACGTGTACAAAACTCTCCCTCACCCTCCATTTGGCAAATCTGACCATAATTCTATCTTCCTGATTCTTGCTTACAAGCAAAAATTAAAGCAAGAAAAACCAGTGACTCTGTCTATAAAAAAGTGGTCAGATGAAGCAGATGCTAAACTACAGGACTGTTTTTTCTAGCACAGACTGGAATATGTTCCGGGATTCCTCCGATGGCATTGAGGAGTACACCACATCAGTCACTGGCTTTATCAATAAGTGCATCGAGGACGTTGTCCCCGTAGTGACTGTACGTACATACCCCAACCAGAAGCCATGGATGACAGGCAACATTCGCACTGAACTAAAGGGTAGAGCTGCCACTTTAAAGGAGCGAAACTCCAATCTGGAAGCTTATAAGAAATCCCGCTTTGCCCTCCGACGAACCATCAAACATGCAAAGCGACTAAGATCGAATCGTACTACACCGGCTCCGACGCACGTCGGATGTGGCAGGGCTTGCAAACTATTACAGACTACAAAGGGAAGCACAGCCGAGAGCTGCCCAGTGACAGGAGCCTACCTGATGAGGTAAATAACTTCTATGCTCGCTTCGAGTCAAGTAACACTGAAACATGCATGAGAGCATCAGCTGTTCCGGACGACTGTGTGATCATACTCTCCGCAGCCGATGTCAGTAAGACCTTTAAACAGGTCAACATTCACAAGGCCGCAGGGCCAGACGGATTACCAGGACGTGTACTCCGAGCATGCACTGACCAACTGGCAAGTGTCTTTACTGACATTTTCAACCTCTCCCTGTCTGTAATACCAACATGTTTCAAGCAGACCACCATAGTCCCTGTGCCCAAGAACACTAAGGTGACCTACCTAAATGACTACCGACCCGTAGCACTCACGTCTGTAGCCATGAAATGCTTTGAAAGACTGGTCATGGCTCACATAATCACCATTATCCAAGAAACCCTAAACCCACTCCAATTTGCGTACCGCACCAACAGATCCACAGATGATGCAATCTCTATTGCACTCCAAACTGCCCTTTCACACCTGGACAAAAGGAACACCTATTTGAAAATGCTGTTCATTGACTACAGCTCAGCGTTCAACACCATAGTGCCCTCCAAGCTCATCACTAAGCTAAGGACCCTGGGACGAAACACCACCCCCAGGTGGTAAGGGTAAGTAACAACACATCCGCCACGCTGATTCTCAACATGGGGGCCCCTCAGGGGTGCGTGCTCAGTCCCTTCCAGTACTCCCTGTTCACTCATAACTGCATGGCCAGCCACGACTCCAACACCATCATTAAGTTTGCTGATGACACAACAGTGGTATGCCTGATCACCGACAACGATGAGACAGCCTATAGGGAGGAGGGCAGAGACCTGACCGTGTGGTGCAAGGACAACAACCTCTCCCTCAACGTGATCAAGACAAAGGAGATGATTGTGGGCTACAGGAAAAGGCGGACCGAGCACACACCCATTCTCGTCGACGGGGATGTAGTTGAGAGCTTCAAGTTCCTTGGTGTCCACATCACCAACAAACTAGCATGGTCAAAGCACACCAAGACAGTTGTAAGGAGGGCACGACAAAACCTATTCCCCCACAGGAGACTGAAAAGATTTGGCATAGGTCCTCAGATCCTCAAAAGGTTTTACAGCTGCACCATCGAGAGCATCCTGCCCGCTTGACCCTATCCCCTCCTCTCTTCTCCAGACCATTTCCGGAGACCTTCTCCCTTACCTCACCTCGCTCATCAACTCATCCCTGACCGTTGGCTACGTCCCTTCCGTCTTCAAGAGAGCGAGAGTTGCACCCCTTCTGAAAAAACCTACACTCGATCCCTCCGATGTCAACAATTACAGACCAGTATCCCTTCTTTCTTTTCTCTCCAAAACTCTTGAACGTGCCGTCCTTGGCCAGCTCTCCCGCTATCTCTCTCTGAATGACCTTCTTGATCCAAATCAGTCAGGTTTCAAGACTAGTCATTCAACTGAGACTGCTCTCCTCTGTATCACGGAGGCGCTCCGCACTGCTAAAGCTAACTCTCTCTCCTCTGCTCTCATCCTTCTAGATCTATCGGCTGCCTTCGATACTGTGAACCATCAGATCCTCCTCTCCACCCTCTCCGAGTTGGGCATCTCCGGCGCGGCCCACGCTTGGATTGCGTCCTACCTGACAGGTCGCTCCTACCAGGTGGCGTGGCGAGAATCTGTCTCCTCACCACGCGCTCTCACCACTGGTGTCCCCCAGGGCTCTGTTCTTGGCCCTCTCCTATTCTCGCTATACACCAAGTCACTTGGCTCTGTCATAACCTCACATGGTCTCTCTTATCATTGCTATGCAGACGACACACAATTAATCTTCTCCTTTCCCCCTTCTGATGACCAGGTGGCGAATCGCATCTCTGCATGTCTGGCAGACATATCAGTGTGGATGACGGATCACCACCTCAAGCTGAACCTCGGCAAGACGGAGCTGCTCTTCCTCCCGGGGAAGGACTGCCCGTTCCATGATCTCGCCATCACGGTTGACAACTCCATTGTGTCCTCCTCCCAGAGCGCCAAGAACCTTGGCGTGATCCTGGACAACACCCTGTTGTTCTCAACTAACATCAAGGCGGTGGCCCGTTCCTGTAGGTTCATGCTCTACAACATCCGCAGAGTACGACCCTGCCTCACACAGGAAGCGGCGCAGGTCCTAATCCAGGCACTTGTCATCTCCCGTCTGGATTACTGCAACTCGCTGTTGGCTGGGCTCCCTGCCTGTGCCATTAAACCCCTTCAACTCATCCAGAACGCCGCAGCCCGTCTGGTGTTCAACCTTCCCAAGTTCTCTCACGTCACCCCGCTCCTCCGTTCTCTCCACTGGCTTCCAGTTGAAGCTCGCATCCGCTACAAGACCATGGTGCTTGCCTACGGAGCTGTGAGGGGAACGGCACCTCAGTACCTCCAGGCTCTGATCAGGCCCTACACCCAAACAAGGGCACTGCGTTCATCCACCTCTGGCCTGCTCGCCTCCCTACCACTGAGGAAGTACAGCTCCCGCTCAGCCCAGTCAAAACTGTTCGCTGCCCTGGCCCCCCCAAAGGTGGAACAAACTCCCTCACGACGCCAGGACAGCGGAGTCAATCACCACCTTCCGGAGACACCTGAAACCCCACCTCTTTAAGGAATACCTAGGATAGGTTAAGTAATCCCTCTCACCCCACCCCCCCTAAGTTTTAGATGCACTATTGTTAAGTGACTGTCCCACTGGATGTCATAAGGTGAATGCACCAATTTGTAAGTCGCTCTGGATAAGAGCGTCTGCTAAATGACTTAAATGTAATGTAAATGTAATCCTGACCGGTTGCATAACTGGTTGCATAACTGCCTGGTATGGCAACTGCTCAGCCTCTGACCGCAAGGCACTACAGAGGGTAGTGCGTACGGCCCAGTACAACACCGGGGCCAAGCTTCCTGCTATCCAGGACCTCTATACCAGGCGGTGTCAGAGTAAAGCCCGAAAAATGTACTCCAGCCGCCCTAGTCATAGACTGTTCTCTCTGCTACCACAAGGCAAGCGGTACCGGAGCGCCAAGTCTAGGTCCAAGAGGCTTCTAAACAGCTTCTACCCCGTGCCATCCATAAGACTCCTGAACAGCTAATGAAATGGCTACCCAGACTATTTGCATTGCCCCTCCCCTCCCCCGCATGTAGCGAAATTGTGTGTACTTAACGTTACTAATGCGCTTATGAATGTAGTCCTCCTACTTTGCACGCTGCTGCTACTGTCTGTTACTGTCTGTTAACATCCATGCATAGACACTTTAATAACTCTACCTACATATTACTTCAATTACCTCGACTCCGGTGCCCCCGCACATTCACTCTGTACCGGTACCCCCTGTATATAGCCCCCTCTGTACCGGTACCCCCTGTATATAGCCCCGCTATTGTTATTTTACTGCTGCTCTTTAATTATTTGTTATTCTTATCTCTTGCTTTTTTTTAGGACTTTTCTTAAAACGGCATTGTTGGTTAAGGGCTTGTAGTAAGTAAGCATTTCACTGTAAGGTACACATTGTTGTATTCGGTGCATGTGACAAATCCAATTTGATTTGATTTGAAATAGCATTCTAGTTTGCTCTGTTTTTTAAAAGTAATTATCTTTTGTTTTCTAATGATTTGGTTGGGTCTATTTGTGTTTGTGAACAGAGCCCCAGGACAGCAACACAATTAGACCCAACCAAGTCATGAGAAAACAAAATGAGAATTACTTGACACACTGGAAAAAAAATATCCAAAAAAACAGAGCCTAGCTATTGAGAAAGGCTGCCGTGGACAGACCTGGCTCTCAAGAGAAGACAGGCTATGTGCACACTGCACAGTTTCCACTGCACACAAAATGTGTTGGAAACTGAGCTTCACTTCCTTCCCTCCTGCCAAAAGTATGACCATATTAGACATACATATTTCCCTCAGATTACACACACCCACAAAGAATTTAAAAACAAATCATATTTTGATAAACTCCCTTATCTACTTGGGGATACACCACAGTGTGCCATCACAGCAGCAAGATTTGTGACCTGTTGCCACAAGAAAAAGGCAACCAGTGAAGAACAAACACCATAGTAAATACAACCCATATTTATGTTTATTTATTTTTCCTTTAAATATTTGCCCATTGTTAGACATATGACATTTTAAGTTTGGAACTGTACATTTTTATTGTTAATTTCACTTTTTTATTATCTATTTCACATGCTTTGGCAATGTTAAAATATGTTTCCTATGTCAATAAAGACCTTAACTTGAAATTTAATTGGGAGAGAGATCTCACACTGCGTGAGAAAGAGCGGCACTCAGTGGGCTGGACATGACTCTGGAACTGTCCAGAAGGCCGGGACAATGGCAGACAGAGTGGGGCCTAGCAATACAGACTGTACTGTGAAGGGAGAGAGAGTGGTGGAGGGGAGAGATGGAAGGAGGGTTTTGGAAAGAGGGAGAGATTGTGAGTGAAATGGAGTGGTCAGTGAGTCGTGTAGATCTGACCGAGAGTCTAGCTCTACACGGTCTGACACGGTCTGTCTAGCTCTACACGGTCTGTCTAGCTCTACACGGTCTGTCTAGCTCTACACGGTCTGACAAAAATGGAGGGAGGGAAAGAGGGAAGAGAGAGATGGAGGGAGGGAAAGAGGGAGGAGAGAGATGGAGGGAGGGAAGAAAGAGGTGGGGGGAACGGAGAAGCAGAGGTGGTGATACGAGGGAGGCAGGAACCATTAGGTACAAGCTGCCACATCCCTAGACACACACAGACAGGGGCATATGTGTCCTCAGCCTGCCACTACTCTCTCATGAGCACCTTGTGATGTCTCCGTCATCCACCACACATGTCTCCGTCGTCCACCACTTACTCTACTAGCTACTGAAACTGGCGAGGACCTAACCTTCTAATTCTAGAACTGTAGAACTCCATTTTTGGTCAACTTTATTCCGGACCAATTTTTCTAGAACTCTGGGGTTGACTTCAGAATTCCAGTTCCACAGATGTTTTCCCTCTTTTATCATCTTCCAAAATAAGTACAGGAGTGTGTCTAGCTTTTTATGTTCCTGTTGTAGTATAGTGTAGTTGGCTGAAGGTGTCATCATTTTCTGGTCAAACCTGAACCCTGCCTAATATAAGGTAATGACACTGGTCTATGTTGTGTCCATAGGAGTGTTCAACTGATGGTAGGATGCACTTTGTTACTGTGCTGAAATCACCTCAGAACAGGTTGTTAAGATACAGTTTTCGGGGGACTGTCACTTTAAAGCATCTCTGTCCGGGGGTAGTTCACTTCAAACCCATGATCTTGCTCTCATTAGGGGTCCTGTGGTAATGTGTGTGTGTGTGTGTGTGTGTGTGTGTGTGTGTGTGTGTGTGTGTGTGTGTGTGTGTGTGTGTGTGTGTGTGTGTGTGTGTGTGTGCGTGCGTGCGTGCGTGCGTGCGTGCGTGCGTGCGTGCGTGCGTGCGTGCGTGCGTGCTCCCTGTGGGAATGTAGTTTAATGACAGTCAGAGAGGCTGCCGCTACCTTCATGTCTCACTCTCTGATCTCCTTCTGTGTGTGTGTGCGTGCATGTTTGTGTGGGTTAGTGTGTGTGTATGTTTGAAGTGTGTGGGATGACTGTGTGCGTTATTAAAAGACTGTGGTAGTAGTCTTTGTTGTGGTTTTATTACTGCATGCCTCCTCTCAGAACTTCACTCTGTCATTAAGTAAAGTAAAGATGGTTATCTTTGGGTAGTGCCATCAGTAGACTCACACCAAAGCCGAAAGAGAAAGAGAACGAGAGCGAGAGAGAAAGAGAGACAGAGAGAAAGCGAGAGACAGAGAGAGACAGAGAGAGAGAAAGAGAGCAAGAGAGAAAGAGAGCGAGAGAGGAGAGCGAGAGAGAGACAGAGAGAGACAGAGAGAGACAGAGAGACAGAGAGAGAGAAAGAGAGAGAGAAAGAGAGCGAGAGAGAAAGAGCGAGAGAAAGAGAGAGAGAGAGAGAGAGAGAGAGAGAGAGAGAGAGAGAGAGAGAGAGAGAGAGAGAGAGAGAGAGAGAGAGAGAGAGAAAGAAAGAGAGAGACAGAAAGAGAGAGAGAAAGAGAAAGAGAGCGAGAGAGAAAGGGAGAGACAGAAAGAGAGAGAGAGAGAGACAGAGAGAGAGAGAGAGAGAGAGAGAGAGAGAGAGAGAGAGAGAGAGAGAGAGAGAGAGAGAGAGAGAGATGTGTTATAGTGAGTATAGTACTTGATGTGTGTCTAGGTCAGCCTTGCTGTAGACCCTTGATGGCGATCTATCTCCCTCTCTCTGTTTCTCTCCTCCTGTCACTCACTCATCTCTCAATACCCATTCCAGGCCTTGCTCCAGACCCATGACGTGGTGGCCCATGAGGTGTACAGTGATGAGGCTTTGAGGGTGACCCCCCCGCCCACCTCACCCTACCTGAACGGAGAATCTCCCGAGAACACCAACGGAGACATGGACCTGGAGAACGTGACGAGAGTACGCCTGGTTCAGTTCCAGAAGAACACTGATGAACCTATGGTACGACACACACACACCCACACACGCACGCACACACATGCACATACACAGCACACACACAGCACATACACAGCACATACACAGCACATACACAGACACACTTACACATGCACAGGTTGTATGACATGACGCACACAAACAGGTTCTGCCATTGCTAGTATTAAAACTGGCAGTATTTATTATCACACATGGCCCACAAGCAGTCATACACACTCTGTTCTTTTCTCCCTATTCATCCCTTCAGCCTGGCACCTCAGTCTCTGACCCTAAGCCTGACCTTTAACCCCTGAACCCTGTCCTCTCTCTCCAGGGCATCACGCTGAAGATGAACAATCTGAACCACTGTATCGTAGCCAGGATAATGCACGGAGGAATGATCCACAGACAAGGTAGCCAGCCACCTCATTTTATTACACTAACAGATATTGTCATTATTACTGGTCAATAGACTAGACTATTAAACATTATTACTGGTCAACAGATTAGTATGGTCATCTTTATGACAGTGTCTATAGATTGTTCCAGGTCATCGTTATGACAGTGTCTGTAGATTGTTCCAGGACATCTATATGACAGTGTCTGTAGATTGTTCCAGGACATCTATATGACAGTGTCTGTAGATTGTTCCAGGACATCTATATGACAGTGTCTGTAGATTGTTCCAGGACATCTATATGACAGTGTCTGTAGATTGTTCCAGGACATCTATATGACAGTGTCTGTAGATTGTTCCAGGTCATCTTTATGACAGTGTCTGTAGATTGTTCCAGGACATCTATATGACAGTGTCTGTAGATTGTTCCAGGACATCTATATGACAGTGTCTGTAGATTGTTCCAGGACATCTATATGACAGTGTCTGTAGATTGTTCCAGGACATCTATATGACAGTGTCTGTAGATTGTTCCAGGACATCTATATGACAGTGTCTGTAGATTGTTCCAGGACATCTTCATGACAGTGTCTGTAGATTGTTCCAGGTCATCTTTATGACAGTGTCTGTAGATTGTTCCAGGACATCTTCATGACAGTGTCTGTAGATTGTTCCAGGACATCTATATGACAGTGTCTGTAGATTGTTCCAGGACATCTATATGACAGTGTCTGTAGATTGTTCCAGGACATCTATATGACAGTGTCTGTAGATTGTTCCAGGACATCTATATGACAGTGTCTGTAGATTGTTCCATGACATCTTTATGACAGTGTCTGTAGATTGTTCCAGGACATATATATGACAGTGTCTGTAGATTGTTCCAGGACATCTATATGACAGTGTCTGTCGATTGTTCCAGGACATCTATATGACAGTGTCTGTAGATTGTTCCAGGACATCTTCATGACAGTGTCTGTAGATTGTTCCAGGACATCTATATGACAGTGTCTGTCTGTAGTGTAATGACTGTTTCTTGTGTGTTTTGTAGGAACGCTGCATGTAGGAGATGAGATCAGAGAGATCAACAGCATCAGTGTAGCCAACCAGACAGTAGAGCAACTACAGAGGATGCTGGTGAGTGGACGTGTGTGTGTGTGTGTGTGTGTGTGTGTGTGTGTGTGTGTGTGTGTGTGTGTGTGTGTGTGTGTGTGTGTGTGTGTGTGTGTGTGTGTGTGTGTGTGTGTGTGTGTGTGTGTGTGTGTGTGTGTGTGTGTGTGTGTGTGTGTGTGTGTGATGACAGGTACGGGGAGTTGCCATTTAATTAGGAACAGTCAAAGAGCAAGACAGAAACAGCATCAGCATCACAGATACACAGACAAACGACAATCTCTGCAGCAGTGGAGAACAGAGCTGGGGAACTGACACATAGAGGGGAGGTAATAAACAGGTGAGTCCAGGTGACTCCAATAATACACTGATGCAGGTGATGGGGAACTGACACATAGAGGGGAGGTAATAAACAGGTGAGTCCAGGTGACTCCAATAATACACTGATGCAGGTGATGGGGAACTGACACATAGAGGGGAGGTAATAAACAGGTGAGTCCAGGTGACTCAAATAATACACTGATGCAGGTGATGGGGAACTGACACATAGAGGGGAGGTAATAAACAGGTGAGTCCAGGTGACTCCAATAATACACTGATGCAGGTGATGGGGAACTGACACATAGAGGGGAGGTAATAAACAGGTGAGTCCAGGTGACTCAAATAATACACTGATGCAGGTGATGGGGAAATGCAGGTGTGCGTACTGATTGTGGCAGGAGTATGTAATGTTGCGCCAGGGAGGGGGAGCAGGCGTGACATCTTGTGTACTTGTGTATTTCAATGCTGAGTGTGTGTGTGTGTGTGTGTGTGTGTGTGTGTGTGTGTGTGTGTGTGTGTGTGTGTGTGTGTGTGTGTGTGTGTGTGTGTGTGTGTGTGTGTGTGTGTGTGTGTGTGTGTGTGTGTGTGTGTGTGTGTGTGTGTGTGTGTGTGTGTGTGTGTGTGTGTGTGTGTGTGTGTGTGTGTGTGTGTGTGTGTGTGTGTGTGTGTGTGTTTATGTGTTCACAGAAAGAGATGCGAGGCAGCATCACCTTTAAGATAGTGCCAAGCTACCGGACACAAGGATCTTCCTGTGAGGTAAAGCACCGCCCTTTCCTTCTCTCCCAGACCTTCTCTCCTCGCGACCCATCCTGTTAACGTTGGGGATGTTTAAACTTCTGACCCTTTGACTAACCAACCAACCGCCTGCCTGGTGGCTGAATGTGTGTGTGTGCATGTGTGAACTTTTCCCTCGGGTGGGGATCTGCTGTGTCCTGCTGTGTTCTGCTCGGGGCTGGGTCAGACACACTGCACACCAATTTCACAACCAAGATACCGGAATGCCCCGCACCCTACCCTGACCTCTGTCCCTTGTACCCTGTAACTGTGATCTGGCACCAACCACACACAGATCCCCAGTCTGGCCAGTCAGTCACACAGAGACCAGAATGTAGTTGTGCTATCTGATGATTAGCCTCACAGCTAACGTTCTCGCCTGACCTGGATGAGACAGTCTTTGTGAGCCTATACTGCCCCTCTGTGGCGAGATGGAGATGTGCAGGGATCATTGCTATTACGATTAGTAAGTAAGATAGTCATGTTGATTTGATTTGATTGCACACCTTATGAGTTCATTGAAGACATTGAAGACGGTCATTTTTACTTGTTTATCATGGAGTGTGAAATGTATTTTTCTTTGTATTGGTGAACAAGTAGATAGTCGATAGTGTGTGTGTGTGTGTGTGTGTGTGTGTGTGTGTGTGTGTGTGTGTGTGTGTGTGTGTGTGTGTGTGTGTGTGTGTGTGTGTGTGTGTGTGTGTGTGTGTGTGTGTGTGTGTGTGTGTGTGTGTGTGTGTGTGTGTCTGACCTATGCATCTTGTTACAGAGAGAGTCCCCCTCCAACTCCAGGCAATCCCCTGCCAATGGCACTGGCCACTCCAGTGTTAACAGTTTTATCTTGGTAAGGACCCCCGGGACCCCCCACCTCAGCCCCTGAACACCAAACCAAACACCAAAACTACCCCCTTCTCCCCTAAGTCGACCAACACAGACCTTTGACTCAGTTGTTGTTTGTTATCATAATATATTCTTCTCCAACATGTATTTTTGTTTGCTTTTTCAGTTGTTTATATCACATGAAGTTATGATACTGGTACAGAGAATGTCACTCCTCACCCTCATGGCTAGCTTTTCAGACCAGCCTTCAACCTCTAGCCACATTTCCGATATCTCCGTTTACAAATTGGTGTGCTGTAAAATGCTCCCATGTGCTGTAAAGTGCTGCCATGTGTTGTAAAAATGCTGTGCCTTTCTGCTGACACCTTCAAAAGTACACAAAAGAACTGGGAATCCTCACACAGTCACACACAAAGCTCTGTTCCTATACAACTCAGTTCCTATACAGCTCAGTTCCTATACAGCTCAGTTCCTATACAGCTCAGTTCCTATACAGCTCTGTTCCTATTCAACTCTGTTCCTATTCAACTATATTCCTATAAAACTCTCTTCAATATTATCCACTACATTCACTAAGGATCCAGACAACAAGCCTACCTTTACGTACGTACCTACCTACTTACATACCTACCTACCTACCTACCTACCTATATCTACATACCTCTACCTCTACCTACCTACATCTACCTACCTACCTATATCTACATACCTCTACCTCTACCTACCTACCTCTACCTACCCACATACAGTGCCTTGCAAAAGTATTAACCTCCCTTAGTGTTTTTCCTATTTTGTTGCATTACAACCGGTAATTTAAATAGATTTTTATTTGGATTTCGTGTAATGGGCATGCACAAAATAGTCCTAATTGGTGAAGTAAAATGAAAAAAATAACTTGTTTCAAAAAATTATATAAAATAAAAAAACGGATAAGAGATGCTTGCATATGTATTCACCCCCTTTGCTATGAAGCCCCTAAATAAGATCTGATACAACCAATTACCTTCAGAAGTCACATAATTAGTTAAATGAAGTCCACCTGTGTGCAATCTAAGTGTCCCATGATCTGTCACATGATCTCAGTATATATACACCTGTTCTGAAAGGCCCCAGAGTCTGCAACACCACTAAGCAAGGGGCACCACCAAGCAAGCGGCACTATGAAGACCAAGGAGCTCTCCAAACAGGTCAGGGACAACGTTGTGGAGAAGTACAGATCAGGGTTGGGTTATAAAAAAATATCCTAAACTTTGAACATCCCACGGAGCAACATTGAATCCATTATTTAAAAATGGAAAGAATATGGCACCACAACAAACCTGCCAAGAGAGGGCCGCCCACCAAAACTCACGGACCAGGTAAAGAGGGCATTAATCAGAGAGGCAACAAAGAGACCAAAGATAACCCTGAAGGAGCTGCAAAGTTCCACAGCAGAGATTGGAGTATCTGTCCATAGGACCACTTTAAACCGTACACTCCACAGAGCTGGGCTTTATGGAAGAGTGGCCAGAAAAAAATAAGCAAACATGTTTGGTGTTCACCAAAAGGCATGTGGGAGACTCCCCAAACATATGGAAGGTATTTTAGTCAGATGAGGCTAAAATGTTGCTTTTTGGCCATAAAGGAAAATGCTATATCTGGCGCAAACCCAAAACCTCTCATCACCCCAAGAATAACATCCTCACAGTGAAGCATGGTTTTGGCAGCATCATGCTGTGGGGATGCTTTTCAATTTGCCTTGAAGAATGGACAAAAATACCCGTGGCTAGATGTGGCTAGCTTATAGAGACATACCCCAAGAGACGTGTCTTATTTCCTGTTTGTTTCACAATAAAAAATATTTTGCATTTTCATAGTGGTAGGCATGTTGCGTAAATCAAATGATACAAATCCCCCCAAAACCATTTTAATTCCCGGTTGAAAGTGTCGTGTCTTTAATATCATTAAATAAAGACTTTTAGTTTTTATCAAAGATTCTCTGTAATTAGTATTACGCGATTAAACTGATTAATCATGTAACTATAATTAACTAGGAAGTCGGGGCACCAAGGAAAATATTCAGATTACAAAGTTATAATTTTCCTAATATAACTTTTCAGATATTTTATATCTGATCAATTAGTCTTCAAATGAATGAATTCTTTATTTGACCTCAAATCAAATCAAATTTCTGTACAGCACTTTGAGATATCAGCTGATGTACGAATGGCTATATAAATAAATTAGATTTGATTTATTTTACCTCACGTTAGTCTCATTCCAAACATCGCAAATTGTTGCTTATCTGCACGGACCCAGTCTTCACTATGAGTCATCCATACATCAATTGTCTTAAATAATTTATTTACTAGCTAAGTAATTCACAGAAATGTATAAACAAACAAACAAAGTTACAAGAAATGACATGGGAATGTGCCCTAGTGGGCTAAACCGGCATGACGGCTTGTTGTACAAAAGGGAAGTGGGGGTCGACTGAGAAGACAACACACAGTTGATCATTATAACAATTGAAATGCTAATCCTTTGCACATGAACACTCACTCATTCGGGAACAATTGCAATCAATATATATATTTACGCTCAGTGTGTCATCGGGATCTCTGCTGAAAGGTTTCTGTTAGAGATTTTCCGTCCTCTCTCTCTCTCTCTCTCTGTCGTGGTTAGAGTGCATAGTTCAGAGTGACATTCATTCATGTCGTTATAAAATGGATGTTTCGGCGGATGTCGTTCTTCGCTTTCAGTGATACCGAATTCCTAGCTGCAGACTAGTAATTAATATCAAAGACTTGTTCTTATTCTGTCAGTATCAATAGTCTAAGAGTTTAACCACGTGGGATGGTTAAAAGACTCAGCAATCGTCTCAAACCTTGACCTTCTCGTTATCGAGGTAAGCTGGTCTGCAACCTTTGTCCTCTCGTGATTGAGAGATGGTCTGGTGGTCTGGTGATAGAAAACCCGAGTGGGGGTTTTATTCTGAAGGGCAGAAAAGGGCCTGTCCCAGGATGCCCGACCATAACTGTGCTCATGGGTGGTCCTCTGATTTAGTTAGACTCAAAAGGGAATTGGAGTTTCCTTCATTAAACAGTCCAAAGTCACATTACACAATTTTACAAACAGTATCATCCTCACTCATTCATCTTATTCAACAATTAGATGTAAACCTCATATCTGAGGCTATTATATAAACAACGTTATGGTAATGTGGCCGCACCGTCTCTCATTAGTTGTACAAACTTGTAACAAACGGACCAGTTTGTAGCTGGATTCTTCACCGATCTTTTATACCTTCTCCGGAACATAAATGTTGTTCGGACCTCAAGTTCTGTGAGGTGGAAGAAATTCCTTTGTTCTCTATGAAACTTCACTCTGTCTCTATACTGTGTGGCCATGAGGCAGGAATTTACGACTTCTCTGACCACAGCGTCCTGGTTGTAGGAGGCAGAGAGAGGGGGAGGGTGCTCGCTGTACCCAAAAAGGGCAACGTCATGACATAAGGCAACAAAATAGGAAAAATGCCAAGAGGGGTGAATACTTTGGCCGCCACTGCACCTCTACTTACCTGTACATATCTATACCTACAGCGGCAAGAAAAGTATGTGAACCCTTTGGAAGATTTCTGCATAAATTGGTCACAAAAATTGATCTGATCTTCATCTAGGTCACAACAATATATAAACACAGTCTGCTTAAACTAAAAACACACAAACAATTATATGTTTTCATGTCTTTATTGAACACACCATGTAAACATTCACAGTGCGGGGTGGGAAAAGTATGTGAACCCTTGGATTTAATAACTGGTTGACACCTCTATGGCAGCAATAACCTCAACCAAATGTTTTCTGTAGTTGAGGATCAGACCTGCACAACAGTCAGGAGGAATTTATTTATAAATGTATTTATAAAAACTGTTTAGGTTCAGCAATATTCTTGGGATGTCTGGTGTGAACTACTCTCTTGAGGTCATGCCACAGCATTTAAATTGGTTTGAGGTCAGGACTCTGACTGGGCCACTCAGGTTGAGGTCAGGACTCTGACTGGGCCACTCAGGTTGAGGTCAGGACTCTGACTGGGCCACTCAGGTTGAGGTCAGGACTCTGACTGGGCCACTCAGGTTGAGGTCAGGACTCTGACTGGGCCACTCAGGTTGAGGTCAGGACTCTGACTGGGCCACTCAGGTTGAGGTCAGGACTCTGACTGGGCCACTCAGGTTGAGGTCAGGACTCTGACTGGGCCACTCAGGTTGAGGTCAGGCTCTGACTGGGCCACTCAGGTTGAGGTCAGGACTCTGACTGGGCCACTCAGGTTGAGGTCAGGACTCTGACTGGGCCACTCAGGTTGAGGTCAGGACTCTGACTGGGCCACTCAAGAAGGCGTATTTTCTTCTGTTCAAGTCATTCTGTTGTTGATTTACTTCTGTCTTTTGGGTTGTTGTCCAGTTGCATCACCCAACTTCTGTTGAGCTTCAGTTGGCCGACAGATAGCCTAGCATTCTCCTGCAAAATGTCTTGATAAACTTGGGAATTAATTTTTCTGTCAAATGACAGCAATTGTCCAGGCCTGAGGCAGCAAAGCAGCCCCAAACCATGATGCTCCCTCCACCATACTTTACAGTTGAGATGAGGTTTTGATGTTGGTGTGCTGTGCCTTTTTTTCTCCACACATAGTGTTGTGTGTTCCTTCCAAACAACTCAACTGTAGTTTAATCTGTCCACAGAATATTTTGACAGTATTGCTGTGGAACTTCCAGGTGCACTTTTGCAAACTTAAGACGTGCCTCAATGGTTTTTTTTGGACAGCAGTGGCTTCTTCCGTGGTACCCTCCCATGAACACCATTCTTGTTTAGTGTTTTACGTATCATGGACTCATCAACAGAGATGTTAGCATGTTCCAAAGATTTTAGTCTTTGGTCTTTAGCTGACACGCTAGGATTCTTCTTAACCTCATTGAGCATTCTGCTCTGTGATCTTGCAGTCAACTTTGCAGGACGGCCACTCCTTGGGATAGTAGTAACAGTGCTGAACTTTCTCGATATACAGACAATTTGTCTTACCATGGACTGATGGACATCAAGGCTTTTAGAGAACATTTTGTAACCCTTTCCAGCTTTATGCAAGTCAACAATTCTTAATCTTAGGTCTTTTGAGATCTCTTTTATTCAAGGCATGGTTCACATCAGACCATGCTTCTTGTGAATAGCTAACTCAAATTTTGTGAGTGTTTTTATAGGGCAAGGCAGCTCTAACCAACATCTCCAATCTCGTCTCATTGATTGGACTCCAGGTTAGCTGACTACTGACTCTAATTACCTGTTGGAGAAGTCTAGGGGTTAGGGGTTCACATACTTTTTCCAACCTTCACTGGGAATGTTTAAATTATGTATTCAATATAGACAAGAAATATACAATAATTTGTGTCTTATTAGTTTAAGCACACTATGTTTGTCTATTGTTGTAACTTAGATGAAGATCAGATCAAATTTGGTGACCAATTTATGCAGAGATCCAGGTAATTCCAAAGGGTTCACATACTTTTTTTGCTGCTGTATCTACCTACCTACCTATACCTACATCTACGTACCTGTACCTACCTATACCTATCTACCTATACCTACCTATACCTACATCTACGTACCTGTACCTACCTATACCTACATCTACGTACCTGTACCTACCTATACCTATCTACCTATACCTACATCTACGTACCTGTACCTACCTATACCTATCTACCTATACCTACATCTACGTACCTGTACCTACCTATACCTATCTACCTACCTATACATACCTACCTACCTATACCTACATCTACATACCTGTACCTACCTATACCTATCTACCTATACATACCTCTCTACCTACCTATACATACCTACCTATACCTACATCTACGTACCTGTACCTACCTATACCTATCTACCTATACATACCTCTCTACCTACCTATACATACCTACCTATACCTACATCTACGTACCTGTACCTACCTATACCTATCTACCTATACATACCTCTCTACCTACCTATACATACCTACCTACCTATACCTACATCTACGTACCTGTACCTACCTATACCTATCTACCTATACCTACCTCTCTACCTACCTATACATACCTACCTACCTATACCTACATCTACGTACCTGTACCTACCTATACCTACCTACCTATACCTACATCTACGTACCTGTACCTACCTATACCTATCTACCTATACCTACATCTACCTACCTACCTATACATACCTACCTACCTATACCTACATCTACGTACCTGTACCTACCTATACCTATCTACCTATACCTACCTCTACCTACCTACCTATACATACCTACCTACCTATACCTACATCTACGTACCTGTACCTACCTATACCTATCTACCTATACCTACCTACCTCACACCTACCTATACCTATACCTACCTATACATACCTACCTACCTATACCTACATCTACGTACCTGTACCTACCTATACCTATCTACCTATACCTACCTCTCTACCTACCTATACATACCTACCTACCTATACCTACATCTACGTACCTGTACCTACCTATACCTATCTACCTATCTACCTATACCTACCTCTCTACCTACCTATACATACCTACCTACCTATACCTACATCTACGTACCTGTACCTACCTATACCTATCTACCTATCTACCTATACCTACCTCTCTACCTACCTATACATACCTACCTACCTATACCTACATCTACGTACCTGTACCTACCTACCTAAATCTACGTACCTACCTATATATATCTACCTACCTACCTATACCTACATCTACGTACCTGTACCTACCTACCTAAATCTACGTACTTACCTACCTCTACCTACTTACCTGTACCTACCTATACCTATCTACCTATACCTACCTCTCTACCTACCTATACATACCTACCTACCTACCTACCTATACCTATACCTAAAACTACATCTACGTACCTGTACCTACCTACCTAAATCTACGTACCTACCTACCTCTACCTACTTACCTGTACCTACCTATACCTATCTTCCTATCTACCTATACTTACATCTACGTACCTGTACCTACCTACTTACATACCTATCTACCTATACCTACCTCTCTACCTACCTATACCTACCTCTCTACCTACCTATACATATTTACATTTACATTTAAGTCATTTAGCAGACGCTCTTATCCAGTACCTACCTATACCTACATCTACGTACCTGTACCTACCTACCTAAATCTACGTACCTACCTACTTACCTACCTCTACCTACTTACCTGTACCTACCTATCTACCTATCTACCTATACCTACCTCTCTACCTACCTATACATACCTACCTACCTACCTACCTATACCTATCTCTACCTACTTACCTGTACCTACCTATACCTATCTACCTATCTACCTATCTACCTATACCTACCTCTCTACCTACCTACCTCTACCTACCTACCTACCTATCTCTACCTACTTACCTGTACCTACCTATACCTGCCTATCTACATATAGCATTCATTGTAGATTATTCATTGATGAGGATGTGTATATGTTAATGTAATTTCATAATTCCCAATATGTTTTCTTTAATTGAATTCACTTAGTCTATTTTATGAGAATTTGTAAGATTCTTATTTGCATAAAATAGACAGAGACCAGTCTTATCAAAAATAGATCATAGTATTTACTCTCGGAGCGCGCTGCCATGTAACCACCAACAACAGTTTATATACAAAATATGACGTCATAGGTTATAAAATATTCTTTCTCCCAACAGTTCAAAAGTTAATTCGAGATAAACCTTCTGAAGTCTTCATCCATCACCATTCAGCAGACAGTTCCAGCTAATGGAAAACCTAAGAAAACACACACTGCCTTATCTAAACATCCCAGAGACAGTTGAGTCGGGTCAACCATAGGTTATCGACCCTTTCTGCTTACTTTTTTAAAAAACACTTCCAGTCTTCTCCAAGCTGGCTGGAATGGTATTTATCTAATTTAATTACCCCCTGTTTCATGCTCCACAATCCCTCACTTATGAATTCATGTTGTTAATAAGATATAATAAAACAGAGTATAAGTTTACCTAGTTACAGTCTACAGTCTATTAGCCTATTAGAAGCTTCTAAAGCCATGACATCATTTTCTGGAATTTTCCAAGCTATTTAAAAGCACAGTCAACTTAGTGTTTGTAAACTTCTGATACACTGGAATTGTGATACAGTGAATTATAAGTGAAATCATCTGTCTGTAAACAATTGTTGGAAAATGACTTGTGTCATGCACCGACTTGCCAAAACTATAGTTTGTTAACAAGAAATTGGAGTGGTTGAAAAATGAGTTTTAATGACTCCAACCTAAGTGTATGTAAACTTCTGACTTCAACTGTGCCTACACCTACCTATGCATACATACCTACCTACCTACCTACCTACCTACCTACCTACCTACCTACCTACCTACCTACCTACCTACCTACCTACCTACCTACCTACCTACCTCTACCTACCTATGCATACAAACCTACCTACCCCTACCTACCTACCTACCTACCTACCTACCTACCTACCTACCTACCTACCTACCTACCTACCTACCTACTTACCTACCAAACCTAAATACCTACCTACCTGATAACTGTACACGTCGGTGCTGAAATTGCTTTGCTTTGCTCTCTGCTTTCCTGCGCTCACTTCTGCGAGATTTGTCCTGCAAAAGCTCTGCTCTAACAACCTAAAGCTCAACTATGTCTGTATGGCTAACTGAGAATCACTGTACCCTCTCTCTCATTGGTGACATGAGGGTAGGGAATGTGTGTTTGACTGTCTTCTGTACACAATATTATGGTGTTGTTGTGGCAGTTCCCCTGCCTCTCTCTGGTGTAAACTCTCTGTCTCTGTCACTGCTGCTGTTTTCTCTTCAGGATCTGCCGTCTACCGTCCAACCCAAGAATCGACAGGTGAATACCAGCACTCTCTACCTTGTGAAACACACAAGCTGAACTGTAACACACAACCCCTCACAACTCCTCCATTCATTTCCCCTCATCCAATTTCTACACATCTGTGTGTGTGCGTGTGTGTGCGCATATGTGCACAGACACAGTGTGTTTGCGAGTTCACATGCCCCCCCCCCCCATTGACTAACTGTCAAGGTCAACCCATATGAGTAGACTCCATTCACTTACAATGTTGTTAATATACTGTGGCTACAGACTGATCTCCAAGCTGTGTTTAGAGCAGGATAGTGTCTGCTAGACTGGGCCATGACCTCTCTCAAAGAAATACTACTGGATATTGGTCTCAATCCAAGACAATTCATACTCCAAATCTACCCCTGCTGCTTACATATGTCATACCTTTGACAGCTATAGGGTAGTGTAGTGCAGGCTTTTGTTCCAGCCCAGCAATAACAACCCCGATTCTACTTGTTACGGTATCTATTATTATTGTTGATAGCTAGCTGATACAGACTGCTCACCCTGTGGACCAATAGGACCAGAGCTTTGTTTAGGAAATCTGCTCACCCTGTGGGCCAACAGGACCAGAGCTGGTTTGGGACAGTCTGCTCACCCTGTGGGCCAACAGGACCAAAGCTTTGTTTAGGACAGTCTGCTCACCCTGTGGGCCAACAGGACCAAAGCTTTGTTTAGGACAGTCTGCTCACCCTGTGGGCCAACAAGACCAGAGCTGGTTTTGGACAGTCTGCTCACCCTGTGGGCCAACAGGACCAGAGCTTGTTTAGGACAGTCTGCTCACCCTGTGGGCCAACAGGACCAGAGCTGGTTTGGGACAGTCTGCTCACCCTGTGGGCCAACAGGACCAGAGCTGGTTTGGGACAGTCTGCTCACCCTGTGGGCCAATAGGACCAGAGCTGGTTTGGGACAGTCTGCTCACCCTGTGGGCCAACAGGACCAGAGCTGGTGACTAACTGTAACTGTGTAACCAACGAGTATATATCTAGTTAACTTTGATGAGTAAAATCTTAGCTGTAAACTAATGGCACAGGAATTGTTTAAACAGTGGTGCTCCATCACCCTCCTCCTCACCCCTTTCGTCATTGTCTTTGTGGACCCCAACAGAAACACCATCACTGACTGTCTGTGTAGACTCAAACGCCCATCTTAAACCCATACACCAGCGCAAACCCAACAAGTAACTTGACCTGAGCTTTAATCTAATAAACCTAACCAAACCTCATCCCAGGAGAGTTGTGTACATCCATTGTGTAGATGCCACCAGTAGAGGTCGCCCACAGTAGCACTGTCTCACTGAGACATGGCTGCAGTTACTTCACTGAACTGCACAGTCACACATTAAACGGCATTACACGTCAGTCTCTAATCAGATAACTAAGACCCATGCATGGGCCGTATTGGACAGTTTGGAGGGTGTTACTGGCTCCTCAAGCCCTCTATAATTTCACCCATTAGCATGTGACATCATCATCCATTATGATCTCTCAATTTGAAACCCATAAAATTGTTTTGGATTCCTGTTACTGAATGCATTCCACCTCCCTTCCTTGATCAGCAATCACTGATCTGACAGTGTTGGATAGGTTAAAGCTCATCCATGTATTTTACCAATCTAGTCTTTTCAGATCTTTTCAAATGAAGGCAGGAACAAGGAAAGGAATACGTGAAAAGAATTCTAAAGGGTCAGTCTCCTCATTATAAGAAGGAAGGAATGAGTGTTTAAAAGAATTCTAAAGGGTCAGTCTCCTCATTATAAGAAGGAAGGAATGAGTGTTTAAAAGAATTCAAATGGGTCAGTCTCCTCATTATAAGAAGGAAGGAATCAGTGTTTAAAAGAATTCAAATGGGTCAGTCTCCTCATTATAAGAAGGAAGGAATGAGTGTTTAAAATAATTCCAATGGGTCAGTCTCCTCGTTATAAGAAGGAAGGAATGCATGTTTAAAAGAATTCCAATGGGTCAGTCTGCTCGTTATAAGAAGGAACAAGGGAAGGAATCCGTGTTCAAAAGAATTTCAACGGGCCAGTCTCCTCATTATAACCAGGGTTGGGGTCAATACCATTTAAATTCAATTTCAGAGGATGAATTGAATCCTCTTTGACAGAAACAGGCCATTCGTGAAATTAAGTGAATTTCAATTTATCCTCTGAATAAAATGAATTAAAGTGGAATTTACGTCCAACACTGAAAGTGACATCATCCATGTTAATCCATCACCATAGTAGCATTAATGCTTAACATTCTCAATCTCCCCCGCGCTCTACTCACTGTACTGTGTGTGTAGACACTCTGTAGTGGTTTTACTGCATGATGTGTGTGTGTGGTGCTTTCACATCCTAGATGGTCGTACCCAGACCTCCAATCAAGGATAAAATGTCCGTCAAGGTAAGATATAGTGTTGCCTCCACAGTGCTACACCATTGAGATAAAACAGCAGACATCCTAGGAATTGTTTTATCTCTATGGCTACACCCTAGTTATTCCCTTAGATGACTGTAATAGGAATCATTTTTTTCTCCTAAACAACATCCCATATAGTAGAATCTTACAGTCTAATACGACTAAAACCACAATGAAAAACCACAGCCTTTTGATTATTGCAACTAGTCAAGTCTTACTGTATTCAGAGTGCATTATCACAAGGTCTCAATACACTTCTCAGAGAAATGTATTAAATATGAACGTATGAACAGGTCTTATCAGACACAAGACTGGTACTCTGGTGCTAAAGGTGTGTTGAATCAGTCAGTGATACAGAACATGTGTTTTAACAAGTTCAAAGAGAGATTCTAAAGAGACAACTCTGTGTTAACGATCCATGAGAGGTTCTAAAGAGACAACCCTGTGTTATCGATCCATGAGAGATTCTAAAGAGACAACCCTGTGTTAACGATCCACGAGAGATTCTAAAGAGACAACTCTGTGTTATCGATCTCTGAGAGATTCTAAAGAGACAACCCTGTGTTATCGATCCATGAGAGATTCTAAAGAGACAACCCTGTGTTAACGATCCACGAGAGATTCTAAAGAGACAACTCTGTGTTAACGATCCACGAGAGATTCTAAAGAGACAACTCTGTGTTATCGATCTCTGAGAGATTCTAAAGAGACAACCCTGTGTTAACGATCCACGAGAGATTCTAAAGAGACAACTCTGTGTTACCGATCTCTGAGAGATTCTAAAGAGACAACCCTGTGTTAACGATCCACGAGAGATTCTAAAGAGACAACTCTGTGTTATCGATCCATGAGAGATTCTAAAGAGACAACCCTGTGTTAACGATCCACGAGAGATTCTAAAGAGACAACTCGATCCCTGAGAGATTCTAAAGAGACAACTCTGTGTTAACGATCCACGAGAGATTCTAAAGAGACAACTCTGTGTTAACGATCCCTGTGCCATTTATATCAGTCAAATCAAATCAAATCACATTTGTTTATGAAGCCCTTTTTACATCAGCAGATGTCACAAAGTGCTTATACGGAAACCCAGCCTAAAATCCACAAACAGCAAACAATGCAGATGTAGAAGCACAGTGGCTAGGAAAAATTCCCTAGAAAGGGTAGGACCCTAGGAAGAAACCTAGAGAGGAACCAGGCTCTGAGGGGTGGCCTTTCCTCTTCTTTGTACTGCCTCTGAAGAAAGATGTTGATTAATACCACAACTCGTGTTTTTTGTACCAGGCAGCCACCAGGGCCGGGCGATATGGCCAAAATATTTTATCACAGTATTTTTTTTAAATTGGACGGTATGACGGTACTTGATTAATAAAAGTTCTACATTTGCTTCATTAGTGAGTGATCCTCGGGTGGCAACACATACATTCTCAGTGATTTCAATCTTTCTCCATTCTGATTGTTTTATACTGTTCAATTCAACTTCAAAACAAATTTCAGCACTTTTATCATTTCTGCATTTCCTGCACTCAATTGCAGGGTGGAAAAAGTACTCAAATGTTATACTTGAGTAAACGTATAGATACGGTAATTGAAAATTACTCAAGTGAGTAACCCAGTAAAATATTACTTGAGTAAAAGTCTAAAAGTATTTGGTTTAAATATACTTAAGTATCAAAAGTAAATGAAATTGATAAAATGTACTTAAGTATCAAAAGGAAAACCAGAAGGCACTATTTTCTTGTTTTTTTAGTAATTTAGTAATTAACGGATAGCCAGGGGCACACTCCAACACTCAAACATCATTTACAAACAAAGCATTTGTGTTTGGTGAGCCCTAGTAGATGATCAGGGATGTTCTCTTGATAAGTGCGGGAATTGGACCGTTTTCCTGTCCTGCTAAGCATTCAAAATGTAACGAGTACTTTTAGGTGTCAGGGAAAATGTATGGAGTAAAAAGTACAGTATTGTCTTGAGGAATGTAGTGAAGTAAAAGTTGTCAAGAATAGTAAAGTACAGATACAAAAAAACGACTTAAGTAGTGCTTGAAAGTATTTTTACTAAAGTAGTACTTGAAAGTATTTTTACTTAAGTACTTTACACCTTTGCTCTATTGAGATCATTTCCCCACTGCCACATAGGGCTGCACGATATACGCAAATAATCTTGGACTTATTTTTAACCAAATATTGCAATTGCGATTTGACTTGCGAATTAGAGCAACACTGTTGGAATCATGGAAATAGAATGACTATTCTAATTTTATAGTTAGAATATAATAGTGGGCACTTTGAATACAGTGTTGTGTGAGATGCCAACAAATTAAATTGCCAAGGAGGAGTAATTGTGCAAGGGTAGGAACTAAAGTGTTGATAAGTATTTCCTAGTGGACCCTATAAGCTTTGACTACATTGCATGTTTTCTCTTTGCCACTTCATGTAGCTAACATATGCTTGCTTTGCATATTCCTCTTTATATATATATTTAGAAGATACTGTTGCACAAACAACATGTTGATTTTAGGGCTACACAATCACTGGTATTATCAGGCTGTATTAACTAGCTACTTTTGCTATTACTTAGTACATTTATTAGCTAGCTAGCTAGCTATTAGCATTAGCGGCTAATGATTAGCACCTCACAAGATTTAGGGCAACTTGCTAAGAAAAGACAAACTAGCTGTTTGCTGATTGTATGAAACACAAACTAATAGTGTCATTATAGAACGCTAGTGGATTTATATTAAGAAGCAAAGTGAAGACAGCATTGTTGTCATCAACATTGTTGTATGCGCTGCATTGACCATGCAGACTGAATGCAAGTGTCTCGTGGTTGAGAACATCAAATGCGCTCTTTGAGTGACAGGGGGCGTGGCTAGGTCTGTATGGAAAGTGGCAGAGAGAAAGCGGAGAGAGATGACTCAAGTAGCGAACTAAACTATAAAAAATGACATAACACATGGCGCATCACATTTTACAAACCAAACATTCAAATACCGGTATAGAAGGTAAAGTAATAACCCAAACCGGTCCCTGCATCAGTACTGTATACTGTATACCGCCCATCACTACTGCCCATAGGGAAAGGTCTCCAACCTGGCAACCCATTGGTATGTACAGCCAGAAGCCACTCCTCCCTCTCCGGGTTTCCATCCTGGCAACCCATTGGTCTGGATGCCACTCCTCCCTCTTCAGGTCTCCAATCTGGCAACCCATTGGTTTGTACTGCCAGAAGCCACTCCTCCCTCTCCGGGTTTCCATCCTGGCAACCCATTGGTCTGGATGCCACTCCTCCCTCTTCAGGTCTCCAACCTGGCAACTGGACAGAGAGGCTCATTTATACCACACAGCTATTTCTTTGAGTGTCCCCCGTGAAGTAAAACTACCCATAGGGAAAGGTCTTTGATCTGGCAACCCATTGGTCTGTAGTGTTGTGGTGTCTCTCTTGTCGTGATGTGTGTTTT
>NC_060181.1:86480192-86570192 GCF_021184085.1 Oncorhynchus gorbuscha | reverse complement strand
TGTGAGAGAATGAGAGGTGATGTAGGGGATAGCTGGCAGCATGTGAGAGAATGAGAGGTGATGTAGGGGATAGCTAGCAGCATGTGAGAGAATGAGAGGTGATGTAGGGGATAGCTGGCGCATGTGAGAGAATGAGAGGTGATGTAGGGGATAGCTAGCAGCATGTGAGAGAATGAGAGGTGATGTAGGGGATAGCTAGCAGCATGTGAGAGAATGAGAGGTGATGTAGGGGATAGCTAGCAGCGTGTGAGAGAATGAGAGGTGATGTAGGGGATAGCTAGCAGCATGTGAGAGAATGAGAGGTGATGTAGGGGATAGCTAGCAGCATGTGAGAGAATGAGAGGTGATGTAGGGGATAGCTGGCAGCATGTGAGAGAATGAGAGGTGATGTAGGGGATAGCTAGCAGCATGTGAGAGAATGAGAGGTGATGTAGGGGATAGCTGGCAGCATGTGAGAGAATGAGAGGTGATGTAGGGGATAGCTAGCAGCATGTGAGAGAATGAGAGGTGATGTAGGGGATAGCTAGCAGCGTGTGAGAGAATGAGAGGTGATGTAGGGGATAGCTAGCAGCGTGTGAGAGAATGAGAGGTGATGTAGGGGATAGCTAGCAGCATGTGAGAGAATGAGAGGTGATGTAGGGGATAGCTAGCAGCGTGTGAGAGAATGAGAGGTGATGTAGGGGATAGCTAGCAGCGTGTGAGAGAATGAGAGGTGATGTAGGGGATAGCTAGCAGCATGTGAGAGAATGAGAGGTGATGTAGGGGATAGCTGGCAGCATGTGAGAGAATGAGAGGTGATGTAGGGGATAGCTGGCAGCATGTGAGAGAATGAGAGGTGATGTAGGGGATAGCTAGCAGCATGTGAGAGAATGAGAGGTGATGTAGGGGATAGCTGGCAGCGTGTGAGAGAATGAGAGGTGATGTAGGGGATAGCTAGCAGCGTGTGAGAGAATGAGAGGTGATGTAGGGGATAGCTAGCAGCGTGTGAGAGAATGAGAGGTGATGTAGGGGATAGCTAGCAGCGTGTGAGAGAATGAGAGGTGATGTAGGGGATAGCTAGCAGCATGTGAGAGAATGAGAGGTGATGTAGGGGATAGCTGGCAGCGTGTGAGAGAATGAGAGGTGATGTAGGGGATAGCTGGCAGCGTGTGAGAGAATGAGAGGTGATGTAGGGGATAGCTGGCAGCATGTGAGAGAATGAGAGGTGATGTAGGGGATAGCTGGCAGCATGTTCACAGTATGAGGCCTATGATTAGGTCCCATTTTAACTCTATAAAGATTAATCATTCCTACGTTCCCTCCTCAAGAGGCCAGAGTGTGACGCTCTGTGTAGAAGTTGCCCTTTAGACACATAGATTATCTAAGGTCAGGTCAGTATACCCTGCCCAAATCCTGATCTTAAAATACAAAAACTGGCCTTAGATCAGTGTCTGGCAGCAACTTCATCCTACTCCGTTTGGTTAGTAATATAAAGCAGTGCATCAGAGCTTTGCTGCTTCAGAGTTGTATTGTTGTATTGCTGTATCTATGGTAACTTCTATATTGTTGTGTAACTGAACCCCTGTCCATCTCTCATGCTGTCCCCCTCCAAACGGCCTCTCTGCATGTAAGTAACAACCAGTGACAGTTGGCTAGCTAACGCCTCTTTTGTCTCTCTCTCTCTCTCTCTCTCTCTCTCCTACTCTTTCTATCTCTCTCTCTCTCTCTCTCTCTCTCTCTCTCTCTCTCTCTCTCTCTCTCTCTCTCTCTCTCTCTCTCTCTCTCTCTCTCTCTCTCTCTCTCTCTCTCTCTTTGTCTCTCTCTCTATGTCTCTGTATCTATGTCTCTGTCTCTCAGTCTGTCTCATTCTGCCTCTCATCATTTTTTTATTTGCGTTATTATGAACCTTTCAGTTGACCAGCTGTCACTCCTAACCAGTGCTGAGCGATTTACTGAAATTGTGTGACGTCGGTTCAATTATTTGAATTGCATTTTGTTCGTTTTTTTTGTGAGCTCAGTCAACACATTGCACAGTTTCTCTAGAGTTAAATCAGATTCAGCCTGAACTGTGCACTGTAGTAGGGAGTTGTAGTTTCCAACAGGCCAACATTCAATATAGTTTATGTAATATACACAACAACTGAAATACTGAGTTAAAGTAATGTGAATAAATGATGGTTAATAAATCCTAGACAGTAATGGACAGTCACTACCATCATGGGACTTGTATTAATTGTTTACTGTGTTGTTACAGCATCCAACCCCAAAAAATCGAAACCGAAATTGAAAATCGGGATTATTTTTGAACAATCAAACCGAAAACGAACTGACCTCAAAAAAGCACTAATTGCTCAGCACTACTCCCAACGTTTCCATTTTGTTCCTGTTGCACCTGCTCAGAGCAACAGAGATCCAGCACAAAACAGATAGAACGTAGCTTTGCAGTTTGTCTGTGTATTTGCATGTGTGTGTTTTTGGTTTTCCTCCTCGCCCATGTATTTAGTTTATTTTGGTGTTGTGTGTTTCAGATGTAGTTAGTTGAATTTTAACATTATACATATATTCCTCAGGGAAAGATTCCCCATTTGATATCCCTGAGCGTCATTCTCAGAATGGGACACATAAGGTTAAAGGTCGGCACAAGTTCAAGGACACATGCCAGCCAATGAGAGAACAGAGCCGAGAGAGAGAGAGAGAGCTTCTATTCCAGACAGAGTACTGTACATGGCGTACTGAGTGTTGTATTTCCCCTGTCAGACACAGCTGTTAGGTTCAGTAGAGGTGTAATGTATGCTGGGTAAGAACATATGCTCTTTTCTGTATGCTGTACAGACACCCAGGAGTGTCGCGTCCTGTGTTCTCTCATTCAGCTCTTCGATCCATCCATCGTTTTATATATCAATAAATACAAACGTAAAACACATACATTGTGGTATCACTTTTTAAATGTAGATGTTCCACAGGTGCACATTATAGACTTGTATGCATGGAGGCCTGGAGACGCTAATCTGGTTTATGTTAATTAATGGTCAATTATCCTGAGACCGGCGGTGTCTATAATGACAATAACCAGGTGACAGAATGTCATGATCGTCACATCGGACCAGAAGGAAAACACAATATTCTCCATTGTTGTCCCGTCATGTGTGAACAGTCTTACACAAATCTCTCTTCTTCATCTCATTGGATTAGGGCTTTAGACTGGGTTATAATAAATCACTCCTCTGATTTAGCTATTTGACTTAATGATGTCACGTTTAAGGACATACAGGGCATTGTACTTATAAGACTCCAAGGGAGAAGATCAAGCTCTATCTCTCCTTGTAACATCATAGATCATTCCCTAATTGTGAATTATCTCCCGACTGTCACTAATTGTCAATAACTGTCACTAATTGTCAATAACTGTCACTAATTGTCACAGACAAAATGTCTACCTCTTCATCTCATGGCTAGCCTGGGTGCTTGTCTGTTTCTGTTTCATCCACCTTGTCCTTCTCAGTCTTAGTGTTGTTGTATGTTGAAACACTCAAGTCCCCAGGCTATGTTCATTGTCTCCATGCCCAACTAACTGTCCCAGGCATTCTCTCACCTTAATGTTAGGGTCATGTGTTGTCCCCATGTAAGATACCCTTCTCTGGGTGTCCGTCTTTACCTCTCTTTCATAGTGTCTCACTTTCCCTCTCTCTTCCCTTGCCTCCCTTTCTCCAGTATTCGACCAATTAGATCTTGTCACGTATGAAGAGGTAGTGAAACTGCCTGCGTTCAAGAGGAAAACACTGGTCTTGTTAGGTAAGTAGAAATATCATCTGTCATTATAAAGGATAATGCTGTATTGGCTAAGGGTACTAGGTGGTGTTCTCAGTTCTGACTGAGGGCTCTCTCTTCTACAGGGGCCCATGGAGTGGGCAGAAGACACATCAAGAATACACTAATCACAAAACACCCCGACAGATTTGCCTACCCAATCCCACGTAAGACACACACACACACACAGATTCACATACCCCATTTCACAGACAATACATCAATTCAAATCTAAATTGATTTGTTACATGTGCCGAATACAACAAGTTTAGACCTTAACAGAGAAGTTCTTACTTACAAACCCTTTACCAATAGTGCAGTTCAAGAAGAGTTAAGAAAATATTTACCAAATAAACTAAAGTTACAAATAATATAAAAGTAAAACAACAAAATAACAATAACGAGGCTTTATACAGGGGGTACTGGTACCAAGTCAGTGTGTGGAGGTACAGGTTAGTTGAGGTAATGTGTACATGTAATTAGGGGTGAAGTGACTATGCATAGATAGTAAACAGCGAGTAGCAGCAGTGTACAAAACAAATGGAGGGGGGCGTGTCAATGTAAATCGTCAGGTGGCCATTTGATTAATTGTTCAGCAGTCTGTTGGTTTTGGGGTAGAAGCTGTTAAGGAGCCTTTTGGTCCTAGACTTGGTGCTCTGGTGCCACTTGCCATGCGGTAGCAGAGAAAACAGCCTATGACTTGGGTGACTGGAGTCTCTGACAATTTTATGGACTTTCCACTGACACAGCCTATTATATAGGTCCTGGATGGCAGGAAGCTTGGCCCCGGTGATGTACTGGGCTGTACGCACTACCTTCTGTAGCACCTTACGGTCAGCTGCCGAGCAGTTGCCATACCAGGCGGTGATGCAACCGGTCAGAATGCTGCTGTAAAACCTTTTGAGGATCTGAGGGGGACCAGGTTTTGTCGTTCCCTCTTCACGAATGTCTTGGTGTGTTTGGATGATGATAGTCTGTTGGTGATGTGGACACCAAGGAACTTGAAACTTTCGATCCGCTCCACTACAGCCCCGTCGATGTTAATGGGGAACTGTTCAACCCGCCTTTTCCTGCAGTCCACGAGGAGCTCCTTTGTTTTGCTCACATTGAGGGAGAGGTTGTTGTCCTGGCACCACACTGCCAGTTCTCTGCCCTCCTCCCTATAGGCTGCCTCATCATTGTCGGTGATCAGGCCTACCACTGTTGTGTCGTCACCAAACTTAATGATGGTGTTGGAGCCGTGTTTGGCCACGCATTCGTGGGTGAACAGGGAGTACAGGATGGGTCTAAATACACACCCCTGAGAGGCCCCAGTGTTGAGAATCAGTGTTGCAGATGTGTTGTTGCCAACCCTTACCACCTGGGGGCAGCCCGTTAGGAAGTCCAGCATCCAGTTGCAGAGGGAGCTATTTAGTCCCAGGGTCCTTATCTTAGTGATGAGCTTCGTGGGCACTATGGTGTTGAACGCTGACCTGTAATCAATGAACATCATTCTCACATAGGTGTTCCTTTTGTCCAGGTGTGAAAGGGCGGTGTGCAGTGCGATTGAGATTGCGTCATCTGTGGATCTGTTGGGGCGGTGTGCGCATTGGAGTGGGTCTAGGGTATCCGGGAGGATGTTGTTGATGTGAGCCATGACCAGCCTTTCATGCTTTGAGTACACGTCCTGGTAATCTGTCTGGCCCCGCGGCTTTGTGGATGTTGACCTGTTTAAAGGTCTTTCTCACATCGGCTACCGAGACCGTTATCACACAGTCATCCAGAACAGCTGGTGCTCTCGTGCATGCTTCAGTGTTGCTTGCCTCAAAGCGAGCATAAAAGGTATTTAGCTCGTCTGGTAGGCTCGCGTCACTGGGCAGCTCGCGTCTTCCCTTTGTAGTCCGTAATAGTTTTCAAGCCCTGACACATCCAATGAGCATCAGAGCCGGTGTAGTAGGATTCAATCTTAATCCTGTATTGGTGATTTGCTTTTTTGATGGTTATTTTGGGGGCATAGCAGGATTTCTACTAAGTGTCCGGATTGGTGTTCCGCTCCTTGAAATCGGTTGCTCTAGTCTTTAGCTCAATGCGGATGTTGCCTGACAACGTCGTTGATGCGCTTATTGATGAAGCCGATGACTGAGGCGGTATACTCCGCAATGCCATTGAATGAATACCCGGAACATAGTCCAGTCTGTGCTAGAAAAACAGTCCTGTAGCGTAGCATTCACATCATCTGACCACTTCCATATTGAGTGTGTCACTGATACTTCCTGCTTTAATTATTGCTTGTAAGCAGGAATCAGGAGGATAGAATTGTGGTCAGATTTGCCAAATGGAGGGCGGGGGAGAGTTTTGTATGCATCTCTGTGTGTGGAGTAAAGGTGGTCTAAGTTTCCCTGCATTAAAGTCCCCAGCCACTAGGAGCGCCGCTTCTGGATGAGCATTTTCTTATTTGCTTATGGCCTTATAGAGTTGTTTGAGTGCGGTCTTAGTGCCAGCAGAAGTCTGTGGTGGTAAATAGACGGCTACGAATAATATAGATGAGAACTCTCTTGGTAGATAGTGTGGTCTACAGCTTATCATAAGGTACTCTACCTCAGGTGAACAAAACCTAGAGATTTCTTTAATATTAGGCATCGCGCACCAGCTGTTATTGACAAAAAGACACACACACCCACCCCTCGTCTTACCAGACGTAGCTTCTTCTCTCTTCTGCCAGTGCATGGAAAGTCCCGCCATCTCTATATTATCCGTATCCGCGTTGTTCAGCCACGAATCGGTGAAACATATGATTTTACCATTTTAAACAACATAGCACAGTTGGTTAGGAGCATGTAAAACATCGTCCTCTCCGGCGCCATCTTAACATAAACATACTACACACTGACTGATTCACTCACTCACTTTGACCATCCGTTGTGGTTATCATTCTTACTTAACCCCCTCCCGACCTCCTCCTCCTCTCTTTCATCTCACCCTTACACCCTCCCTCCCCCAGATACAACCAGACTTCCTAAGAAGGACGAGGAAAACGGGAAGAACTACTACTTTGTGTCACATGACCAGATGATGCAGGACATCAGTAACAATGACTACCTGGAGTACGGTAGTCACGAGGACGCCATGTACGGCACGCGGCTAGAGACCCTCCGCCAGATCCACGAGCAGGGACTCATCTCCATACTGGACGTAGAGCCACAGGTGTGTGTGTGTGTGTGTGTGTGTGTGTGTGTGTGTGTGTGTGTGTGTGTGTGTGTGTGTGTGTGTGTGTGTGTGTGTGTGTGTGTGTGTGTGTGTGTGTGTGTGTGTGTGTGTGTGTGTGTGTGTGTGTGTATATCTTTATGGGGTGTGTGTGTGTTTGCGTGAACCATAGAGATAGTTAGAGGACACATCCTTGTATCTGTTTCATTATGGCGTCTGTGAGAGAATGTGTTATGCAGGTGAATGAGGACCCAAAAGCGACTTGGCGAAAACAGAGTCTTTATTCCAGTAAAGGATAAAAGCAATACTCCTGGACAATCAGAGCAGAAAACAAAACATAAAAAACTTAAATCCACTCGTAGTGACGAGGACAGACTGGAGACTCGACCATTAACTGTAGGTTGCCTCGGGAAGGCACCGACCGTAGCAGACTAAGGCACCTGCTCGCACGCAGCATCTGAAGGTGACAAGACACAACAGGGCGAGACAATGACACAGCACAGCGAACATCAAACAAGGATCCGACAGGACAGAAACGGAAAACAAGGGGAGAAATAGGGACTCTAATCAGAGGACAAGATAGGGAACAGGTGTGAAAAGACTAAATGAGTGAGTAGGAGAATGAGGAACAGCTGGGAGCAGGAACAGAACGATAGAGAGAGGAGAGAGAGGGAGGGGGAGAGAGAGGGATAGAAAAAGGGAACGAACCTAATAAGACCAGCAGGGGGAAACGAACAGAAGGGAAAGCATAATGACAAGACAATATAAGACAAAACATGACAGTACCCCCCCACTCACCGAGCGCCTCCTGGCGCACTCGAGTAGGAACACTGGCGGCAACGGAGGAAATCATAGATCACAAACGGTCCAGCACGTCCCGAGAAAGAACCCAACTCCTCTCCTCAGGACCGTAACGGAAAACGATAAAAAGGGAAACTAGGGTACTACTCTAAAAAAAAAATGAGACACGGGTAGAGAACTGAAAGCTTTAGAGCAAACAGGACCAAACAGGCCAGGAGAGTAACAACTAGGGACAGACTGAGACACAGCAAGGGCAGGAACAAGACCAGGAGAGATGCGGTGGCAGGGAACAGACTGAGACCCAGCAAGACCAGGAGCAGAAGCAGAAAAAAAATTACCAGACTTATTCTGCGCGCAGTCCGAACAAGCAGCCACGAAACGGCGCGTGTCACGCTCCTGAGTAGGCCACCAAAACCGCTGGCGAATAGAAGCAAGCGTACCCCGAACGCCGGGGTGGCCAGCTAACTTGGCAGAGTGCGCCCACTGAAGAACAGCCAGACGAGTAGAGACAGGAACGAAAAGAAGGTTACTAGGACAAGCGCGCGGCGACGGAGTGTGAGTGAGTGCTTGCTTAACCTGTCTCTCAATTCCCCAGACAGTCAACCCGACAACACGCCCAACAGGAAGGATCCCCTCGGGATCGGTAGAAGCCACAGAAGAACTAAAGAGACGGGATAAAGCATGAGGCTTGGTGTTCTTAGTTCCCGGGCAATAAGAAATAACGAACTCGAAACGAGCGAAAAACAACGCCCAACGAGCATGACGCGCATTCAGTCGTTTGGCAGAACGGATGTACTCAAGGTTCCTTTGGTCAGTCCAAACGACAAAAGGAACGGTCGCCCCCTCCAACCACTGTCGCCATTTGCCTAGGGCTAAACGGATGGCGAGCAGTTCGCAGTTAGCCACATCATAGTTACGTTCCGACGGTGACAGGCGATGAGAAAAGTATGCGCAAGGGTGGACCCCATCGTCAGTATCGGAGCGCTGGGACAGAATGGCTCCCACGCCCACCCCCGACGCGTCAACCTCGACAATAAACTGTTTAGTGACGTCAGGTGCAACAAGGATAGGAGCGGATGCAAAACGCTTCTTGAGGAGATTAGAACAACAATCATACGACCGGTGAGGAGGAAGGGAGTTGGTTCTGGACCGACTGAAGACCGTGCGCAGACCATGATATTCCTCCGGCACTCCTGTCAAATCACCAGGTTCCTCCTGTGAAGAGTGAGCAGAAGAAACGGGAGGAATAGCAGACATTAAACACTTCACATGACAAGAAACGTTCCAGGAAAGGATAGAATTACTAGACCAATCAAAAGAAGGATTATGACACACTAGCCAGGGATGACCCAAAACAACAGGTGTAAAAGGTGAACAAAAAATCAAAAAAGAAATGGTCTCACTATGGTTACCAGATACAGTGAGGGTTAAAGGTAGTGTTTCACATAATATACTGGGGAGAGGACTACCATCCAAGGCGAACATGACCGTGGGCTCCCCTAACTGTCTGAGAGGAATGTCATGTTCCCGAGCCCAGGCTTCGTCCATAAAACAGCCCTCAGCCCCAGAGTCTATTAATGCACTGCAGGAAGCTGCCGATCCGGTCCAGCGTAGATGGACCGGTAAGGTAGTACAGGTACTTGACGGAGAGGACCGTCTAGTAGCGCTTATCAGTCGCCCTCCGCTTACTGATGAGCTCTGGCCTTTAACTGGACATGAAATGACAAAATGACCAGCGGAACCGCAATAGAGACAGAGGCGGTTGGTGATTCTCCGTTCCCTCTCCTTAGTCGAAATGCGAATACCCCCCAGCTGCATGGGCTCAACACCTGAGTCAGTGGGGAAAGATGGTAGTGTCGGAGAGAGGGGGGACACAGTTAACGCGAGCTCTCTTCTATGAGCTCGGTGACGAAGATCTACCCGTCGTTCAATGCGAATAGCGAGTTCAATCAGAGAATCCACGCTGGATGGAACCTCCCGAGAGAGAATCTCATCCTTAACCTTAGCGTGGAGTCCCTCCAGAAAACGAGCGAGCAACGCCTGCTCGTTCCAGTTACTGGAGGCAGCAAGAGTGCGAAATTCTATAGAGTAATCCGTTATGGATCGATTACCTTGACATAGGGAAGACAGGGACCAGGAAGCTTCTTTCCCAAAAACAGAACGATCAAAAACCCTTATCATCTCCTCTTTAAAGTTCAGATAATCGTTAGTACACTCAGCGCTTGCCTCCCAGATAGCTGTGCCCCACTGCCGAGCCCGACCAGTAAGGAGTGATATGACGTAGGCAATCCGAGCTCTCTCTCTTGAGTATGTGTTGGGTTGGAGAGAGAACACTATATCACACTGGGTGAGAAAGGAGCGGCACTCAGTGGGCTGCCCAGAATAACATGGTGGGTTATTAACCCTAGGTTCCGGAGACTCGGAAGACCCGGAAGTAGCTGGTGGCACGAGACGAAGACTCTGATACTGTCCTGAGAGGTCGGAGACCTGAGCGGCCAGGGTCTCAACGGCATGCCGAGCAGCAGACAATTCCTGCTCGTGTCTGCCGAGCATCGCTCCCTGGAACTCGAGAGTAGAGTAGAGAGAATCCATAGTCGCTGGGTCCATTCTTGGTCGGATCCTTCTGTTATGCAGGTGAATGAGGACCCAAAAGCGACTTGGCGAAAACAGAGTCTTTATTCCAGTAAAGGATAAAAGCAATACTCCTGGACAATCAGAGCAGAAAACAAAACATAAAAAACTTAAATCCACTCGTAGTGACGAGGACAGACTGGAGACTCGACCATTAACTGTAGGTTGCCTCGGGAAGGCACCGACCGTAGCAGACTAAGGCACCTGCTCGCACGCAGCATCTGAAGGTGACAAGACACAACAGGGCGAGACAATGACACAGCACAGCGAACATCAAACAAGGATCCGACAGGACAGAAACGGAAAACAAGGGGAGAAATAGGGACTCTAATCAGAGGACAAGATAGGGAACAGGTGTGAAAAGAATAAATGAGTGAGTAGGAGAATGAGGAACAGCTGGGAGCAGGAACGGAACGATAGAGAGAGGAGAGAGAGGGAGGGAGAGAGAGAGGGATAGAAAAAGGGAACGAACCTAATAAGACCAGCAGGGGGAAACGAACAGAAGGGAAAGCATAATGACAAGACAATATAAGACAAAACATGACAGTATGGGCAGCGCAATTGAGGTCTTCTCCATTTTGAAGTAGTCTATTTTCTTCTTCTACTACTTCTATGAGTTGGTTAACAAACCGAGTGTGTTGTTTGAACAGGTGTAAATCCAAGGTTGGCAATTCACTGCCACCTTCAGTTATGGGATGTTGTCTCACCAGTGTAATTCATTGGCTGATCCTTCCTGATGACCTGGATGGATTATGTGATCCTTCCTTAACCCATAGGAAGTCCCACCTAGTTGACTACTTCAAAATGATGAACGTCCTCAATGGTACTGGCCATACTAAATGGGCTTCTGGGCACTGGAGTCCTCTATCTCTACAGTGTGAACAAAATGTTCCACATAATCTAGGTGTTTTGTCATGTGTGCTTGTGAAAGCCGAGGGTCTTCTCAGGCAGGTCTTGTCACATACAAACAGCCCAGCTGACCTGTAACCAATTCTCCATTAGGCCCTGAAGGTCCTGCGGACAGCGGAGTTCGCTCCTTACGTTGTTTTCATTGCTGCACCAACCATTACCCCTGGCATCAATGAGGTAACACACACACACACACACACACACACGCACACACACACACACAGTCAACTGGGGACACTGCAGCTATAAACTGGGGACACTGCAGCTATAAACTGGGGACACTGCAGCTATAAACTGGGGACACTGCAGCGATAAACTGGGGACACTGCAGCTATAAACTGGGGACACTGCAGCTATAAACTGGGGACACTGCAGCTATAGAGCCACACAGTGGAGGTGTCATAATACCTATAAAACCTTGCGCTCAAACAGGGAAACGGTTCCAATCATTTTCCCACCATTCATTTTTCGCATAGGGGATTTTAGAAACACTTAATATAAGGGCTGTGTTTTGTGTAGATTTACTCTGGTGTGACGTTTTGATAACCATGTCAATCTCTCTCAGACAAGGTGACTTTTATCAATATATTCAGCTCTATTTACTCTCAGATTTGAAAATGCTAATTTGCATCAAAGTAGACATCATGCAAAACTGTAAATCCCTGCAGGCTCCTGCATGTCATCTCTAGCTGATACCTTTGCTAACAGGTATTGTGTCCATTTAAAACTTGCACAAGACAGTTCACAGAATTGTCCATTTAAAGAAATGTAGCCTATTTATTCATTACTATGTTTAGTTAACATTAGATAGTTAATCCAGATATTTTTACCTTTGCCTCGATTCGGCAGTTTCGTCCAGATCATTATGGCATTTGTAGTTCTTTACGATAGCCATGTTTTTGGGGGATAAATACAGGCATATATATATTTAATAAAAGTCCCCTTGACCTAAAGAGATTTACACGGTTATCAAAATGTCACAACAGGGTAAGCCTACACTAAACACGGCCCTTTATTTGAAGTGTTTATAAAATCCCCTATGGGAGAAATTAAAGGTGGAAAAACAACTGGAACCCTTTACCTGTTTGACCTCTAGGTTTTCTGGGTATCATGACTCTCTTGGCACTCTTCTTTTTTTCTGCACTCCGACATTTTCTTTTTCTTCTCTCATCGCTTTCTTCACTGGTTCATTTTGCATGCAGTCTTTGTGAGCTTCTATTTTTCCGTTTCTCTTGCGTTCGGTTGACTGGCTCTCAGCTCCCCAGGTGGTGCAGGAGGCTGCCAGTAAGTATGAGTAGAGAAAACGCTGGCCATAGTCAGTAGTGGTCTATTGTGTGGTAGTATTACCTCAGTAAACCAGCTCAATTCTCTCCTCCAGTCTCCTCTCACTGAGGACACCAGGGCCAGGCCTACAGAAGCACTGTCCTGAATCCCTACTCATCCACTCTACACACTCACTCTTTCTCTGTCAGTTTCATTTAAAACTGCTTTATTGGCATCACATCTCTGTCTGTGTCTTATTATGTCTCTCTCTCTCTCTCTCGTTCCCTCGCTCCTCCCCCCCTCTTTTTCTCTCTCTGTAGGACGAATCATTGCAGCATCTTCAGAAGGAGTCAGAAATTCTCCAGAAGACCTATGCCCATTACTTTGACCAGACAATAATCAACAACGAGATAGATGAGACCATCAGACACCTAGAGGAGGCTATAGACCTGGTCTGTACCAACGCACAGTGGATCCCTGTGTCCTGGGTCTACTGAGGAAAAAACACAAAGCCCTCCTCTCCTCTCCTCTGCTTTCTCCTCCTCTCCTCCTCTCCTCTCGTCCTCTCCTCTGCTTTCTCCCCCTCCCCTCTCTGTCCTACTGGACCTTTATGGACAACACCTCTCCCCTCCCCTCCCCAATGACTTCTCTTTAGCTCCCCCTCCCCTTCTCCCCTCCTCAGCAATGCATCTCTGCGAAAACTCCATAGAGAAAGAGGACTCCTCTTTATAGCTGTGCCATTATCACATCTGTGACAGCATGGGCAGCACCATTGAAGAAACAACCCATAGGAATCTCCACCCAGCTGACTACTTTGACTACTTTAAAAGGACCGAAGCATGGTGGAAACCCTTAGCTGCCCATGCTAATAGGACCTTTTGGTCACTTGAGGCCTCTATTATTCTCTATGAAAAACTCACATCATTCCTTCAGGAAAAGAAAAGCACCTCAACCAATCAGAAACCTCTGTGTACTGCACATGACCTTCAGCAGTCAATTGAAATCCTCCATCTACTGCATTATGACCTGCAGCAGCCGATGAGATTCTGCCCTTACAGACTACCTAGCCGTAGTGTTGTATAAACAAATAGATATAGTCATGTCTGTATTAGCTATGAGGCAACATTTTTGTAGAAGTTTGTTTTAAAGAGACAGTACTGTATCTCCTCCCCTTGTAGTGCACTGCAGCCTTCTGCATCCTGTTACTGGCTGTGGCCCCATTACCCCATCCTTCATGGATGTTGAGGTTTTTTCTCCTCGATTACACCCACAGTGTCATTGCATTTCCGTACACCAGAAGTACATTAATTTCCAAATGGTACGCTGCGTTTGCCTTGCAGCGTTGTTTTTCAGAGGCAGTTGTAATGCGTTCTGTGTGGTAAAATACATTGGATATATTGAACGTGTGCATGCTAGACGGCTTGACAGAAATGGTAGCAGAAGGTGAATGTTGAACTTTTTGTTGCACACATATCCAGATGACGCTGTGTATCATTTTGCGCAGAGATGCTGTCGGTGTGATCGATGTGTCAGCTGTCTCTGCGTTGCAGCTCTTTTCCTGCATATTCTCTTTCTCTCTCGCTGGACAGACTGAAGAAAACCACACAAACACTCCAGCCTCCGTTTATCTGGCTCTCAAACACCTCTGTATTGATCCTTTACTCCTCTCCTTTATTAGTAGTGCTGAGAGATTCATTTTGGGTGATGTAGGTTCAATAACTTGAATTCCATTTTAGTTCATTTTTTTGTGTGAGCCCAAATGCACTGTTTCTCTAGAGAGAAATCACATAATTCACAAAATAAATCAACTCAAGAACTATGTGGGCCACTTGGCTGAAGGGAGTTGTAGCTTTCATTAAGCAAATATTATTTGAAGAACTAGTAAAATGATTTGGTCAGACAGCTGTACAGCTAGCCTAGCTAAATAGGATGACTAAAGACAGAACGATATGAGGAGAACAGAGAAAACGTTATCTGGCTGACTGCTACGGCCCTGAACAGCGATAAGATTACTTTGAGGAATGGAAAGTAACAACGTCATCAAATAAAAACCAAGTAATATTACACAACTGAAATATTGTATTACTTCAGAGTAATTTCCTATGTCTACTCAATGTGGACCCTGACCGAGACAATGGAATATTTGGAATGTTTTCGCAATAAGAATGTTCACAATTTTTGGCTTTGGAATTTCCATTCAAATGAAGAAGAAAAAAGGTAATTATTTCAGAATGCATTTCAAATCAAATAATAATCATTCAAACCAAAATCGAAAACTGTGATTATTTTTAAAGATTCAAACCAAAACCGACCCGACCTAGAAAAGCGCTAATCCCTCAGCTCTATGTATTAGCCTTTATTCGGAACTTTCTCTAAGCTCACTCTATCATTATTCACGTATTGTAGTTCAGTTTCATCTTGCTTCATTTTGACTATACATGTTATCACCCCTCTCCCCTGCAGACACACACTCACACCTCCACAAGATACTGTCTCTTCTAAACAAATCCAGAAATGTTTTAGAGATTTGAATGAGGTCTCGTGCATGTTGGACATTCGCAAGCTACACGCCATCTGTCCGTCAAGGTCAGTCCATCAGTGTTCCCAGTGTCCTGCTGTAAAAAAAAAAGAGCTCTCTACTGAAAACCAACATTCCACCAACATTCCACGCGTCTGGAAGACTCCACTTGACCAATGGAAGCAAGGGGAACAGGAAATAACCATCAACAATAACCTTGAAGCCTATGCACATCCCTTGGCATTTCAGACGACATTTCTAAAACAACAGATTTTTCCAAATCGACCATGGTAGCGAGATCGATGTGTTTGTTAAAAATAAAATTGTCCTGATTTGTTGTATAAGAAAAATTAAGAGGAGGGGGTCAAATTACAACTGATTCCTGTTTTGCCATTTCAGAAATGTGTTGTCTGAGAGTACTAATGTTTTAATTCAGTTTAATCAACGATAGATTAACCCTGATTTGTATTCTGGATCAAAAAGGATGTGTAGACACTGCATTTTGCAAGGTGAAGGCTTTGCAAAGGAACAGTAGGCAGTTTGTGTATATGAATAACTCTGTATGAAATATGACTGATGATGATATATGTATGACGGCCCCAGTGTAAAATACTCTACAGTGATAAAGTTCTTCAGTATGATTTAAATATATATATATATTTCCTTTTGTGTTGAAAATGTAACCTGCGCCTGTGTCTCTCTCTCTCTCTCTCTCTCTCTCTCTCACACACACACACACACACACACACACACACACACACACACACACACACACACACACACACACACACACACACACACACACACACACACACACACACACACACACACACACACACACACACACACACACACACACACTCACACAGAACATGATGTTTATTCAGGTTCACAAGCAGCGTCTAACCATTCTACTTTAAGCCCAGTTCATCTCTATCACACGTTCACTCCCAGTTAACCTCTAACCCCTAAACCTTTTTTGAAGACCCCTTAGGGTTAGATCAGAAAGAGCTGGACGGTTGCAAGTAAAATGGAGAAAACTCCACCTAGCTCATTATCATGATCACGGTCAGACCACACCATCACCCTCCTCATCGAGTTCCCTAGTGGTTCAGTCCAAATACAAAAATGGAGAAATATAATCTCAGCAGTTTATAATTTAAAAAATAACACTAACACAAAATAACATTAAATAAATACATGAATGAATTATATAATACATGGTAATAATACAGTAAATCTAATATGACTCCATGGCCTTGCAGCGTCCAGCCCATCCCGGGAGTTTGTCGCCCATATAGACCTCATCTCACATTAACAGCAGATTCACCACCGGGTGGGTTGACATTTCCACTCGGCTAAAAGGACATCCTTATCAGATCAGGGTCAGAGTTCAAACTGTTGGACGTAAATCTGAGACCTAGATTAGATCCGTAGCATGAAAGATCGGCGCTATAGGGTGATTGAAATTAAAAGACAATGTGCCCTGTATATGTCGGCTCAATCGGATAATGACCTTTACCCTTTCAGTGTGCTATAACAAGGCTCTTCCTCGAAACAGATTGAATCTAAGCCCTAAATCATGTGTAGGAGTAAGGTTGTGTGTTAAGAGTTTAGTAGACATCGCTCTGTGAAGGAGTAAGGTCAATATTAATTATTAATATTATTATATTATGCCAACGAACACCATTTAACTAAATCACTGGTTTGGCAAGCGGTATTTAGCAAACATTGTGTTCATAGGAAACATGTGTTTCTATACATATCAAATCATGGATAGTTGTACCTATTTAAACAGAAAGATAGGTGTTAATATGCACACCCATATGCAAAATTGCATATTTACTGTGCACAGAGACTGTGTATGAAATGTATGCTGCGTCATCAATAGTACAAATCTAATGCAAAAAGGGAGTGCTTTGATAGTCCATTGATACATTGTCATGTGACAGTCAACACAGTACAGTCGATCATCCCAAAGAATGCAGTTCATTCTGTCTTTTTGATCATGTTTCCTATTGACTGAACAACATGCTGTATATACATAAGGGAAATCAGGTCCACATAAGAGGCAAAACGTAATGATAAACTCCCTCCATTACATTGTGCTAGACTAGACAGAGGCTTACAAGGCAAAGAGGAGCGCGCTGTAAGAAGATTAATGCATTTATGAAAAGCTGCACATTCTACATTTACTGAGTTGAATGATTAAAACAAGAAGAATGAGAAAATATCTGTGGAGAATATAAAGGCGCTGAGGACTTGACCTGTCAACTTTTACACATTTACATGAATTAGAATCATGTTCATTAATGTTACAGGGAACACATTCGTGTTTTAAATATCATATCATATGAATGCTATCATTAAATATTATATAATATGAATGCTATCATTCATTAAAGAATGTTATGTAACACGAGGAAGGTATTGAAATCTAAACCATTGCAATAATCCATGGTTTCATGGACATTCTGCATAGTACAAGACAAAATCTGTGCTGTCAAATATCAAGCAGTTCAGTGTTTTACATGAGCCACCCTCTCAGTTCAGCCTGTATCCATGTGAGCTGAACCTGTTGTATTACTGATTCCTTTCATTTCGAAAGGATGAACAACAAACAAATGTGAGTTTTCATCAGCAGGAAACTCACATACTCCACAAGACTTCATTGGACAGTCAGATACTGAAACAAGATTGACTTGTCTGTAGCGTCCTTCATTCTAAACAGCTTTCCTGTCAATGGGGGAAGAAATCACCCAATTTTACGAAATACATTCTTCCATCTCTCAGTTCCCAGTCACATGCCCAAACAGGAAATCCACATCAGATTGGCCAATTGTCATCCAGAAGACACACCACATCACCAACAATGAGACCAGTGGTTGGCTGACGTCTGCCCCTTTGATCCCAGCGCTGAGTCCCTCTGCGGGGTCCAGCAGAGTCCCGTTCCTCAGGCTCTCCGTCCCATTCCCCACCTCTTCCCTGAGCTCCTGCTGGAGCAGCTTGGAGATCAGGCTGTTGAAACGGTTCTCTGTGGTCGAGAGGATCTCCGAAGACATTGTGGTCAGGTTCAGCTCCCCCGGATCCAGGCATGACCCATTCACCCTGGCGAAGACTACCTCGCTCAGATCCAGGCCGACCACGGAGGACGGGGAGGCGCAGGGGATGTCCCGGACCAACTTATAACTCTCCATCCACTCCTTAAGATACTCTAGAGAGCAGTCACATTCCCAGGGGTTCCTGAAGAGGTAGAGGCGTCCGATGAAGTAGACAGGCTGGAAGACAGGGAAGGGCAGGGAACTAAGGTTGTTGCTGTTGAGGTGGAGGGTGATCAGACTGGTCAGGTTCTCAAAGGACCCCTCCTCGATATAGACCAGGCGGTTGCGGTCCAGGTAGAGGACCTCCAGCTCCACCAGGTCGCTGAACCAGGTCTTGGAGATGTTGGTGAACTGGTTGCCCCCCAGGTTGAGCATCTTGAGGCGGCTAAGGCCCTTGAAGGCCACCCGAGGCAGCTCAGACAGCAGGTTGTCGTTGAGGTAGAAGTTCTCCAGGCGCATGAGGTCCTGAAAGGACTGGTCGTGGATCACGTTGATGCGGTTCTCCTGGAGGTTCAGGTACCTGACGGGTTTTGGGAAATGAGAAGTGTGATTATGCACATCTAAAAAGAACAGGATAATGAATTATCCAGACAAAGCGAGAAATAAATGTTGGCTCAATGTTCTCTGCTCACCAAGAAGTTTGTCAAAAAATCAAATCAAATCAAATTGTATTAGTCACATGCGCCGAATACAACAGGTGTAGATCTTATAGTGAAATGCTGAATACAACAGGTGTAGTAGACTTTACAGTGAAATGCTTACTTATGAGCCCCTAACCAACAATGCAGTTTTAAGAAATCCGGATAAGAATAAGATATAAAGCGTAATTAAAGAGCAGCAGTAAAATAACAATACAGTAGCGTCAACATTATGCACAAAATAAGTTTAAAAAATAAGTTACAAACAAAGCAAATAAACAAACAAATAAAAAACAATCGGTTGGGGACACGTAAAAAACGTCAGCCTTCTTCTCCTGCGCCAATAAGATAATGCCAGTTATAATGTTTTGACATTATCGTAAAAACGTCAGTCTAGTAGTTCCCCAGGCCTAGGAGAGAGTTACAGCTTGCTACCTACCTGAGGTTCACCAGGCCTAGGAGAGAGTTACAGCTTGCTACCTACCTGAGGTTCCCCAGGCCTAGGAGAGAGTTACAGCTTGCTACCGACCTGAGGTTCCCCAGGCCTAGGAGAGAGTTACAGCTTGCTAACCTGAGGTTCCCCAGGCCTAGGAAGAGTTACAGCTTGCTACCTACCTGAGGTTCCCCAGGCCTAGGAGAGAGTTACAGCTTGCTAACCTGAGGTTCCCAGGCCTAGGAGAGAGTTACAGCTTGCTACCTACCTGAGGTTCCCCAGGCCTAGGAGAGAGTTACAGCTTGCTACCTACCTGAGGTTCCCCAGGCCTAGGAGAGAGTTACAGCTTGCTACCTACCTGAGGTTCCCCAGGCCTAGGAGAGAGTTACAGCTTGCTACCTACCTGAGGTTCCCCAGGCCTAGGAGAGAGTTACAGCTTGCTACCTACCTGAGGTTCCCCAGGCCTAGGAGAGAGTTACAGCTTGCTACCTACCTGAGGTTCCCCAGGCCTAGGAGAGAGTTACAGCTTGCTACCTACCTGAGGTTCCCCAGGCCTAGGAGAGAGTTACAGCTTGCTACCTACCTGAGGTTCCCCAGGCCTAGGAGAGAGTTACAGCTTGCTACCTACCTGAGGTTCCCCAGGCCTAGGAGAGAGTTACAGCTTGCTACCTACCTGAGGTTCCCCAGGCCTAGGAGAGAGTTACAGCTTGCTACCTACCTGAGGTTCCCCAGGCCTAGGAGAGAGTTATATGCCACTGCCTCGATCTTGTTCCGCTCCAGGTAGACGTGGGTCAGGTTCTCCATCCCGCGGAACGCTCCGGGAATCCTTCGGAAGTTGTTCTGGAAGCAGAACAGTTCCTTCAGAGCATAGTTTTCTAGAAAGATCCGGTCGGGCATGTTGAAGAGGTTACAGTCGGCCACGTCCAGTCGGACCAGGCGTTTGAGCCCAGTGAAGGTGCGGGTGTGGAGGTAACGGATGTACTCGTTGTGGGCCATCTTCAGTTCCACTAGGTTGGGCAGACCCTAGAGAATGATCATAATAATACATGTGTTAGTAGTATATTCATCATATATTCTATACACTCCAAACTGTTCACGTACAGCAGTAAGAGAAGTCAAAACATGATCAATAATACTGAAAAAAATTTAGCAAGCAAATGCTCAGTATATCAGGAGAGGAAAAGGACATCATCTCAAGCAAAAAGACTATTTGTAATCTTGATTGTAATGGATCTCTATTTGATTGTGTGTTTGTTAGGTGTGTGTGTGTATAGTACATGTACAGTATGTCACCGATGTTGTTTCTTTGTATCTGACCTGTAACCAAACATTTCCACCTACCATTGACATTTTACTAATTTAGCTGACTCTCTTATTCTTTAGAAAACTCTCTTTAAGATAGCTATGCGAGCCAACTACATATCACAGTCATAGTAAGTACATTTTCCCTCAATAAAATAGTTACGGGCAAAGTGCTAGGAGAAAAGGACAAGTGCAGTTTTTATTACATTTTTGGGAATACAACAGTCAAGATGTTGCTGCTGACTAGTGGTGGAAAAAGTACCCAATTTTCATACTTGAGTAAAAGTAAAGATACTATAATAGAAAATGACTCAAGTAAAAGAGAAAGTCACCCAGTAAAATACTACTTGAGTAAAAGTCTGAAAGTATTTGGTTGTAATTGCTAAAATATACTTCAGTATCAAAAATAAACTTAACGTATAAATTATTTGAAATTCCTTATGTTAAGTAAACCAGCATCATTTGTTTTTGTTTTTACGGATAGCCAGGGACACACTCCAACACTCAGACATCCTTTACAAACGAAGCATGTGTTTAGTGAGTCCGCTAGATCAGAGGCAGTAGGGATGACCAGGGATGTTCTCTTGATAATTGTGTGAATTAGACCATTTTCGTGTCCTGCTAAGCATTCAAAATGGAATGAGTACTTTTGGTTGTCAGGGAAAATATATGGAGTAAAAAGTACATTATTTTCTTTAGGAATGTTGTGAAGTAAAAGTAAAAGTTGTCAAAATATAATTATTAAAGTAAAGTACAGATACCCCCCAAAAATACTTAAGTAGTACTTTCAAGTATTTTTACTTAAGCACTTTACACCACTGCTGCTGACCTTGAAGGCCCCAGGGGTGATGAAGGAGATGTTGTTGTGGTCCAGGGACAGGGACCTGAGGGACGGTAGGGTACCAAAGGCCCTCTCAGACAGGAACTTAAGGCTGTTCTTGTCCAGGTTGATGGAGGACGCTTCACAAGGGAACTCCCGGGGCAGGTCGGGTAGGCCAGAGCGGTCACACAACACACTGCAGCTCTTCTCCAGCGTGCACGTGCAAGAGGCTGGGCAGGAGCGTGCGCACGCCCACAGAGCCAGCACAGCCTGGGGAAACAGGCACAGGAGAGAGACTAGAGGGAGGATAAGAGGATAAGAGAGAGAGGAAGAAATAGGAGAAAAGAGGAGAGATACACATGGAGGAGTGATGGAGATAGAGGGGAAGGTAAGAGAAAGCAGAGGTTTGTTTATATTAACAAAGATCTTTTTCTCAAAATGATAAATTGCCCAAAATGTCTCAAAATGAATTTAGCTGAATCAGACAGATGGATGGCAGAGAAGGATTGGTTAATACTGCAGTGCAGATGAGAGGGGATTTCACCAGACCTGATTTGAAAGTTTTAGGATTACGACTTTCATTCAGTAACCCTAACCTTATGTTACACAACGCAGATGTTGCAAAACAAACCATATCACTGATTAACAGATACATACTGTATGTCAAACTTCACCTTTTGCTTACATTCATCTCACCAAGTATGAGTATTTTGAGGGGGGATTCTAATAAATAGGTAGTGCATAGGTAGTGCATAGGTATATACAGTGGTTATAAACATCAGCTTTTTATTAGAGATACTTTTACTGAAGGAAGACTAGGACTAGGTTGCTCCTAAAGCTCAGAAAGAAGTTGGCATCTGCTTACTAAGGCCCCAGCGATCATAATTACAATAATCATTATAATTATCGACAAGTGAAAATCCCCACTACAGTATATATTAGAATCACGTTGTGGAGGGGATATGATCTGCAATGTTCCCTCTGCCCAGATTAAAGTGGTGTTGTGAGTAAATGTGTACCAGGGCACAGGGTGGATATAGTGATGATTTGATAAGGGAGTCACGCTGCACAGTGGCCTGACAGCTAGGCCTGTTCTCAGGGTTCTAGCATCATGCCAAACCAGACCGCAGTCAAGTCAAATAATGATGTGATTAAGACAGAGCAACTCAGATTAGGGATGAGTTAATACAACAACAATAGGACTGGGATTTTAACCTCTCATCCAGCTACAGTAAGACTGCTGGGAGTTTAACGGCAGATTTGAATTTGATCAATCAATAAAATCTTTCCAGATTAAGGGCCACTGTTCAATCAAACCCAGTATCCAGGGTTTTTGTGGGGGTTTGGGGGGCATGTTTGGATTAACAAAGGCTTGTTTGGATTAATGGACTGGAAATAGAATAGGCATCTAATAATAGTGGACTGGAAATAGTGGACTGGAAATAGTGGACTGGAAATAGATGGACTGGAATTAGTGGACTGGAAATAGAATAGGCATCTAATAATAGTGGACTGGAAATAGTGGACTGGAAATAGTGGACTGGAAATAGTGGACTGGAAATAGATGGACTGGAATTAGTGGACTGGAAATAGATGGACTGGAATTAGTGGACTGGAAATAGAATCGGCATCTAATGTTAGTCTGTTGTATATCTATTAGATTAATGTAATGTGATTCAAGAGAAAACGTTCAGCGCATGAGCATCATCAGTAGGCATTTCAATAAGAAGTGTGAAACCTTGTGTGAGAACATTGGTTTTTGGATTCATATGCTCAACCACACAATGTTTACAATGTAAAATGAAAAGAAACTCCAGAGCATGTATAACCTACCATTTTATGACTCATTCCTAAAGCTGTGCCTGGCTGTGTTACTGACATGTCACCATAGGCTTTTCTAGCCTCTTTTCCGTGCCCATTAAAACCTCCAAAACCTCCAAACCTCCATGGATACCCTGGCTCATTTAGCTATTTGATTTTTAATTTTAAGACCCCTGTAGGTATCATAAAAAATATAGAATTTGGCCTTTACTAATATAGTTTACTGAAACGATTCAAATTACACATTCATAAATGGCAATGCAGAGAGTCAAAAATTGAATAATAAGGAATACGTTTTTAAAGTGTCTGTCCTATCCCTAGGATATATATTTTTTTTAAATCTGGAAATACATATTTTTTTGTGACACATATTTAATCCCTTTTTTTTAATGGCACAAAACGAATTCTGTACATCTTTTAAAACAGGTTACCTTCAGAGAAGTCTTGTGGGGGTCATAGATTAAAACTTTCCATGGAGTGGTCATTTTCTTTTTGGAGGCCAAACCGTTTTTTTTTTTTTTCGTGAGAAGACCGATTTTTGGGATGTCTCCTGCTCTGACCAACAGCTCTGTAGCTCCGCCACTTTCTACAGCAGATGTTTTTTTTGTATGGGCTGTATCCACCACAGATCCGGAAGGGTGATATAGATGGATGCAGTATATTGAGATGTAGCCCATACCAAAAAAAACAGATGTCTATAGTTTAAACAGATGGATTTTGATGGGGATTTTTATATTATGTTAATTGATTGATGTGCGTCAATGGACTCTTAAGGAGGGGGCGATCTGGGATTGATACATACATTTTTGGGCTTTAAAATGAATGATATCTTGAAGAACATTACTTATAAATGCCTCATGAGCTTAGTTCAACATTCTTACTCCATCACAACCTAAAATATAAGTTGGTTTTCACTCCATTGCAACAGCCTTGGTTTCTCAAATGCCTGGTTCACCAACTACTTCTCAGATAGTGTTCAGTGTGTCAAGTCGGATGGCCTGTTGTCCGGACCTCTGGCAGTCTCTATGGGGGTGCCACAGGGTTCAATTCTCGGGCCGACTCTTTTCTCTGTATGCATCAGTGATGTCGCTCTTGCTGCTGGTGATTCTCTGATCCACCTCTATGCAGACGACACCATTCTGTATACTTCTGGCCCTTCTTTGGACACTGTGATAACAAACCTTCTGATGAGCTTCAATGCCATACAACACTCCTTTTGTGGCCTCCAACTGCTCTTAAATGCAAGTAAAACAAAATGCATGCTCTTCAACCGATCGCACTCGGCACGGTTCTGACTTAGAATATGTGGACAACTACAAATACCTAGGTGTCTGGTTAGACTGTAAACTCTCCTTCCAGACTCACATTAAGCGTCTCCAATCCAAAATTAAATCTAGAATCGGCTTCCTATTTTGCAACAAAGCATCCTTCACTCATGCTGCCAAACATAGCCTCGTAAAACTGACTATCCTATCGATCCTTGACTTCGGTGATGTCATTTACAAAATAGCTTCCAACACTCTACTCAGCAAATTGGATGTAGTCTATCACAGAGCCATCCATTTTGTCACCAAAGCCCCATATACTACCCACCACTGCGACCTGTATGCTCTCGTTGGCTGGCCCTCGTTTCATATTCGTCGCCAAGCCCACTGGCTCCAGGCCATCTATAAGTCTTTGCTAGGTAATGCCCCGCCTTATCTCAGCTCACTGGTCACCATAGCAGCACCCACCCGTAGCACGTGCTCCAGCAGGTATATTTAACTGGTCATCCCTAAAGCCAACTCCTCCTTTGGCCGCCTTTCCTTCCAGTTCTCTTCTGCCAATGACTGGAACGAATTGCAAAAAATCACTGAAGCTGCAGACTTGTATTGTTTTTTTTGGTCCTTTGCACCTCAGTATCTCTACTTGCACATTCATCTTCTGCACATCAATCACTCCAGTGTTTAATTATTACATTGTAATTATTTGCCCCTATGGCCTATTTATTGCCTTGCCTCCCTAATCTTACTACATTTGCACACACTGTATATAGATTTTTCTATTGTGTTATTGACTGTACGTTTGTTTATTCCGTGTGTAACTGTGTTGTGTCACACTGCTTTGCTGTAACTTGGCCCAAGTCACAGTTGTAAATGAGAACTTGTTCTCAACTCGCCTACCTGGTTAAATAAAGGTGAAATAAATAAATAATAATAATAAAATCTACAGCCCCGTATGAATTTGGGAGTGGTTATATTTCTCCAGCCCCATCCATCAGCTGTTTACCAAGAAAGTGGAGGGGTGTGTGCTTTGTCGTTGTTTGATTCCCAGATTGCCACTTTAAACATGCCCACAACTTCTTATTGAGTTATCTTAGTCTTTCAATAGAGCCAATCACTGATCTGACATGACTGTATGTAGCTATGTTTGTTTTTCCATCCATCCACACTTTCCAAGTATTCAAACAGGTCGTTAACAGGTCGAGAAACAGTGAATAACAGACTGTGTCGATATGAGTGAGAGACTGACCTGTGAAAACAATGAGAATCATTCCTGCAGTCTCTCATCTGGGACATGACAGGATTAAAGAAGATCTGAAACCACACACACAATTCTGTTAAAACACATCAACACTGTATCAGGTTAGATCTGCGTATGACGCTTAGAGATGTTGCTACATACTAATATGTTAATATTGTTATATACATGGAGCAATCTAAAAGTTGTGTTGTTCATTATTTACATAGAATTAAAGTCATCTTATTATAATGTTTAAATATAAAATATGTATTTACAAATGTGAATAAATACATGAACTAATACAATTATTCACAAACAGTTTACTAATAGTTAACAAAAGATCTATTAATTTCATATTGGCAGTTTACAACAGTGTTCCCAAAAAACAGGTTGGCATTTTAGTAAAGGGCAAGACAAACAGCATTAAAATAGGTAACAATTCAAATCAAATCAACACAAATACAAGACCCTTCAAAAGTTACAAAACATAAGCAATTAAACTATTTTTAAGGACATTTTGCATTATAACATCAACATGGAGGCAAACCAAAATTACATTTGGAAATTCTGCGAATAAATAGTGTGACAACACACTTATATATAATTCTGTCATAATTATGTCAGGACTGTAAAAAGTATTAAAATACCATAAAACACACAAAGTGTTCTTACCTGTCAATCATGTCTGACACTTGTGTCCATGTGTGATCCAGGTGTGCTCCTATCCATCCATCTGTCTGGCTGTCCGTCCATCCTGCCGGTCAGTCAGCAGAGATCCCTCCCACATACTGAACAGGCGAACAGATCCTGTCTGACGGAGGAAGAGTGTGTGTGTGTGTCTGAGAGTGCAAGTATATGCGGATATATTTGCATGAACGTGTGTGTTTGATAAGTGTGAGTACACCAGTGTGTGTGTGTGTGTGTGTGTGTGTGTGTGTGTGTGTGTGTGTGTGTGTGTGTGTGTGTGTGTGTGTGTGTGTGTGTGTGTGTGTGTGTGTGTGTGTGTGTGTGTGTGTGTGTGTGTGTGTGTGTGTGTGTGTGTGCGTGCGTGCGTGCGTGTGTGTGTGTGTTCCTGCACTTAAACCACAGCAACCCCCACCGTCATTAAAACCTGTGTGCGGGCATATTATTCATGTGTGTACTTATCCAGTCAGCATGTGCTTATGTCTGCTTCATCACTAACTACACACCACACACACATTCCCAAAAGCCATCTCTTAATGGCAAATCCCCTGGAAGGAGAGAGAGATTGAGGGATGGATGGAGAGACAGGGATTAACAGAGGGGTAAAGCAGTACTCTGCGCTAACAGCACAGCCAGGCCTGTAACCCAGCAGAACGCAGCACAACTCAGATTACAAAACTAGCTCAAATCTACGAATTTATATCCACAACCACTTCAATTCATCAAGGAGAAAAAGTTGTCAAATCTAGGCTTCCTATTCGTCCAGAACACCCAGGAAAATCGTCCAGCATGCTTTCCACCTCTTTTAACCTAAGAGGTCAGAGGTCATCAATCAGTGCGGATGCTACTAAAGAGGCTCTTAACCACCAATTTGGGGTCAGATTACCCCAACTCCAATCCCATGCTTCTGGCATGTGGATGTATTACCAGTACATCCACTCACTTGGCACACCACGTCATTTCAACGTGAACCATCAGATCCTCCTCTCCACCCTCTTGGGGTTGGGCATCTCAGGCTCTACACACTCCTGGACTGCATCCTACCTGGCAGGTCGCTCCTACCAGGCGGTGTGGAGAGGATCTGTGTCTGCACCACCCTGGTGCTTGTCTACGAAGCAGCAGTCCCTCCTTACCTTCAGGCTCAAACCCTACATCCCAACCCGAGCACTCTGTTCCACCACCTCTGGTCTCTCACCACCCCACCCCTACGGGAGCTCAGCTCTCACTCAGTCCAGTCAAAGCTCTTCTTTGTCACAGGCACCTCAATGGTGGAAAAAGCTTCCTCCTAAAGTCAGAACAGTGGAGTCCCTTCCCATCTTCCAAAAACATCTGAAAACCTACTTCTTTCAAGAGTATCTTAAATAACGCTCAGTAACCTCAAAATGTGGCCGTGTTACTAATGTTAATGTTGAACGTTACATTAGATTTGACTGTAAAATAGCCTTAGCTTTAAGCTATTCACTGTATTACAAAAATAATAATGAATTGTGTTTGGTTGACAAGGCAACCAAATATAAACATTTAAAGGAGATGTAACTACTGCTTGGATAGTTCCATCTGAGCCACTGGCTTAGATGGACTTTTAACTTGTATTTTTGGTTGAGTTGGAGACAAGTTAATAGGCTATTTATTGTGGGACTAAATCAAATCAAACTTTAAATGCACTTTAAATAACGTTTGATTTAGTCCTATACTTAATATAATAATAATATAATAATAATATTTAAACTTTGCTTTTTGGTAGAGATGGAGACGTGAATCCAACAAATCAGTTATACATTTGTAGACCAAGTGGAATTAAAGCCAGACTAAGTCAGTAGCACAGATGGAACTATTCAAGCAGAAGATCTCCTTCAAATGTCAAGATGTGGTTGTGTTGACAAGACAAGATTCAATCTCACTGAATATCATTATGTTTGAAATCAACCAGATCTTGAAACCCTAGGCCTATTGTATGGTCTATTTTGCAAATGTTATATATACACTTAACAAAAATACAAGCGCAGCATGTAAAGTGTTGGTCTCATGAGTTGAAATAAAAGATCACTCAGATTTTGGGCACAAATTTGCTTCATCCCTGTTAGTGAGCATGTCTCCTTTGCCATTGCCAAGATAATCCATCCAACTGACAGTTGTGGCATATGAAGAAGCTGATTAAACAGCATGATCATTACACAGGTGCACCTTGTGTTGGGGGCAATAAAAGGTCACACTAAAATGTAGTTTTGTCACACAACACAATGCCACAGATTTCTCTAGTTTATTGAGAGCGTGCAATTGGCATGCTGGCTGCAGGAATGTCCACCAGAGCTGTTGCCAGAGAATTGAATGTTAATTTTCCTACCATAAACTGCCTCCAATGTCGTTTTAGAGAATTTGGAAGTAAGTCCAACCGGCCTCACAACCGCAGACGTGTGGACGAGTGGTTTGCTGATGTCAATGTGGTGAACAGAGTGCCCCATGGTGGTGGTGGAGTTATGTTGTGGGCAGGCATAAACTACAGACAATGAACACAATTGCATTTTATCAATGGCAATTTAAATGCAGAGATACCGTGACGAGATCCTGAGGCCCATTGTCATGCCATTCATCCACCACCATCACCTCATGTTTCAGCATGATAATGTCCATGTCGCAAGGATCTGTACACAATTACTGGAAGCTTACAATGTCCCAGTTCTCCCATGGTCTGCACACTAACTGTGCCACTAGAGATTTTGGGTTTGAGTGCAGGCTCTGTCGCAGCATGCCGTGACCGGGAGACCCATGGGGCGGCACATAATTGGCCCAGCATCGTCAGGGTTAGGGGAGGGTTTGGCTGGCAGGGATGGTCTTCGCGCAATAGTGACTCCTGTGGTGGGCCGGGCGCAGTGCCCGTTGACACTCGCCAGGTGTGTTTCCAACACATTGGTGCGGCTGGCTTACGGGTTAAGTGGGCATTGTATCATTGAGCATGTTTGGGATGCTCTGGATCAACGTGTATGACAGCTTTTTCCAGTTCCCGCCAATATCCAACTTCACACAGCCATTGAGGAGTGGGACAACATTCCACAGGCCACAATCAACAGCCTGACCAACTCGATGTAGAGATGTGTCGTGCTGCATGAGGAAAATGGTCACACCAGATACGGACCGGTTTTCTGATCCAAGCCCCAAACAGATTCATATCTGTATTCCCAGCCATGTGAAATTCATAGATTAGGGTTTACATTTCAATTGACTGATTTCCTTGTGTACTAATCCAGTCAGCATGTGCTTGTGTCTGCTTCATCATTAACTAGACCACACACACATTCCCAAAAGCCCATCTCTTAATGGCAAATCCCCTGGAAGAGAGACAGTTAAGACAGTTAAGTGGATATCGCTCAACAATTCTCACTAAATATCATTACTAAGCAGGGCTGAGCTTGGTTAAAACTCTGGATGGAGAGACAAAAAGGTATCTATAGATATTTTTAAAGACCACAGGAACAAATTCAGCATTTTATACAAGTTTGTAAGTCGCTCTGGATAAGAGCGTCTGCTAAATGACTTAAATGTAAAAAAAATGTTTAGTCTATGTAAATTGGTTACCATGACAATCCTGTAGTTGAAATGTCAACCTTCAAAACAAATGGCTGATTTCTTCAAATTCAGTGTATTGTTCCACATACATTCCATTGACAAATTAGGCCAAAATAACATTGAATCAACTAGTTTGTGCCCAGTGACTTGATCACATTCCGGTTTAGTAGGCACAAAACAGGACAAATGTTTGAGAAACAGGGCCAAGGGAGTCTCCCTGAACTTGCCCAATAAGGCTCACCTTAAATTGTACCGTGTAAAACGTTTAGCTAATATGTACACTACAGAACACAACCTGGATTTGACAAAGGCATACAGGAAAAAACATTTTAAAAAATAAGACAAGTGACAGGGTTTGTTTTTAATGAAATCAATTTTTATTTTATTTTAATTTTTATCTTCAAAAGAACTGAAGCCTATCAAATCTCAACCAGCGCCAACTTCGCAGCTCCTCTGCCGCAAACACTCCAGGCAATAGCCTGTCCTACATTTATAACAAATCTTATAAAACATGCTTACATTTTATAATAAGGTACTTTTGCATTCAAACTTTTTATTTTGGTAAAATCATTACAATAGTCACACAGCCAAGTCTCTCCCCATGCAGTGCATTAGCCTCTAAGCTAGTACAGAAAGCAAAGTCCACATCTAAACACCTGTGTATGTCTCAGGGCACTGAGCAAGTAAATGGTGGTCATAGCATAGTAATCTTGTGGTCTGGCTAGTTAATGTCCTGCTACGGTGGGGAACACTACTGCAGCAGAGACCTGCTCAATACTCTGAGGGGAAAACAATTACTACAGGTGCCCTATATGCAAATGCAACAGAGAATAAACCACATGTTTGTTTCAGATTGCCATGTGCCAGACATTCACTGGAACAAAAATAATTATAGGCCTAATTAGAATAGAGTTAAACACAACGCACACAATTGGACAATCCCATGCACTTCTGCACTGGTACGTTGAGGAAAATTAGCTTTTGCTCTTTTGAGAACTTTAATTCCAAACCTTGGCATGTCTGTTTAATTCCATTTTTTTCTTTTGAAGGCCAATCAGACTATCTAGCTAGTATTTAGATATGTCAGGGCCCAAGGCCTCAAAACAACTGCAGATATTATTATTATTATTGACAGAGTCCAATATGTCTTAAACATTAAAAAGCTCACACTACCCCGAAATATAAATTTCACGCATACAGGTGACATTCAACATTCAAGTGCCAGTGTTTGTTACCGTCTTTTGGTCAAGTTTCTTGAAACTTTCAAAGAACCACTTTGAGGCTTAGAAAAATAAATATTTCTCAAAAATGCTTAATAAATTACACAAAACTAGCAGCAAAAGTAGAATCTAGAAATCTGTGTGCAAATGGCTAAATTCCAACTGCTTAATCCCCTGGTCCCAAAAAAATCCTGGTTAAATGTTGAGAACCCTTCCCCTTTGTAAACAAGCTGCGTTTTTTCCACAATCTCCTCGAACAATATTTGGAAGCTTAAGGACACGTATTCAAGACATTTTTATAAAACTCTAAATGTGCAATAAAATAACTTTTGTAAAACTTGATGGGCACGACAACTAACGAGGGCCTACACTGAAACTCAAGTAGCACCATTCAATCAAAGTTCTCAAACACTGTCAGTGCATCCACTTTTTAAGTTCAATTTAAAAAGTGTTCAAAGGCACAACACACTTGAGAAGAAACATAGCGCACTTAGAGCTCGCCAAATGCCCCTTCCCTCCTCAGCTGCTCCTCTGAGCGGAAAAGCCTCGTCTGGCCATTCGGTACCAGAGCTTTATACACATCTAAAGCAGACAAACCCCCAGAGGAGTTGACAGTACATATATATACCATAAGGGGACAAAAGTTGCCCAGCTTTGGCCACCTCCACAGCTGCGGTAAGCAGCAATGGAAACCAAAGCAATGTTGGCGCACTGAACTTGAGCCCAAACCCCTGACCACCCCATAACACCAGCCCAGGGCACAACTGTCCTACTCTGAACAGTCCATTTGCTTTCTGACTGGTTAACCCTTAGTGATGGACTGCTCCTGTCTCTGACAGATGAACCTCCAACGCAGCTTGAAAAGAGAAAAGGGTTGTAATTAAGTTAAGCCTGCGACTCAGTTCATTTGTCTTATATCTCCTTGACCAAAAAACAAAACACTAGCATGCGTAGAATACCGGCTCCACCGCTCGGTCAACGGTAAGACGGTTTAACGTTAACGTCGCGCCACACTGTGCCCTTCCCACGCTGTGCACCCCCCCCCCCCCCCCCCCCCCCCCCCCCGACGCTGTGGTCCTTATGGAGCCATTTTGAACTTCACTTCCAAGATGGCGCCATTTTTCGTTACAGGTGTGGAGAAACATTTCACTCAAATAAGAAAAAAAGAAAGGTTTTCAAATACTGCGCATGCGCCCACTTCAAATGTTTGGAGTTTAAATCAAAATAAAAACACCGCCCAGTTAATGTAGCTAGCGTTTAGTTAACTTTACTAGCTGCCATAACACTGTCAAGTCAATAGATGTGGAGTAACAAGTTACAACATTGAGTGTTTGTGTTGTTTGAATGTAACCCCAGTGTGCGTTTGTTAGCACAGAGCTTAATGACTTTAAGTGTTAAGAGATCTGGAATGGCTTTTCGAAAGACTACCGTATCCTTTATAGACGAGCCTATCCAGGATAGAGTGAGCAAAAAAAGAAAAAGTAATCGAACTCTTCGTCCCTTAAAGATTAGAATACAGTTCTATTAGCCACACTAGGAGAACGGCCCAGTGATGTCGGATGCTACAGTGATGTTAGCTGTTGGAACTCTGGGTTGAACCCGAGAAAAGGCTACATGATGTCACTGCGACAATTTTGAAAGGTTCAAATGGATTCATGACTCGAACGAGCCACAATGCCCCAGTGTTTGCCAAGGTTTGATTAAGTACAAGCAGTTCTCTTCTATGCTTCTTTTTTCACCAAATAAATAACAATAATTCAGAGCTCTTGGCCAACATTCATTTGGTGAAATGACACAGAATTAGTCCTGTCTAAATTCAAAAGGCACAGTACATTAACATACAAATGATCCTCAGGTTATTCTTGGGTTTCTTTTCCGTTTATACAAAGAAAGGATTTGCTGTTTTGATCCGAGTTGCTATATCAGACCATACATGTGAGCACTCCTTTTATCTGAAAAATGTGCAAATCTCTGCTCTTCTCCAATAGATCGGCGCTGCGCTGGTTGTCTTGGCGTTGCGTCTTGCTCCTTGTGAGAGAAGCGGAAGGGCAGAGAATCACAGTGTGTGCAATGTACTGTGTGTCAGTGAAACTACACAGGGTTGAGTGAGGGGGTAGGGGGTGTTTTAGTCTGGCGTAGTCAACATGTGGTTTCCGTGAGAGGATGAGTTTGGTTGGCGTGGCAACCCGTTTGCAATGGCGACTAGTTGCCCCACCAGTCAGTTCCACTACCGGAGTGGCTGTAGTTGCCACCGTAGCCAGCGTCGTTACCACCATAGGAGTTCCCGCCTCCAAAGCCACCTGGGAAGATAGAAAGTCCAATAAATTCAGTTATAACTGCAGAGATCTCCCCTCACACATGATTGAAACATTCATTCCAAAAGATCATGATAAAAACTCAAGTGACATTTAGAATGGTTCTGAAGAGGGCCGAGCGTTTACCTCCACCGAAGCCGCCACGACTTCCTCCTCCTCCGTGACCTCCGGTGCGAGGGCCGCCGCGTCCACCACCACCACCGAAGCCACCGCCGCCGGGCGTCTGGCGGTAGTCCCTGGCACCAAATCCACCAGAGGAAAACCTAGCAGAGGGAGAGACAAAAATACACAGAACATGTAGTGAAGTGTTCTCCTTTGACAATAAATTCAACACAAGTGGTCCATTTAACATCCCTGAAAAGGTGTGAGAGTGTGTACCTCTTAGAGCGTCCGCGTCCCGTGGTGCCCTTGTGCTGGTTCTCGTAACCCAGGCTCTCCAGCCAGGAGGGTACTTCCTGCTTGGCCTCCACCAGGATGTCCAGCAGGTCTTTGGTGATGTTGCTGTTTTTGTCGTTAAAGAACGACGTGGCCAGACCTACACACAAAGAGGACAGGGCTCAATACGCTAGAGAGACAGAGTTTGAGTAATACTTGAAGGCTTCTTAACTATTCATGCAGTGTGTGATCTTAAATATTGTGGTTTTAGAGTTACTCGTTTCTTAGCATCCCAGTTATATGAGAAGTGATACACAGATGCGCATGACCAACACACACGCCACTGTTGTTCACCGGCACCCCGACCTTCCGTTAAACGTGCACCAGTGGGCCTCCTGAGTGGCACAGTGGTCTAAGGCACTGCCTCGCAGTGCTAGCTGTGCCACTTGAGATTCTTGGTTCAAGTCCAGGCTCTGCTGTGACCAGGAGACCCATGGGGCGGCACACAATTGGCCCAGCATCGTCAGGGTTGGAGGTGGGTTTGGCCGGCTGGGATGTCCTTGTCCCATCGCGCACCAGCGACTCCTGTGGTGGGCCGGGAGCAGTGCCGGCTGACAGTCGCCAGGTGTATGATGTTCCCTCCCACACATTGGTGCGGCTGGCTTACGGGTTAAGTGGGCATTGTATCAAGAAGCAGTGCAAGCTTGGTTGTGTTTCAGGGGACGCGCGGCTCTCGAACTTCGCCTTTTCCGAAGCCTTTCACCTTTATCCAAGGATAATTTAGTATTTTATACATTTAGTCAGGGTCATGTTAAATATCCTGCAAACAAAAGAAAGCTCCTTCCTGTTTTTCGCAACAAAACGTTCTCCAACTTTCTTCACATGCCCTTATGAACAGGACCAAGGAGTGTTAGAGATGGGCCGGGTCAAAATCCTACCCACCCCTACATGACACACACAGTAAATACATGTCAAACACTAGTCCCACTCACCCAGGTTCCCCACACGACCGGTACGACCAATACGGTGAACGTACTCTTCGATGTCGCTGGGCAGGTCAAAGTTGATGACATGCTTGACGTTGGAGATGTCCAGACCACGAGCAGCCACCTGGATGAGAGACAGAACAGGCAGTCAGTCACAAAGGGAAACACTATTCAACCGGCGAGGGGGGGGGCCTGTGGTGATCAACGTTACGGATGTAGCTTCAATACGAATCCTGATACGTTCGGATGCCTGCAAGAGAATGACAACTACTTCTGTTGACAGAGTGCGAGCGTGTGTTGTCGTACCGCGGTGGCCACCAGAATGGGGCAGCGTCCAGAGCGGAACTGGTTCAGCGCCTCCTCCCTGTCTCTCTGGGAGCGATCTCCGTGGATACTGGTGCAGGCGTAGCCCTCGCGGTACAGGAAGTCCTCCAGGGCATCCGCTCCCTTCTTGGTTTCCACAAACACTAACGTCAGAGACTCCTTACCTAGAGAGCCGGAGAGAGAGAATAAAAGAGGAAGGAAGAAACCGTACTGAGCTCACAGGCGATGAGTGGGAATAAGACTACAGACACTGGGGAGATGGGAGCAGGAACTCAAAACATAGCAGGTGATGTGCCCGACCCAGTCTCCGTGGTGAAAATAAAACAAAATGGCAAGTGAAAAATGGAGACAAGGGGGTGCAGAAGTGACTTTGCTTTCACTGACAACCATTAAATTATTGTTTCTGTTTTACAGAGTTTATATGCCAAATGTCTTCATATCAGAATCAGCAGATTGTCCCATAAATCAAAATGTCTTCACAGCCATTTGGAATGGTACTATAGAGTAGCATCATTGTTTTATCTACAGTGGACTAACACGGCATTAATGGCTATCAGAGCAAACACTGGATAGTGAAACTGGATGGTGGTGTTATGGAGATAGTGATGGGGGAGCATTGATATTCTCTGATGATCCTGTGCCTGTTTCCTCAGTGGCAGATAGGCAGTGTTTGGTATGGTTGGCATGGCAACACTGAACGATGGGAGTCCAGGACCAGGTGTGTAAAATGCATCCTGTTTTCCTCAGATCAATTACTGATCTGACATGTTTGATAGGTGAAGGATAACATCGTATGGCATGGAAGCCGAACATTCATCTATCCAGTCATGTTATGTTATATCAAAGACATCACTCCTTTCGTGAGGTTGTCTTTTCTAAGTATTCAAAACAGGGCTAGGATATCTACATGCATGTTCACCTCTTAGGGCCTAGTTACCATGGTGATGAAGAGGTCTGCTTGCTTTGGTCCTAGCGTCCTGTGACATCTAGGCTATTTGTTAATCTCCACGAGAGTGTTAGGATGCTTTACTAGTTGCCAAGGAAACGTTGGCACGTCGAGAGTGTTAAGGCTGATGCACAAGATCATTTGTTTGGAAGGCCTGAAATGCTAATACAGAGGGATTTGTGTGTACTTTATTTACCATAGACACACACACTCAACCTATACAAGATGTAACTGCGTGACTAACAGAAGGTGTAGCTCAGTTTCCAAATGCAAACATCCCACAGTGTCCTTAAAATCACCCTACACATCCAGAGTGTGTGTGTGTGTGTGTGTTGAAAATCATTCCAGACAGTAACACCAAGCCAGAAACACTCCCTTTTCCAAAAAGAGAGAGGAAAATTAAAAGCAACAAGTTGTGCTCCACTTAGAAACCTTTAGGGTTACAAGTGTTACTGCTGTTTTAAATTACAAGGCAGGCCAACCCTGGTCCTGGAGGCCCCATGGTGTCATTTAGACTCAAATTAGTGTCTTCGCATTGGGCTGGAATAAAAGTCTGCACACCACAGCTCTCCATGACTTGGAGTTGCCCACCGCTGAACTACGGGCAGGATTCCCATGGCCCAGAGACGGCAAGCTTTATTTATGGCCCTAAAGCTCCTATGAGAAATTATGAAAGGAGAAAGAAAGGGATGTGGGGAGGATGAGGAGTGGGATGTTTGCCAGTTGGGAGGGTCAGACTAGGGGTTATAAGTACCATAATAATACTTACCAGGTGTCACTGCAGCCTCCTGAACATCAGGAGCGTCACTGGGAATGACTAGATAAAACCAAACCGCCCAGCAAAGTAAACCAAAGGCAGTGTGGAGAAATTGAAAACTTAACAGATATGATAACTAGCGCTTTCCCATCAACCACCCTCTGTTTCACCCAGAGGAGAATGGTGAAGGTTCATCATGCCAACTAGTTTAGGAGACACAATTGTGTCCACGTGGATGTTCATTTACTTTGTGGCGGACAGACTAACAGGTGGCTGGGGGTGGGGCAAGGGAATAGACTAACAATGAACCCTCTTAGATAAAAATCAAGTGTTATGAATTAGTTTCAATCTGACTGAATGTTATACATGTGTTTAGGATAGAGTTTGGTTTGTTTGTGAGTGAATGTGTGTGAATAGTTTGAGTTGGTGTCTTTGTGTTTCTTACCTGTAGCATTCAGCAGGTCCAGGAGGAAGGACCGCTTGTCACCGTCCTCCACCCAAACCACCTTCTGAGTGATGTTCTCAGAGGTGGAGCCCACGCGGCCCACAGCCAGGAAGATATAGTCCTCCAGGAAGTCACGCGCCAGCATCTACACAGGCAGAAACAGTCAGATACACACTAAGAGTTTGACTCAGTTTCTCAAGCTTTCGTCACTACTGGGGTGAGTGTACCTGAATCTCCTTGGGGAAGGTAGCGCTGAACATCATGGTCTGGCGGATGCCTTTAGGGGGCATGGTGTCCTGCTCCACGATGCGTCTGATCTGGGGCTCAAAACCCATGTCCAACATCCTGTCAGCCTCATCCAGCACCAGGTAGCTGACGGGGACGACAGAAACAGCCAACTCGTAAGCACTAGCCAACTCGTAAGCACTAGCCAACTCGTAAGCACTAGCCAACTCGTAAGCACTAGCCAACTCGTAAGCACTAGCCAACTCGTAAGCACTAGCCAACTCGTAAGCACTAGCCAACTCGTAAGCACTAGCCAACTCGTAAGCACTAGCCAACTCGTAAGCACTAGCCAACTCGTAAGCACTAGCCAACTCAGTAAGCACTAGCCAACTCGTAAGCACTAGCCAACTCGTAAGCACTAGCCAACTCGTAAGCACTAGCCAACTCGTAAGCACTAGCCAACTCGTAAGCACTAGCCAACTCGTAAGCACTAGCCAAGCCAACTCGTAAGCACTAGCCAACTCGTAAGCACTAGCCAACTCGTAAGCACTAGCCAACTCGTAAGCACTAGCCAACTCGTAAGCACTAGCCAACTCGTAAGCACTAGCCAACTCGTAAGCACTAGCCAACTCGTAAGCACTAGCCAACTCGTAAGCACTAGCCAACTCGTAAGCACTAGCCAACTCGTAAGCACTAGCCAACTCGTAAGCACTAGCCAACTAAGCACTAGCCAACTCGTAAGCACTAGCCAACTCGTAAGCACTAGCCAACTCGTAAGCACTAGCCAACTCGTAAGCACTAGCCAACTCGTAAGCACTAGCCAACTCGTAAGCACTAGCCAACTCGTAAGCACTAGCCAACTCGTAAGCACTAGCCAACTCGTAAGCACTAGCCAACTCGTAAGCACTAGCCAACTCGTAAGCACTAGCCAACTCGTAAGCACTAGCCAACTCGTAGCACTAGCCAACTCGTAAGCACTAGCCAACTCGTAAGCACTAGCCAACTCGTAAGCACTAGCCAACTCGTAAGCACTAGCCAACTCGTAAGCACTAGCCAACTCGTAAGCACTAGCCAACTCGTAAGCACTAGCCAACCAGCACTAGCCAACTCGTAAGCACTAGCCAACCAGCACTAGCCAACTCGTAAGCACTAGCCAACTCGTAAGCACTAGCCAACTCGTAAGCACTAGCCAACTCGTAAGCACTAGCCAACTCGTAAGCACTAGCCAACTCGTAAGCACTAGCCAACTCGTAAGCACTAGCCAACTCGTAAGCACTAGCCAACTCGTAAGCACTAGCCAACTCGTAAGCACTAGCCAACTCGTAAGCACTAGCCAACTCGTAAGCACTAGCCAACTCGTAAGCACTAGCCAACTCGTAAGCACTAGCCAACTCGTAAGCACTAGCCAACAGCACTAGCCAACTCGTAAGCACTAGCCAACTCGTAAGCACTAGCCAACTCGTAAGCACTAGCCAACTCGTAAGCACTAGCCAACTCGTAAGCACTAGCCAACTCGTAAGCACTAGCCAACTCGTAAGCACTAGCCAACTCGTAAGCACTAGCCCAACTCGTAAGCACTAGCCAACTCGTAAGCACTAGCCAACTCGTAAGCACTAGCCAACCAGCACTAGCCAACTCGTAAGCACTAGCCAACTCGTAAGCACTAGCCAACTCGTAAGCACTAGCCAACTCGTAAGCACTAGCCAACTCGTAAGCACTAGCCAACTCGTAAGCACTAGCCAACTCGTAAGCACTAGCCAACTCGTAAGCACTAGCCAACTCGTAAGCACTAGCCAACTCGTAAGCACTAGCCAACTCGTAAGCACTAGCCAACTCGTAAGCACTAGCCAACTCGTAAGCACTAGCCAACTCGTAAGCACTAGCCAACTCGTAAGCACTAGCCAACTCGTAAGCACTAGCCAACTAAGCACTAGCCAACTCGCACTAGCCAACTCAGCACTAGCCAACTCGTAAGCACTAGCCAACTCGTAAGCACTAGCCAACCGTAAGCACTAGCCAACTCGTAAGCACTAGCCAACTCGTAAGCACTAGCCAACTCGTAAGCACTAGCCAGCACTAGCCAACTCGTAAGCACTAGCCAACTCGTAAGCACTAGCCAACTCGTAAGCACTAGCCAACTCGTAAGCACTAGCCAACTCAGCACTAGCCAACTCGTAAGCACTAGCCAACTCGTAAGCACTAGCCAACTCGTAAGCACTAGCCAACTCGTAAGCACTAGCCAACTCGTAAGCACTAGCCAACTCGTAAGCACTAGCCAACTCGTAAGCACTAGCCAACCAGCACTAGCCAACTCGTAAGCACTAGCCAACTCGTAGCACTAGCCAACTCGTAAGCACTAGCCAACTCGTAAGCACTAGCCAACTCGTAAGCACTAGCCAACTCGTAAGCACTAGCCAACTCGTAAGCACTAGCCAACTCGTAAGCACTAGCCAACTCGTAAGCACTAGCCAACTCGTAAGCACTAGCCAACTCGTAAGCACTAGCCAACTCGTAAGCACTAGCCAACTCGTAAGCACTAGCCAACTCGTAAGCACTAGCCAACTCGTAAGCACTAGCCAACTCGTAAGCACTAGCCAACTCGTAAGCACTAGCCAACTCGTAAGCACTAGCCAACTCGTAAGCACTAGCCAACTCGTAAGCACTAGCCAACTCGTAAGCACTAGCCAACTCGTAAGCACTAGCCAACTCGTAAGCACTAGCCAACTCGTAAGCACTAGCCAACTCGTAAGCACTAGCCAACTCGTAAGCACTAGCCAACTCGTAAGCACTAGCCAACTCGTAAGCACTAGCCAACTCGTAAGCACTAGCCAACTCGTAAGCACTAGCCAACTCGTAAGCACTAGCCAACGTCCCACTTACTTGCAGTAGTCGAGGCCAATCTTGCCCCTCTCCATCATGTCCACCAGCCGTCCAGGTGTGGCCACCAGAAGATGACAGCCTCGCTCCAAGTCTCTGATCTGCTGGCCGATGTCAGCCCCTCCGTACACAACGCAGGGACGCACACGGGAGCGGTACGCAAACTACAGGGGAGGGGGAGACATACAGGACCATTCAGAACCCTAGTACTACCGATAATTCAGTATTAACTATTATCCTTTTGTCATCTTTGGAGAATTGTTCTATAGCAGATGTTACATAGAACCTGATGCCAGTCCATTTCAACATGATAGTGTACCAGTGATTGAGGATAGAACCAGAAAACGAAACATGTTGGTACTGAAGACCTAGCACTGGGAATTTTGTTCCTCCATAACACACACGAGGAAAACGTGTACATGCCAAGAATAGAGGTCGATATTTTCTTAACATTTGGGATAGGGGGCAGTATTTTCACTTTTGGATGAACAGGGTTCCCAGAGTGAACTGCCTCCTACTCAGTCCCAGATGCTAATATATGCATATTATTATTAGTATTGGATAGAAAACACTGACGTTTCTAAAAAGCTGTTTGAATGATGTCCGAGTATAACAGAACTCATATAGCAGGCGAAAACCTGAGAAAAATCCAACCAGGAAGTGGGACATCTGAGGTTTGTAGTTTTTCAAAGCTTGGCCTACCGAATATACATTGAGATATGGACGAGGTTGCACTTCCTATGGCTTCCACTAGATGTCAACAGTCTTAAGAAACTTGAATGAGGATTCTACTATAAAGGGGCTCGTGAGACCTCTGAGTCAGAGGTCTGGCAGAGAGCCTTGGTCTCATGACGCGTGCTCCTGACAGAGTTACCTCTCGTTCCAGTGCTTTTCTTCAGAAAAAGGAATTATCCGGTTGGAACATTGATGTTTTATGTTAAAAGCATCCTAAAGATTGATTCCATATAGCATTTGACAGGTTTCTAAAAGGACTGTAATGGAACTTTGAGTTTGTCTGGACAAGTTCCTGCGACTCATGAAGATGGATTACTGGGCTGAACACGCTAACAACAAGTGGCTATTTGGATATAAATGGAACAATTCAGTCATTTATTATCGAACCGGGATTCCTGGAAGTGCCTTCTGGTGAAGATCGAAGGTAAGTGAATATTTATGGTGTTATTTCTAACTTTGATGACTCCAAAATGGCAGATATTCCTCTGGCTGTTTTGGGTTCTGAGCACTGCTCTCAGATTATGCTTTTTCCATAAAGTTGTTTTGAAATCTGACACAGCGGTTGCATTAAGGATTAGTCTCTTTAATTCTGTGAATAACAGCTGTATCTTTGATCAATGTTTATGATTATTTCTGCAAAATCACCGGATGTTACGTTATTAAAACATTACTGCACGTAATGCGGCAATGTAAACTGCGATTTTTGGATATAAATATGCACATTATTGAACAAAACATACATGTATTGTGTAACTTGTCCTATGAGTGTCATCTGGTGAAGATCAAAAGTTAGTGATTCATTTGATCATATTCCGCAAGCTGAACCCCTGCCCTAGAAAGGTTAATCTAGATGCAATCACTCAACATGTTGATAATGAGCAACATTCAAGTCAACGGGCCCATGTTCCTTTGCCACCACTAGGCTACTCGACTATTACACTGTCACTACAAGATCATTCATGTTCTGTCCATGGTGTATTTAGCCCATACCTTTCTGGACTCTTCGTATATCTGCAGGGCCAGTTCTCTGGTGGGAGCCAGGACCAGAGAGAGGGGATACTGCTTACGGCGCCCATATTTACCACTGTCCTGTGGAGGGAAACAACAAGTGTTGGGTCAACCTCAGCACACAGAATAAATAAACAGCACACAGAATAAATAAACAGCACACAAGCAAGGCAATGGGGGGGGCAACTGAATTGCTTGCTGTCACAGAAAAGCAATATTTCAGATCGATGGGAAAACTCAACGTTGCAGGCTGGACGTGTGTGTGTACCTGTCCGTTCTTGGCAGCCGCTGCGGCGTCTCCGGGCCCCTGTGTGTAGATCTGGCTCAGCACTGGCACCAGGAAGGCTGCCGTCTTACCCGAGCCTGAGGAACAGTCAGTCTTTTAGTCAATAGAACAATCATTCGTCTTTGTTGGTCACAAAAGGTAGCAAGCGATAGAAAGACTATCGGAAAACCTGTTTTAAATTCATAGTATACCCAGCTAGCACTTCCCTTAGCATCTCTTCCTTTGAAGTAAAGAACATGGTTTCATAGGTAATGCCACAATAACAGAGTGATGCTGAGACTCAGATTTTTTCACTTTAAAAAATAACAAAAAAAAACATGTTTGCAAATTTACTTGAAGAACAGTGCAGATGCATAATTTTAACATACATTTTAAAGTGAAAAATCTTAGTCTCGGCATCACTCATTGTGAATCTTCAATCATTCAGTCCCATACCAGTCTGAGCGCAGGCCATGAGGTCTCTCTTAGACTTAATGACAGGGATAGCGTATTTCTGGACGGGGGTGGGCCGTGTGTAGTGGGTCAGGGCAATGTTACTCATGATGATCTCCCCCATGTCCACATCATGGAACTGAAATAGCCAAACACAGACGGCGTTAGTTTTGGATCACTTCTACGCTGTTGACTTTTGTCAATAAGAAAAGCTTCAACATTTTCCATACACAGCTTTTCCCTTGATTTACATGTCAACTGGTAAAGGCAATCATACGACTTACACTATCGATGTGTGGCGGGCAGTTGGAGCCAGTGGCCTCCACGGGAATGTCATCGTATTTCTCAAAGTTAATACCAGTGTTGCCGCTTGAGAACAACTCCCTGGACGAGAGGAGAGGAAAAAGATAGTTTGGGTTATAGGACGTCACAGACTTGATGTCCAAACCAACGTTATAAACAGGACTCTTCAAAAGTTGCCCGGAAAAACCAAACTGAATGATATATATATATATATGGCACACTTCAAGTTGCACAAGTCCTAGACACACTGGTTTTGGTCAATTTAAGAGAGGAGTGAGACTCACGCTTCCAGGCGTTCGTTAGCGGGGCTGGGTTTGGACCAGTCCTCGTCGTCTCTGGAGTCTTCCTGCCAGCGGTTGTTACCACCACCACCATACCCTCCACGCTGATAACTGCAAAAGACACCCACACTTTTATAAATCTGAATAACCACACACCTAATTGTATGGCTAAATACAGAGTTCCAACAGACAGTGCACCGAGTGGTACTTACCCCCCTCTGCCCCCTGTTGATCCACGGTCGCTGTAGAAGGAAGACTTGCCCCTCCCTCCAAAGCTGTTATAGGCTGCATCTTGTCTGGGAGCACTTCCCCAGCCTCCACCATCTTGTCCACCACCAAACCCTGAGTTGGGAGAGTGGATAGCTCAGTGAGTAACCGTGGATACATTCATCATCCCACTAACATGCAAGAACTGTCTACCACCAACAAGATATTGTTTGGGAAAGAGCAGCTATTTTGGTAAATAGATTTGATTGGACGATATGAGTATAGGGTTAGACTGAATGTGCAGGGGTGTTTGTTAATTGTATATTTTTTAATTTGTACCCTTCCAGCATAGACTATTTGATCAATAACAATTTGAATAAGTCTGATTTATATTGACACATTATTTCCATTGCTGGTGATAAGGAAATTCTGCCTCTGCAGATACCGTCTATATTATATATATTTATTAGTTATTACTAGTATTACCAAGTAAATCGAGTATACACACAGTAGGATCTAGAGACACAGATCTACAGCATAAAACATTACCTACTACTTGTATCCATTGTCAAGTGTAATTACTATTACTGATGAACAAATAAATACAACTTGGCACGGTAGGTTTCCCCACATGCGGTGTGCACTGGCTGATTAAACAAGGTGTCACCCATTGTGTTACTACGGCAGCTGTCACACCCACCTCTGTCATTTCGGGGAGGCCCGCCGCGTCCCCCGTTGCGGTTGTCATGGTAACCGTTGGTGAAGCCGTTGCTGCGTCCGCCATCCCATCCTCCTGGAGAGTCTTCATGGACAGGATGAGGAATGAAAGGAAGAGGAATGATTACAGGTAGAGAGCGTACTATGGGGTTATCATGTATTCAGAGACTACGAAGGGGATAGATTGGATTCCCAGGACAACAGAAAGGTTAAAAAAAATCCCAGAAGAAAAACACACAGAACCAGTGAAAAGTTGACTCATTCAAAAATGTCTTTATTTGACCATTTTCTACATTGTAGAATAACAGTGAAGACATCAAAACTATGAATTAACACATACAGAATAATGTACACAAAGACTAATTGTGAACCAAATCAAAATATATTTTAGATTACTGTCTTCAAAGTAGTCACCCTTTGCCTTTATGACAGCATTGCACACACGCATTCTCTCAACCAGCTTCATGAAGTCACCTGGAATGCATTTCAATTAACAAGTATGCCTTGTTAAAAGTTAATGTGTGGAATTTATGCATTTGAGCTAATCAGTTGTGTTGTGACAAGGTAGTGGTGGTGTACAGAAGATGCCCTATTCGGTAAAAGACCAACTATTGTGGCAAGAACAGCTCAAATAAATGCTACAGAGATCTTCTAACAGACATCTCAACAACTGTTCAGAGGAGACTGCGTGAAGAGGTCTTCATGGTCAAATTGCTGCAAAGAAACCACTACTAAAGGACATCAAGAAGAGACTTGGGCCAAGACACACGTGCAATGGACATTAGACCGGTGGAAATCTGTCCTTTGGTGTGATGAGTCCAAATTTGAGATTTTTGGTTACAACCGCCGTGTCTTTGTGAGACGCCGAGTAGGTGAACGGATGATCTCCGCATGTGTGGTTCTCACCGTGAAGCACAGAGGAAGAGGTGTGATGAGGCTTTGCTGGTGACACTCCGATTTATTTAGAATTGAAGGCACACTTAACCAGCATGGCTACCACAGCATTCTGCAGCTCACCACACCTCCAGGCAGTGTAAGGGCTATTTGACTTAGAAGAGTGATGCATCAGATGACCTAGCCTCGACCAAATTGAGAGGGTTTGGGATGAGTTGGACCGCAGAGTTCAGGAAAAGCAGCCAACAAGTGCTCAGCATGTGGGAGCTTCTTCAAGAATGTTGGAAAAGCATTCCAGGTGAAACTGGTTGAGAGAAATCTGTCATAAAAGGTGGTTACTTTGAAGAATCTAAAACATTGATTTGTTTACATGAATGTGTTATTTCATATTTGATGGTCTTCCCAAATATTCTACAACGTAGAAAGTAGTTAACTTTAAAAAATGTCCACTACCAAACCCTTGAATGAGTAGGTGTCCAATTTTAACTGGTACAGTATATATTGCATACACGTCAAAAGTTGACACCTACTCATTCAAGGGTATGTATTTATTTATTACTAGTTTCATCATAGCACTTGGTTTTTGTGACTGCACTTGAAGAAACGTTCAAAGTTCTTGAAATTTTCCATATTGACTGACGTTCATGTCTTAAAGTAATGGAATGTTGTTTCGCTTTGCTTATTTGAGCTGTTCTTGCCTAAATATGGCCTTGGTCTTTTACCAAATAGGGCCATCTTCTGTATACCACCCCTATCTTGTCACAACAGATTAGCTCAAATGCAGTAAGGAATTCAAATGAATGCAGCCTGACACTAATAAAACTAGTCGATATAAATTACTCGAGTCTCCAAAACGTAAGACATTAACTACATGAAATTAGACAGTTGTGCGGGCCATATTTATACAGTGGCTTGGGTAGGCAGTCGTAAATAAGATTGTTCTTAACCGACTTGCCTAGTTAAAAGTGAAATAAAATGTGTTTAATTTCAGACAGTACAATTAGCAAGTCTGCTCCTTCTTTATAGAAGGGACTATTTCTGGACAGGAAAGTTAAAGGAGTGGCTCACCATCTTTCTATAAAAATAAATTTAAAGAAAATTTATGTAAATGGAATGTTATAGAAGGATTCAGACAATTTCTGCAATTTCACTACTTAGAGAAACTTAACCCAGCTGTGAAATAATTCCTAATTGCTTGTTGTGCAGGGGAATCCCAATTTATTTAAAAAATAATAATAAACCACAACTCCAGAAACACCCAAATCAGTCCTTTAAGAAACCGACGTCTCAGTATAGCGATGCACGTCTGTAGATGTACACACCAAATCGTGCCATTCTGAGCTTTATTGGCACCACTATATTCCCTTGCGCGACTCGAGACGTTTCACCTATAATATATGCCATTTAGCAGACGCTTTTATCCAAAGCGACTTACAGTCATGTGTGCATACATTCTACGTACCTACCCAGCTGTCATTCTGTGTAGCCTGCTGCTAGAATGGACAGAGGTAACGCTTGAGTAGCAATACAAATCTAATAGAACATTGCATCACTATACTCAAATTGTAACCGTTTCTAAAAAAGGACGTATTTGGAGCTTTTGACACACACACACATATATACATATATACATACATATATATATAAAAAACAAGTGAAATACAAAAAAACACATTTGCTCAACCTTCTACATGTTATTTAAATATATATATATATATAAAAGTGCCCAGAAATGGTGAACCAATCCTCACAGCAGACCAAATTAACGTGGAAGGATAAAGGAAATCACTTTATAATTCATCAGGATTCAGATCAGTCACCATAGACAGCAGCACACTGCAAGCTCTGATATCACTATGCAAGGCACGCCGCCAAAGACAAGCGAAGCTTCAACAAAATTAAAGCCTGCAAGTTCCGAATGTTTCCCTTGGGCATTTATGGTGCATTCATAACCAAGTGGGAAGGTTGCAATTGGCAGTTGAAGTAAAAAAAATACCAGTTAAGATGCATTCACGTGCTTTGAACAGATTGGCTATTGCATCAACCATAAACTAAAAGTACAGCTATCATGTTTGTAAACAAACAGATTTTTATGAGTAGTGTTTCGTTGAATTTATTTTCCCAAAATGCTGTTTGGGGTAATTTCCTTAGTAGGTGACGTCAGCATGCGGGAGAAGTCAGAGCTCAGGGATGATAGATGAGTTAACCACTAATAATTACCAGTTGGAGGTGCATTCAAGTGGATTCTTTCCAGTTCTATGTGGCGCAGCGGTCTAAGGCACTCAGCGCTAGAGGAGTAACTACAGACCCTGGTTCAATCCTGGGCTATATCACAACCCAGCCGTGATTGGCGTCCCATAGGGCAGGGCATTGGCCCAACGTCATCGGGGTAGGCAGTCATTGTAAATAAGAATTTGTTCTTCACCGACTTGCCCAGTTTAAAAAAACAAACATCCTTCTAACACCTGGCTATGAACGCAGCATTACAGTGCCTATAGGAAGGATTCCAAGTATAGGCTAGGCTACTAGACATTTCACGCTCATCGAACATGCTCCCTTTCATTCTGGAGTCCCTGCTTTAATGGTATTCCTTCTGTATGCTCCTAGGATGAGCAAAACACACAATGTAGGCTCATTTTGATACAGATTTACTCCTACTGCAGATACTAAACATATGTTAGCATTAAGCAGCTCACCTTGGCTTTGGTAATACAGCCATACTAGCTAGCGGCGCAGGGCAGAATCTTACTCAAAAGACATCCATTTTACAACACTCCTTCACCAGAAACAAGTTACACTAGAAGTAGCCTCGACACCCATCTATGGCTGCATATCGTAAAGCGATACCCTATTCCCAGTTGTGGGAGGCGTTCCCCATTGGGAATGTGTTGAGCAGGTACAATCAGGTATATCACATCTGTCTAACCAGCCCCCACTGACAAAGTGGTAAAAGTATTGGTCTTTCAAAAAGGATAGAACTCTTCACAGTTGGTTCCAAATACAAATTAAGTTTGTACCAACGCACATGATCAGATCTTAAATATGTTGTTTAACATTTTAGGAAGCACGTCAAAATAATAAAGCTACACTGAACAGAACCTGCATCTGGAACAACCCACATTGGTGTTGTGTGCAAGGCCATTTCATGCATCTCAGCACAAAGCAGGCGGAAGGGACTTACAGAAGTTTACTGGTGGTGGCACTGAATAACCACACTGTCTACCAGAGGAATACGCATTTTCTGTTGTGGAATAAAAAGACAAATAACGGCAAAAGTGAGATGAAACTAACCCAAGACAAACCTTATGCAATATCTTAAAATGTCAAAGTAAATCCCATTTTGAATATCTCATTAATCATGGCACAACTTCTAAGAGGCAAGTCAGTCTTAATGAGTCAGTGCTAGCTTAGCTAGCATGACACCATTTTCTTAGAAGTCAGACTTTTATTTCCCTAAAATAATATTGTTGTGTTGGACACAGTGAGGAGCAAGTAGCAAACAATACTGTTACATGACTAAATCCAACAACCGTGATGTGCAGAGGATTTTTAAAAATGCCAGAGAATATCGATTGTAGATCACTTGCATTAACTGCAAGAACACAGACGAGGGAATGTCCGTGCTACCCGCTCCCAACACAAAATATGTTAAGGCAGGTGCCTAGACTTGCATTACGTCACAGAGTTGATTGTAAAAACAACTTAAGCAGTTTCTCTTTTTAATAAATAGAAATCCTGGTTCTCATGGGCATTCAGAAGACCATGTTGTTTGCCAATATCCAGCGCAACGCCAAATGCTAAGTAGCCAGACCATCCGTCCTCCAAATTGGTCATCTTGCAGGAATGTGATATGTTGCCGATCTGCATGAAGTTCAGATTTAAAACTAGTTGCCTGGTCTGTCGCGTAGCCTCTTCGTCAATGATATACTAGGGACTAACAGCCCTAACTCAGGCAACTCAACATATGCTTGTGCCGATAGCAGGCCAATAAAACAAACGGCCAACAAACAGCAGGAATCACGAGACTACAAGGTTGGACAACAGAACATGGTCTTGATTGAAACTTGAGTACATATTCCTGAGTTGCTGGAAGCTGTAGATCAGTTGTTCGCCTCATGTGGGAGTGAGGAGTCAATATGGGCAATTCCGCTAGATTTCTCCTTGATAGCCTGAAGTACCTGCCACGTGAACAAGTCAGATGCCCAGAACTTGTTGTCCAGTTTCTCCTGTCTTTAGCAACCTCAATAACGTTCGAGGTCAGCAGTTCCCAATGGGAGGACCGCCAAGTTATTTTTCACAAAAATAATGTTTGTGTGAGACTGTGCAAATGGTTGTTCAAGAACTTTGGGAACCGCTGCTCTAGGTCACAAATTAATTACTTGAACATCCTATTGCATCCTATTTGAATGCATCAGGGACCTTTGCAGTTGCAAGTCTCTTTGTAAACAGGAAGTAAGGACTGATGAGTGATCTGATCGCTGAAGTGGGGTTGTGTGAAGGAGCAATATGGTCCCTGGGTGGAGAAGAAGCAACAGTCCAGTGTTTTGTCACACCTGGTCAGGGGACATGTTGAAAGTATTTTGGCAGTAGTTTCCCCAGGTGGCAAATTATAGTCCCCTGCGGCGATAGTTAAGGCCTCTGGCTACACGTTTCCATTTGTATTTTTTAAAATAACGCTATTAAGTTCGTCAAGAGCGGGAGAAGAATTGGCTTGGGGCTGTACAGTAACAGCAATCAGGTAAACCCCTTATGCGGGTGGAAGAGGTGACAGTTGATCATTAAGTATTACAGGTTCAGTCAACAGAATTCAGATTATTTCCATGTTTGTTCGCCAAGAATTGTTCATCAAGAAAAACAAACGTGATGTAATTAAGTGTTGGTGCTATATTTTTGGATAAACAACTTAGTTAACACAATGACAGAGTAGCAAGAGAGCTGCATGTGAAGTGTCGCCATCGTAGAGATGGTCAGAAGCATTGGATTCCGTCCGGCCTACTGGGAAAGCCATCTTTTCATGCTGTTCAGGATGGGGTAAAGCATCTGGTTTTACTTTGAGGGTAGCAGGCTCTACTTTGTCTTTGCCAATAAAAGCACAGACAGAAGATCTATTTTTGTTTTTCCCCCTAAAATACTGTACTCTGAGAATTTGAGCATTCCTTGGTTGCCTTTGGCCTCAAGGAGCAGAAATTAGAGGTCGGGCGATTAATCGGAATGGCCGATTCCAAGTTATCATAACAATTGGAAATGGGTATTTTTGGACACCGATTTGGCACAATCTCTTTTTTTACACCTTTATTTAAGGCAAGTCAGTTTAAACTTCTTGATTGTAGGGGGCAGGATATTCATTTTTGGCTAAAAAAAAATAACCATTTGAAACTGCCTATTTCTCAGGCCCAGAAACTAGAATATACATATAATTGTCAGATTAGGATAGAAAACACTAAAGTTTCCAAATCTGTCTAAATATTGTCTGTGAGTATAACAGAACTGATATTGCAGGCAAAAACATGAGGAAAATCAAACCAGGAAGTGCTGTTTTTCCTGAAAGCTCTGTTCCATTGGATGCCTTGCCTCCATTTAAAGGGATCTCAACCAGATTCCATTTCCTATGGCTTCCTCAAGGTGTCAGTCTTTAGACATAGTTTCAGGCCTTTATTTTGAAGAATGAGCGTAAATGACTGCCAGCTGAGGGCTCTGAGTGATTCTTGAGTAAAAGACAGAGGTAGTCATTTTTCCTCCTAGCTCCTACTGAAAAGCCAATTGTCCCGGTTGATATATTATCAAATAGATATTTGAAAAACACCTTGAAGATTGATTATAAAATGTTTGGCATGTTTGTCGATATTATGGACATAATTTTGAATTTTTTTCAGCGTTGTCGTGACCGCTATTTCCGGAGGATCTCTCAACATAACGTGACCAACAAAAGGAGGTATTTTGGGTATAAAAATAATCTTTATGGAACAAAAGGAACATTTGCTGTCTAACTGGGAGTCTAGTCAGTGAAAACATCCGAAGATCAAAGGTAAACTGTTAATTTGATTGCTTTTCTGATTTGTAACCAAGCTTCCTGCTGCTAGCTGGACATAATGCTATGCTAGGCTATCAATAAACTTAAACGGTTGTCTTGCTTTGGCTGTAAAGCATTCATTTCAAAATATGAGATGACAGGGTGATTAACAAAAGGCTAAGCTGTGTTTCACTATATTTCACTTGTGATTTCATGAATATTTTCTAGTCATTTCTTTTGACCACTGCGCTATGCTAATTAGTGTAGTTGATAACAATTCTCCCAGATCCGGGATGGGTAGTTCCAAGAGGATAATACGTTTTTTTTTCTTAGTAACTGCACTGAATGTCAAATTCTCACCCAAATCTGTACTTGTACATCGTGCCTCATGCATTTAAAAAGGACTGAAATTGGGTAAAGCATAGACCAAAGGGAGATTCCACCTTTCCTTTTAAATCCATGAAGGGATTTGACCAAGTGTACACTCAGGGCAGAGCGGTAGGCCTATAGAATTGGGACATAATGAAATCTTCCGCAAATTCCTTTTAAAGTGTGGGTCTGTGTTGTAAGCAGTGACTGGCAATACCAGTGAGCTATGTATTGTGTGTGATTTACCTTGTGTCAAAGAGATCACTTACCGTTTTTGGAAACCTCTTTGTTCCTCAAGTGAGGTGGAATGTATCGCCCTGGAAACAGAAAGAAAATGTAGGACTGTCAGTCTTCGTATCGAGAAACACATTGTATGGTAAAGCTATGAACAAAGACCAACAGAATCACCACAATGGGATACACTGCATGCAAATCCTTATCCTGGAAAATTGGAAACATATCTAAATTGTTAACTCACAAGTGTCATTTTGCCACCTTTAGCCTACATGTTATCTGTACACGCTAACCCCTTAGGGCAGTGTTTCTAAAACTATGTGGTGTTGTCTGGTATGAAAATGGGGTCACGAGAGAACCTGAGATCACGCCTAGTTCATAGAATCTGAGTTACTTCAGTAAGCGGTTTTCTTCCTACAAATGTAGCCACCTTTTGAATGATTTAAGCCACAGAATATAATGACCCCATCACTGAAAGATAAGACTCAGGAAAGGGGCCAGCCGAACGGCGCTGCATTGCAGCGTAAGCGGCGCCACTAGAGCTTCTGGGTTCAAGTACAGGCTGGCGCAGCCAACCGAGAACCACGAGGTGTCACACAATTGGCCCAGCATCGTCAGGGTTGGTGGGAGGGTTTGGCTGGCAGGGATGTCCTTGTCCCATCGCGCACTAGCGACTTCTGTGGTGGGCCAGGAGCAGTGCCGGTTGACAGTCGCCAGGTGTACGATGTTTCCTCCCACACATTGGTGCGGCTGGCTTACGGGTTAAGTGGTCATTGTACCAAGAAGCAGTGCGGCTTGGTTGGGTTGCGTTTCAGAGGACGCATGGCTCTCAACCTTATTAGTCTTGTCTTATCAGGAGGGGAGAGGCTAACTACCAATTGGATACCATAAAATTTGGGAGAAAGTGGTAAAAAACGAAATAAGACTCAGGAACGAGTCTTTCATTTCCCTCTACAATGCTCACAAGCACACAGGATTCATTACAACAGAGTGGACAAGAACAGGTACTAAAATCAGACAACATTGACCACAATGTTCATACAAAAATAATTGCATGATGATCTTCTGAACATCCCAAAACCTTAGATGGATTTCAGTCACTTCAAACCATACTTACTTCAGATTTACAGTTGAAGTCGAAAGTTTACACACATTAGCCAAATACAGTTTCACAATTCCTGACATTTAATCCTAGTAAAATGTCCCCCTCTTAGGTCAGTTAGGATCACCACTTTATTTTAAGTGACATGTCAGAATATAAGTAGGGAATGATTTATTTAAGCTTTTATTTCTTTCACATTCCCAGTGGGTCAGAAGTTTACATACACTCAATTACTATTTGGTAGCATTGCCTTTAAATTGTTTAACTTGGGTCAAATGTTTTGGGTAGCCTTCCACAAGCTTCCCACAATATGTTGGGTGAATGTTGGCCCATTCCAGAGTTGGTATAACTGAGTCAGATTGGTTGGCCTCCATGCTCACACTTTTTCAGTTCTGTCCACAAATTTTCTATAGGATTGAGGTCAGGGCTTTGTGATGGCCACTCCCAATACCTTGACTTTGTTGTCCTTAAGCTATTTTGCCACAACTTTGGAAGTATGCTTAGCGTCATTGTCCATTTGGAAGACCCATTTGCAACCAAGCTTTAACTTCCTGCCTGATGTCTCAAAGCAAAGTTTGTCACGTGTGCCGAATACAACAGTGAAATGCTTACTTACAGGCTCTGACCAATAGTGCAGAGAAAAAAAAGTGTGTAGGTAAGTAAAGAAATAAAACAGTAAGAAGACATTTGAAAATAAGAGTAGCAAGGCTTTATACAGACACTGGTTGGTCAGGCTAATTTAGGTAGTATGTACATGAATGCATAGTTAAATTGACTATGCATATAAGATAAACAGAGAAAAGCAGTAAAAGAGGGGTTGGGCGGGGGCACACAATGCATATAGTCCGGGTAACCATATACCTGTTCAGGAGTCTTATGGCTTGGGAATTAAAACTGTTGAGAAGCCTTTGTCCTCGACTTGTCTGGTACCGCTTGCCATGCGGTAGTAGAGAGAACAGTCTATGACTGGGGTGGCTGGGGTCTTTGACAATTTTTAGGGTCTTCCTCTGACACCGCCTGGTGTGGAGGTCCTGGGTGGCAGGAAGCTTAGCCCCAGTGATGTACTGGGCCGTACGCACTACCCTCTGAAGTGCCTTGTGGCCGGAGGCCGAGCAATGCTGCAGCTGTAGAACCTTTTGAGGATCTCAGGACCCATGCCAAATCTTTTTACATTACATTTAAGTCATTTAGCAGACGCTCTTATCCAGAGCGACTTACAAATTGGTGCATTCACCTTATGACATCCAGTGGAACAGCCACTTTACAATAGTGCATCTAAATCTTTTAAGGGGGGGTGAGAAGGATTACTTTATCCTATCCTAGGTAATCCTTAAAGAGGAATAATTTCGTGAGGAGGAATAGGCTTTGTCGTGCCCTCTTCACAACTGACTTGGTGTTTGGACCATTCTAGTTCGTTGTTGATGTGGACACCAAGGAATTTGAAGCTCTCAACCTGCTCCACTACAGTCCCGTTGATGAGAATGGGGATGTGCTCGGTGCTCCTTTGCCTGTAGACCACAATCATCTACTTGGTCTTGGTTACGTTGAGGGATAGGTTGTTATTCTGTCACCACCCGGTCAGGTCTCTGACCTCCTCCCTTGAGATGTTGCTTCAATATATCCACATAATTTTCCTGCCTCATAATGCCATCTATTTTGTGAAGTGCACAAGTCCCTCCTGCAGCAAAGCACCACCACAATATGATGCTGCTATCCCAGTGCTTCACGGGTTGGGATGGAGTTCTTCGGCTTGCAAGCCTCGCCCTTTTCCTCCAAAAATAACAATGGTCATTAAGGCCAAACAGTTCTATTTGTTTCATCAGACCAGAGTACAATCTTTGTCCCTATGTGCAGTTGCTAACTGAAGTCTGGCTTTTTTAATGGCGGTTTTGGAACAGCGGCTTATTCCTTGCGGAGCGGCCTTTAAGGTTATGTCCATATAGGACTCGTTTTACTGTGGATATAGATACTTTTGTACCCGTTTCCTTCAGAATCTCCAGAAGATCCTTTGTTGTTCTGGGATTGATTTGCACTTCTCGCACCAAAGTGTATTCATCTCTAGCAGACAGAACACATCTCCTTCCTCAGCGGTATGATGGCTGCGTGGTCCCATGGTGTTTATACTTGCGTACTATTGTTTTTACAGATGAACGTGGTACCTTCAGGCATTTGGAAATTGCTCCCAAGGATGAACCAGACTTGTGAAGGTCTACAATTCATTTCTTAGTTCTTGGCTGATTTCTTCTGATGTTCCCATGATGTAAAGCAAAGAGGGACTGAGTTTGAAGGTAGGCCTTGAAATACATCCACAGGCACACCTCCAATTGACTCAAATGAAGTCAATTAGCCTATCAGATGCTTTAAAAGCCATGACAATTTTCTGGAATTTCCCCAAGCTGTTTAAAGGCACAGTCAACTGTGTATGTAAACTTCTGACCCACTGGAATTGTGATAGTTATTTATTAGTGAAATAATCTGTCTGTAAACAATTGTTGGAAAAATTACTTGTGTCATGCACAAAGTAGATGCTCTAACCAACTTGCCAAAACTATAGTTTGTTGACAAGAAGTTTGTGGAGTAGTTGAAAAACAAGTTAATGAATCCAACCAAAGTATGTAAACATCTGACTTCAACTGTAAATACTTCAACTGATTTGTAATACTCATTTACAATTTTAAAAAAGTTAAGATTGGCCGTTGATCAGTTTTTTTTACATGGTGGGGTGAGGATATTATATCAAAATGGGGTTGCAGGCCAAATAAGTTTCTGAACCCCTGCCTTAGCAGTATGATCTAATAGATAATGTAATTATATACTAATAGCCATACACAGAACAATCAATTTCCTGTCATTGAATGCGCTATGAACATCTGTGCTCAAAGAGAAACCCCACTTGAGACAATTATATTTTATGTGAATACTTACGGCCAGTGCCTCCTCCCTGTCCGTCTGAGTTCAAGTCTAGGCCAGCAAGCTGAAAACACAAAATCCTTCAATTAACACAAGCACCGTATAACCAAAGTGTGAATTAATGCTTCCAAATCAGACAGAGCAAAGTGCCAAAAAGAGTCAGATCCTAGCACTGGCTGGAAAAGTAAAGTTCTCAATGTGAGAGAGCCTGTAGGGCAAGTAAATAAATCAAATGTTGACATCAAAAGAAATTGATTTTGAATGTACTAAAAGATCGATTCACAGTCGACATTCTTGGCTTGAGTCCTAAGGTTCGTAGTGAATAGACTAACGTTAACATCTAGCTAGCTACAGACAATAAAATAAAAAGGAGGTTAAATTGCTAGTCAACTATGTTTTACATAACAAACCCAACATTAACTAGACAATGGCATATTGGCTTCGTAAACGCAGTCTGGAGTAGTTTAAAAAAAAGTATTTTTTATTTCACCTTTATTTAACCAGGTAGGCAAGTTGAGAACAAGTTCTCATTTACAATTGCGACCTGGCCAAGATAAAGCAAAGCAGTTCAACAGATACAACGACACAGAGTTACACATGGAGTAAAACAAACATACAGTCAATAATACAGTATAAACAAGTCTATATACGATGTGAGCAAATGAGGTGAGAAGGGAGGTAAAGGCAAAAAAAGGCCATGGTGGCAAAGTAAATACAATATAGCAAGTAAAACACTGGAATGGTAGTTTTGCAATGGAAGAATGTGCAAAGTAGAAATAAAAAATAATGGGGTGCAAAGGAGCAAAATAAATAAATAAAATACAGTTGGGAAAGAGGTAGTTGTTTGGGCTCGTCCCCTACTGTACAGTAGACAAATAGTTATTTCCTGCGCCACGTTTCAAGACTCCGCAGTTAACGTTACATTTACCGGCCGGTAGAATTTCCTCAAGCTAACCAGCTAGCAAGTAAACTAACGGTTAGTTGAATATCAATGGCCAGGTAACTAACTACTTCCCATGTTGACAAATCTAAGCTCCGTAGATAGCTACATTACTTAACAAACGATAGCTAAGGCCTAACAGAGCCTGGATAAATTGTCGTAAAAATCATCAACTGCGCAATCGGTACCGGCCTCACGTGTAGGTAACCTTAGGATGGCTAGTTAAACACATTGCATAGGTTATAATTAACATGGTTTAAAGCTTCCAGCTAGCTACTATGGCGCAATAGACGGCAAGTGTTCACGACAATCTTTTTGAGACAAAGAATTTGCTACCCAATTAGTCTGATCGGAACATAATATTACTAGGCAGCATTCGCTAGCTCCGCCATGACCATCTAATTTCACCGGCGACACACACCAACCACCATTTTACCAGACACATCCACGCAGTTAGCTACGCGCTAAGCTAACCGAGCCTGGCTCTACGGACCACTTCAGCTTGGCTAGCTTAGCATACACGTAGCAAGCTGACAAGTGTTATTTTAGGTGTCTTAACTTAATATTGGTTCATTTTATTTTATTTTACTAAATCAATTTTAAAAATGAAGTAGTCACTCACCTGCTGATCTAGACCGTGTGGATTATCGACGACCACATGACTCATAACTAAAGAGAATAGTGAGGATTATTTCTCAAGAGAAATGCTTTTCTTTGTTAGCAGGCTAAATTAGCTAGATAGTTTCTTTGTAGATCACAGAATTAGTTCTTGATTCCAGTCCGTAATATGTTGTTGATTTGATGTCCTTTCAGGCAATTAAACACATTTATTTTGTTAATAAATTATCCTTTCTGGCAGTTTCTACGTGGTTTCAAATTAAAGTACTAACTTCAGCTGTAACCGACACCTTCCACTGGCTTCTCCGTGGTGGAATGAAGCTGAACTACTCACACAGGTACCGCGAGATATCACTAGAACCCGCAACCTCTTCTTCTTCTTCGGTTGGGTTTATCGGCGGTTGGCATCTAACGTTAGGATGCATTACCGCCACCTACTTTACTGGAGTGTGGGCCAGAGACGGGGAGAAACTTAATCCTGCCAGTCCGTTGCTCTTAAAAAAAAGATAACAAAATATACATGTCTGCCCCTTAGTATCTATATTAAACTGCTCATGCCATCTCTGCACCATCACTGTCCATATCAGACTTGTTGTCTCTGCCTTGGTCATTGAAACTACAACATCAACACTACTAAGTGCTTGTTTAGCCAGTACATCAACTGCCTCGCTCCCCTCCAACCCCACATGGGCTGGGTCCCAAGTAAATCTTATCTGTCTAATCCTGCCATGAGTTTGTAGTACCTCATAAAGCAGGTATTGTGTGCTACGTGAGCTAAATAACTGTAGTCATCAACACTGCACATGAATCAGAGCAAATAAGTACTCTGCCAGGCTTGACTTCCTCCACCCACTGCAAGCGCAACAGTATGGCCATTAGCCTCCCGTATATACAGCCAGACGATGTGTAATACGTTTCCTGACTGCTACCAAACATTCCTACACTACAAATGCTGATCCAGTACGTCCTGTTCTTGGATGTTTTGAACCATCTGTGTTAATGGCCACAAAATCCTGATATACAGTATCCAGACATCTATTAAACAAATCAGATGGATCAACGTCCTCCCTATCTTTCTGTAGTCTCTCCAACACTTCTAGATCACCTACTGGAGGGGGGTGTAGCCATGGTGGATTTATAGGAATAGCTACCATTGGACTAAACTCCCTTCCATACAGTCCCTTCTCCTTCGCCTGGGTATTACCCTCCCACCCAAAGCTTGTGTTCTGTCCTCGCTCATGTTCCCAGCATGCCTGTAAAATCCCTTTCGCAGGATGAGACACCCCATGTCCCTGTAGGCTGACCCAATAATGAATTGCCAGCTGCTGTCTCCTAATCTGCAATGGCATATCCCCCATCTCCACCTGTAGTGCAGCCACTGGGGATGTCAGAAACTCCCCACTACATATTCTGAGTCCTTGACCCTGTATGACATCTAGCCTTTACAATAAAGTCCGGGCTGTCGAACCATACGCTATACTGCCATAGTCTACTACAGATCGGATCAATGCAACATACATGGTCCTCAATGAGGAGCACTCAGCCCCTCACTCCTTCCCCATCAGACAGCGCATCACATGTAGCACCATCTTACACTCCCCCCATACCTCACACTCACAGATTCCTGTCATCGCACTAGATACCAGAGTGAGGTCCAGAGTGAGGTCCTCTTTCTCTGTGGCTACATCAATCCTGGTTCCTCGGCCATCATTCAGGAACACCAGATCTTTCATTTCTTTCAGATTTTCCATCACCTGGTCATTTCCATCCATCTGTACTCCCCTGTATCTCTTGAACCTGTATCTCCCTAGACCTCTGGACTTGGACCACCCCTCATATGACACCCTTCTCTCCACTCCCACTGCCTGCTTCATTGCCTCACACCCACCATATGCCACACTGTGAGCACCCCCACAGCTGCAGCACGATATTACCTTATTCAAAACGTATAAATGAAGAGCAGGTCACACCACACACACACACACACACACACACACACACACACACACACACACACACACACACACACACACACACACACACACACACACACACACACACACACACACACACACACACACACACACACACACACACACACACACACACACACACACACACACACACACACACACACACACACACACACACACACACACACACACACACACACACACACACACAAGTGAATGGAGTGAGTGCTCTGCAATAATGAGGCTGGTCGACCCAACAGAGCCTCACCTTACAGAGGAATCCTGGTTCTTACATAGCAGACACTAAACATGCTTAGTCATGGCTGGTTCCACCCCTCCCATGCAGGTCAGGGTGCATCATAAGCCACCTCGGATTCATCTTGTGGTTATCTGCACCTGGTGTTGTTTTAACCCCGAACCTGGCTTAGTTTCTCAGATGCAAGAATGATTAAGAACAATGATGGATTGTTCTACTCCTAAACTAACGCTAGTAAAACCCATGTACTTGACCATACGCCCAGATTAGCTGCAGGGAGCTAGAGTGGAGACCATCCCATTGCAAAAACACAGCATTTGTAGAACAGAAATGTCTTACTATTTGTTAAGTATTTATTGTTAACTATTAATAGCAAACAAATCAGGTAAATACTGAATTTTTCTCATACAGTAGGCCCTCACATAATAACTTATACAGTGCTTTCGGAGGGTATTCAGACCTGACTTTTCCCACATTTTCTTACATTACAGCCATATTCTAAAATTGTTTTTTCCCCTCATCAATCTAAACACAATACGTGCCAGGTTTCCTCCAGACATGACACTTGGCATTCAGGCCAAATAGTTTAATATTGGTTTAATCAGACCAGAACATCTTGTTTTTCATGGTCTGAGAGTCCTTTAGGTGCCTTTTGGAAATCTCAATATGGACTGTCATGTGCCTTTTACTGAGGAGTGGCTTCCGTCCGGCCACTACCATAAAGGCCTGATTGGTGGAGTGCTGCAGAGATGGTTGTCCTTCTGCAAGGTTCTCCCATCACCACAGAGGAACTCTGGAGCTTTGTCAGAGTGACCATCGGGTTCTTGGTCACCTCCCTGACCTTCTCCCCCGATTACTCAGTTTGGCCGGGCGGTCAGCTCTAGGAAGAGTCTTTGTGGTTCCAAACTTCTTCCATTTAAGAATGATGGAGGCCACTGTGTTCATGGGGACATTCAATGGTGCAGACATTTTTTGGTACCCTTCCCCAGATCTGTGCTTCAACACCATCCTGTCTCAGAGTTCTATGGACAATTCCTTCGACCTCATGGCTTAGTTTTTGATCTGACATGCACTGTCAACTGTGGGACCTTATATAGACAGGTGTGCCTTTCCAAATCATGTCCAATCAAATGAATATACCACAGGTGGACTCCAATCGAGTTGTAGAAACATCTCAAGGATGATCAATGGAAACAGGATGCACCTGACCTCAATTTCTAGTGTCATAGCAAAGGGTCTGAATACTTATGTAAAATAAAATACTTTACAAAAAGGCTCTGTGCTGTTATCCTCAAAAGGAGGGGTTTTGAAAGTTATTGAAAACAATGATTTTAACCCCTATTTTGTTTTGTTTGCAAAACTTACTGTTTTCACTTTGCCATTATGGGGTATTGTGTGTAGATTGATGAGAATTTTTATTTATTTAATCCATTATAGAGTAAGGCTGTAACATAACAAAATGTGGAAAAAGTGAAGGGGTCTGAATACTTTCTGAATGCACTGTATATCCTATGGTTACTTTATTTGGCAGTACCCTGTCCTTGAAGTGTAACAGAATAGACAGCTATCTACCCTAACTCCACCCCTAACTCCACCCCTAACTCCACCCCTTGTTGCTAGCAATCTTTGAACATTCACCAGAACGCCTCCTCTCAAATTGTTACTTACCTCTTCAATACTAACACTCACAGACACTCCTGTTATCACCCCTTTAATCCACTGCTTCCCTGTTTGATCAGCCCAGCTGCTCCACACTACTCCTGGTATCACTCCTTTAATCCACTGCTTCCCTGTTTGATCAGCCCAGCTGCTCCAAACTACTCCTGGTATCACTCCTTTAATCCACTGCTTCCCTGTTTGATCAGCCCAGCTGCTCCACACTACTCCTGTTATCACTCCTTTAATCCACTGCTTCCCTGTTTGATCAGTCCAGCTGCTCCACATCACCTCACACCACCGTATTTTCTCCACTCTGAGAGCTTATTCCCTCTGCGCCATTTCCCCCCTTTTTCTCCCCAATTTAGATCTTGTCTCATCACTGCGATTCCCCAACAGGCTCGGGAGGCGAAGTTCGAGTAATGAGTCCTCTGACACATTACCCGATCCAAACATGACCCGCTTAACCCGGAAGCCAGCCGCAACAATGTGTCGAAGGAAACCATGTTCAACCGACTACCGAGGTCAGCCAAGTAAAGCCCCCCGGCCAAACTCTCCCCTATCCTGGACGCTGCTGGGCAAATTGTGCGCTGCCCTATGGGACCCCGGTCACGGCCGGTTGTGATACAGCCTGGGATTGAATCCAGGTCGTGACGCCTCTAGTATTGCAATGCAGTGCCTTTGACCACTGCACCACTGGGAATGCCCACAATCAACTCTTTTATCGCAGTGTGAGAAACGTATCGGACACATCGCCCCAACTCCCCTTCCTCCCTTAACTTCAGAATCACTTTTTGCTCCTCCTCCCCTTGCCACTTATCATGCCCTATCTACCTCCAAACTGGCACTGGTGTTGGAAACTATTGCTCTTCTCAAACTTCCTTTTCTGCGTCCTCTCTGCCTCCATAGACCTCTCGCTCCCCTTCAAACTACTCCCTTTCTCTCTCGCTTTCTTTTCTCTTTCTTACTTCCCCCTTTATTTGTACCACTATGCTCCATACTTGCATCACTTTCTTGTCCAGCGCTATCTCCTACCACCTCTGACCAAGTCACAGCACAGCCGCACCAAACCGGCGCCACAGTGAGTCAAATTTTATTTTATGATTGACACCGGAGCTCCAATCAACCCACGTCCCAACAACCTTTTCTGTCCCGGCCACCCTAACCTGTAGCCTTCTTCTCCCGTAGTTTCATGGCGTTCGCACATGTTGTTTGTGCATGCCGCCAGCTACTGTGCTGGTCGATCATGTTACATTTTGTGATAGAAAAATGAAAAGGAAGAGGGAAAGGGAAAACAGTTTGCACCACCAGCTAACCCTACACCACACAACTACTACATATCACCAGCTAACCCTACACCACACCACTACTACGTATCACCAGCTAACCCTACACCACACCACTATTACATACTATCATCTGACCAAACACCAGATCACTATTACATACCACCAACTGACATTACACTATATAACTATTACATACCACCAACTGACCAAAAACCACACCACTATTACATACCACCAACTACCCGTACACCATACCTCTATTACATACCACCAACTACCCCTACACCATACCACTATTACATACCACCAACTAACACTATACCACACCACTATTACATACCACCAACTAACCCTACACCATATCACTATTACATACCACCAACTAACCCTACACCATACCACTATTACATACCACCAACTAACCCTACACCATACCACTATTACATATCACCAACTACCCCTACACCATACCACTATTACATACCACCAACTAACCCTACACCATGCCACTATATTAACCTAACTAATCCTACACCATACCACTATATTAACCTAACTAACCATACACCATACCACTATATTAACCTAACTAACCCTACACCATACCATTATATTAACCTAACTATTACATTCTGCCCCTGAACAGGCAGTTAACCCACTGTTCCTAGGCCATCATTGAAAATAAGAATTTGTTCTTAACTGACTTGCCTGGTTAAACAAAGGTAAAATAAAATAAAAATCCTACACCATACCACTATATTAACCTAACTAACCCTACACCAACCCACTATATTAACCTAACTAACACTACACCAACCCACTATATTAACCTAACTAACCCTACACCAACCCACTATATTAACCTAACTAACCCTACACCATACCACTATATTAACCTAACTAACCCTACACCATACCACTATATTAACCTAACTAACCCTACACCATACCACTATATTAACCTAACTAACCCTACATGATACCACTATATTAACCTAACTAACCCTACACAATACCACTATATTAACCTAACTATATCATGACACAAGGCGAGACCCAGATACAGACACAAGAGGCAGATGGTTGGAGTTTAAGGAATAGGCAAGAGAATGGTCGTGGACAGGGAAAAGGTCAAAACCAGTTCAGAGTCCAGGAGGAACAGAGTGACAGACAGGCTCGAGGTCAAGGCTGGCAGAATGGTCAGGCAGGCAGGTACAGAGTGCAGAAACAGGCAAGGTCAAAACCGGGAGGACTCGAAAAAGGATAATAGCAAAGGCAAGCGAATGGGGAAAAACCACTGGTTGACTTGGAAACATACAAGACGAACTAGCACAGAGAGACAGGAAACACAGGGATAAAAACAAGCTACATCTGGAGGGGGTGGAGACAATAACAAGGACAGGTGAAACAGATCAGGGTGTGACAAACTAACCTTAACCCATACCACTATATTAACCTAACTAACCCTACACCAGGCTGACGGCCCGGGACGCTTTTGTTCAAAAACACCTTGTAACTCTTCTGGTAAAACTTTGTAAACCCAAGTACATCACTGCAGCTGCCACCACAACATCTATTTTCTGTGATTTACTTTCTGTGGAACAGTTGATAACCATGGTAATGAATGCTAATAAGCCAACCTTACTGAAACACAAATTCGTATCACTCTGTATTGGCCTAGTCCTACTGCTCACCCTCTACCCATCATCCTCTACTCTCTTCACTGCCTCAGCATACAACACCTTCTTTTTTACTCTGACCCTAGCAACCTTAACCTGTCTCTCTCAGACCGGGCAACATGGGTACCCCCACAATTGACACACACAGGGTTTTCCACCTTTGTCCCATGCCCTTATGCACACTTCCCACATCTGGGAATCTCAGAAAATATTCGCAAGTCCACTTCGATCTACATTCACCAATTTAACAATGAGACTACATATGGGTCACTCAAAAGGCAGGCCTCCACTTTCTCCACTCCCACTGGGCCAGAATCATCCTTTGCATGACCATTGGGGCTCTTTACCACATCTGCACCCTCACCTTCCTCAGGTTTCTGAGCCATCCGCTTATTGTTTGCACAATACACACTGATGATCTTTCTCCAATAACCAATGGTATTCCTTTGGTATTCTGTTCCTTAGCTCAATTTACTAGTCTGGCTATCTCTGGCCTCTCCATGCTTGCAAAACGTGGGCTATTCAGCATCTGAGAGTAGCATCCATAAGCATTCTGGTTTCTGGAAGTGACATCAGCCAGTCCCGCCAACCCGCAACCTTTTGCGTGGAAATATAAGTCTACCGTATCTGCTTTTTGCTCAGGTGAAGTGCGTATCGTAGTTAAGTAAATAATATAATTGCAAAAAATAAGATAGGATTTTGAATGGGACTGAATTTTGTCTCTTCACAGGGTTAGTTGTACAAGACAGTGTGTGTAGGGGAGCTTTATAAAACACAAAAAGATGTCTTGCTGTCATCTGCTGGACAATCAGATTTACAGCAGAAAAAAATCACGTGCCTACTGTTCCCGTCAGACGCATGGTCTATTTCACCGGAAGAAATCCTCTAGCTCAACCTTACACTTCCTCTTTCCGTCATCGGGGTTTAGGTAGGAGAATGTTGATTTTATTCTCTTCACCGAATCCGAGTTAAATCTTGTATAATATACTATCATCCACTCGAAAAAAACCGTAGAAAACGTATAATAGACACTGCTAACTATAGTCGTTGTATCATTGAAGCGACAAAATTAGATTTTTAATGCGTTTTAAATCTTAGATGATTGTGGTGTGAATATGGGTGCGCAGTGACATGGGCTCCTTCGTCTTGGTGAAGCGGTAATCACTAGCTGCCGGTAACCCGGTTTTCTGGTTGTTATTTGTTCAGACGTTCCGTATTTATTGTCCACGAGCGTAGAGCCATCGTTGTATATATTTTTGTATTTTTTTTTTTACCCAATATTTATTTTAATGGTTAGTTTCTGGTTACATAGTGTAGTGAGTCGACACTGAACATTAATGGGTAACGTTAAGCTAACCAGCGTTGGCATGCTAAGACAATCTGCATGTCGGCTAGCTAACGTTAATTGGCTGACAACTTTACAACTACATGCAACTATTGTCCATTAACATGAATTTGTTAGTTAACAATTCCGCATTAATGCAGAGAAGGATCCTTACTTGATATCATGGTTGGTTAGGCAGCTAGCTAGGTAACGTTGGGTATATAGCTAAACGTCAGCTGCCAATGGCAGGTATATTTAGCGAAATTTACACCGCTGCTACTCTGTTATTATCTATGCATAGTCCCTTTAACTCTACCTACATGTACATATTACCTCGACTAACCGGCCCCCCTCACATTTACTCTACCGGTACCCCATGTATCACTATTGTTAATTTACTACTGTTTTTTAAATTACTTTATTTGATTAATTCGTATTTTTTTAAAACTGCATTGTTGGTTAGAGGCTTGTAGAGCTTACAATGAAACACGTACCTACACCTGTTGCATGTAACTAATAAGATTTGATTAAATTTTGTCGGGGTCTGTCTTGAACTCCGTATACTTTGATCCGGGCTGTAACTGAATTCTCAAATTGTGTTTCCAGTCACAATGGGCCGTGTTATCAGGGGACAGAGGAAAGGTGCTGGCTCTGTGTTCAAAGCCCACGTGAAGCACAGAAAAGGTGCTGCTAAACTCAGACACATTGACTTTGCTGAACGTCATGGTTACATCAAGGGAATTGTGAAGGTAATGTTCTCACAATAGCAATTTTTTTTATGCTGCTGAAATATACAGTTTTCTACAACGTCTCAAGTTGAGTTTGCCATTCATTGTTTTAAGAAGTTTTGTTTAAAACTATTTGCTTTGGACCTGACTTGACCGTTGTCTCCCTCAGGATATCATCCATGACCCAGGCCGTGGCGCTCCCCTGGCCAAGGTGGCTTTCCGTGACCCCTACCGATTCAAGAAGAGGACGGAGCTGTTTATTGCTGCAGAGGGCATCCACACCGGCCAGTTCATCTACTGTGGCAAGAAAGGTGAGGAATGGAACTGGACATGGGGTTGATTACCTGTAGTCTGCTTAGTTTGTCACCTCATCTAGGCAATGTTTTAGAACTATCTAGAATACCTCAGCAGTGTTTGTCAGACCATGATCTTGAAAACATCTGTAGCGTCTTAATGGTTTGGCTACGTCGACCCCCATAAGCGTCACGGGACCTGTCTGAAGTCTGTATTGCCTGTAGCGTCCAGACGGTTTAGGCTACATATTAATATGACCCCTCAAAGGTACTCACAAATGTATGTTATACTCTAGGACTGTCACATCTTGTCTAAAGGTAGCCTGGTACCAGTTCAGAGCCTAAAATAAAAATAATTTCCTGATCTTCTCTATAGGTGAACAATTTTTCATTGTAAATAGGTGAATTGCAGTAAGGCCAAATTGAATGTTTAAACAAATCATTTGCCATAAAATTCAACATTTATTGCTGAATGACTATCTTATAACAATTATCTCTCTCAGCTCAACTGAACATCGGTAATGTCTTGCCCGTGGGCACCATGCCTGAGGGAACCATCATCTGCTGTCTGGAGGAGAAGCCTGGTGACAGGGGCAAGCTAGCCAGGGCGTCTGGGAACTACGCCACGGTCATCTCCCACAACCCAGACACCAAGAAGTCCAGGGTCAAGCTGCCCTCTGGCTCAAAGAAGGTCATCGCCTCCGCAAACAGAGCAGTTGTTGGTAAGAACGTGAGATTTTTTTGCTTTGCGTATATTGGTTAGCTGAAGGTTTCAATGTTTTCTAATTAATGGTGAGGTGGATGCGTTTTGCACAGTATATCAGCATACTAGGCTCATTCTACTGAATTGTTAATTTTGGTACATCCTGTCAGCTGTTAAACGTGTTGGTCTCAGAGTGCAGTGAATTCTACTAGAGAAGCTGGAATGAGAAGTTCATCCTGGCATTTAAAGTATACTTAATTTCCCTGGGGCGGCAGGGTAGCCTAGTGGTTAGAGCGTTGGACTAGTAACCGGAAGGTTGCAAGTTAAAACCCCCGAGCTGACAAGTTACAAATCTGTCGTTCTGCCCCTGAACAGGCAGTAAACCCACTGTTCCTAGGCCGTCATTGAAAATAAGAATTTGTTCTTAACTGACTTGCCTAGTAAAATAAAGGTTAAAAAAAAAACTAACAGATTATTTCACTTATAATTCACTGTATCATAATTCCAGTGGGATTAAGTTGACTGTGCCTCTAAACAGCTTGGAAAATTCCAGAAACGGGTGTCATGGCTTTAGATGCTTCTGATTCTGGCTGGGTTAGGGTTGCACTGTTCCTAGGCAGTCATTGAAAATAAGAATTTGTTCTTAACTGACTTGCCTGGTTAAATAAAGTCAAACTTTCTTTGCTACCCAAAATGCCTTTTTAGAAAAGTACAGATATTCGGACACTGCCACTTGCTCATAAGGGTCCAATTAACCCCGTCTTGATGAAATGTGCTGCACTGTGCACATGTATTTTGATGTGATTAGACCGTTTTGCCAGAGAACAGGAAAACCAAAAAGTATTTACTGCCATTCAGAATATGGATCCTACCAGTTGTGACATGGCTGGTTAGGTAATCCTGTCCACCAGAGTAATCGTTCTCTCGTCATCAGGTGTGGTTGCTGGAGGTGGACGTATTGACAAGCCCATCCTGAAGGCCGGTCGTGCCTACCACAAGTACAAGGCCAAGAGGAACTCATGGCCACGTGTCCGTGGTGTGGCCATGAACGTAAGTGGACATGTCTTCTGCATGTTTATGGAAAACTGAAGGTTAAATTTGGATCTTGAAGTTGTACTTCAAGCACTCTTCCAGAGATGGTGTCTTTCTTTGCACCCGATGTACCTCATGTTTGTAGATGGCCCTACTAGGCTTGGGTGTTATCCAGGTTGTCATACCGACCTTGTGCAATCCTGATATTGAGTAATACTGGCACTGAACACTGCCTCTAATCAGGTTTGCAATGCTAACAAGTACATGTAACAGCCAATGCTAAGGGAGCGGATTGACAAACAGCCATGCTCTTGATCTAGGTAATTCTCATCACATAGCCAGATAACTAGTTAGTAAATAAGCAAACTCAACGTTTAGCAGAGATGTTAACTTAAAGTGGTAGTTGCCACACCTGGTTTGGTGAAAAGCTGAGGCTTGTGATTTACCATGGCTAAGCCCCAACTACTTTAAATGCTGTTTTACATTTTTCATATTGGGGTGTAGGATTCGTTATTAGAACAGCTCTGCTGACTTTCTTCCCTTTTCCCCCCTCTAGCCTGTTGAGCATCCCTTCGGTGGGGGTAACCACCAGCATATTGGAAAACCCTCAACTATCAGGAGGGACGCACCTGCTGGTCGCAAGGTCGGTCTCATTGCTGCCCGTCGTACAGGCAGACTGCGTGGAACAAAGACCGTCTCGGAGAAGGAGAATTAGATGTCTTGACAATAAAATATGTTCCAATGAAGCTAACCTGTGTTGACTCCATTTGTTAGGCTAGTGTTCCAGTGGAGTTGGAACCTAGAGGACTTGCTAACTGGTGAAATTAGGTTGGAGCAGACTGCATTTTTTTTTTTTTTTTACATTAAGTTGGGCCTCATCACCCAAACAATTTGGCTGGTTACAGGTTAAGGTTATTCAGTAGGGGAGCCTGAATATGCAAACCTACAGTTAAATGGGAATCACTGAAATATACCGATGGAATCAGGATGATAATTGGTCTGTAATTGTGGGTAGCTTCAAGGCCAAGTCTATTGCAAGCAGTAGCCTACATGAGAATCCAGAAAGTAAATGTACATGGAATATTGTATTCATGTAACCGACTTGGTAAAAATGTCTTTATTTGCTAAGGGCGCAGTGCTTCTATATTTCTGTGCACAAAAAAACCTCAGTGAAAGCTCGCATTGCGACTGTCGCTCTAGAATTCAACGTCACACCATGGCAAAAACCATGGTGCCGAACTCTGTACAGTCGATACCTTTAAAAATAAGACACTGACAACATGTTTATAAATCAAATTCTATTCTTTGTGTGAAATACAAAATAAATTCTATAAAATAAGAGCAAAGTTATGGTGGGCAGAATATTTGGTATTTTAGACAAATCCCCAAAATACACACATTCAAGTTAGCAATTAAATAGTTTTACTGACGTATACCTTTTTAAATCCTAAAGAATTACTTAGCCCATGTTGCAACATGACTAATCAGCCGATACAGTGTGCCCCTTCTCCAAGGAGAGAAGTCTGACGCTGCGGCCCCAGAGTGGACCAGCCTCTACCAAAGAGACTGCAGAGAAATCGGGTTTCATACATGGTGTTTTTCTTTCTCAAAATTCCTATAGATGAATACTAAGCACCCTATCCCACCAAAAATGGACTGGCGAATGTTTAGTTGGATTACAATGTGCAATTGAAAAACCACTTTGTATTGGTTCAAAATACCACCCTGAATGTACAAGGGGAAGATGAGAAAATAAAAGCCATAAGGAATTGACCTCTGGATGAAGGACAGATGTTATCACATATCTTCCCTTGAGCTATGCTATTCGGGTGAGAAGCCATGCTAAACATTACAGCATATTAACTAGAACTTCCGAAAAGATCAATTACCCCCCCCAAAACAAAAAAGCCAACGAGTTCCAGAACAATGTTGCATCACCATTTTTTCACATCAACCAAAACACCGTAAAAGTTAACCCAACCATTCCATGTCTCACTAAAACCAACCCCAGCTCGTCAGTTGATTTGGCATCGGTCAAGAGGTTGCCAAGGAGCTTACTAATAATAACAATGTGTCCTCCTAAAGGTGAATGACTGATAACCATCCGATGGCAGACCAAATATCACTGCTGAGGGTGATAAAACAAAAATACATTTTTTTCTCTTAAGTGTTGCTTTTTTTTGTTATTTTTGTTTCTCGCAAGATCTCTCTCCGAACAGCAAACCTGACGGGGGGGTTATTTTAACAGTCAAAACAAACACACTATGTACAACTTTTCGTCATGTTGACAAGTGTGTCAGCATCGTCAAGCCTGGGTTTTCTATGTTCATTACAACACTATCCCCTCTGCAGTCGACAGCCCCAGGCTCCAGTATGCAGAACCCAGGGGAGAGCATCCCACCAGGCAGGCAGCACAGTAGCATGAGAGACTTGAGGGGGCCTGGAAAGGAGCTGTGAAGCCTGGCCCTGCCCTGGAGACCCCAAAGAGAGAGAAAGTCCCGATCAGGAGCTTGGTCAGTCACCTGGAGGGGAGAGGAAAGAGAGCAGGAGGCTGGAGGTACAGCAGAGGGGAGTGCTGGTGTTACTCCTTAGGTGAGGTAGGGGCCGTGGATGTGGAGGGGACCTCCTCAGTGCTCTCCCAGTTCTCTTGTGCTCTTGGGCCGGGGTCAGGGCCTGGGGTAGAAGGGGCAGGGCCAGGGTGCTGAGGGTTGTTCATGAGCTGGGCAGCGGGGCCTGTGTATGGCTGTCCGTGGGGATGGTTGTTCTGTGGGGGAATGAGAAAACAAAATCAGGTTTTTAGTGGAACTACTGATGTGCAATGGAACTTCTGACAAAATTTTGGCCATTCATTAGTTTAGAAGCCTCCGTTTACAAGGATAGTAAACAGTCACAGTATAGTGTCTGTGTACCTGCTGAAACTGTGTGGTCGTCCCAGGAGATGAGTGTGGGTAGAGGGAGGTGTCCTCTGGAGGAGAGGTGTCCTGATCTTCAGAGGCTTCCTGGTCATCGGGCTCCTGGGTAATGAAGTCCAGGATTAGCACCATTTTCATTCCCAATGCATTTTTTCCCACCTTACATTCATACACAACTCAAACCTACTGGCCTAATAGCATAATATGAACATTAGCCCATTTTAACTGAATGAGATGGAAGAGAGTGACACGCTGTGTAGGTGACGGCCTTGGATGTTGTAATATCAACTGAGGGAGGGTTAAATATAAAATAGACTATTATGTGAGTGGGTATTATTCTCCACAGCATGGTGGGAGACATGCTCTACTGAGATCATGTTTCCATATACACTACATGAACAAAAGTATGGACAATGGACACCTGCTCGTCAAACGTCTCATTCCAAAATCACGGGCATTAATATGGAGTTGGTCCCCCCCTTTGCTGCTAGAACAGCCTCCACTCTCAAAGAGCATTAGTGAGGTCGGGCACTGATGTTGGGCGATTAGGCCCGCAGTCAGTGTTCCAATTCATCCCAAAGGTGTTCGATGAGGGTGAGGTCAGGGCTCTGTGAAAACCAGTCAATTTCTTCCACATTGAAAAACCATTTCTGTATGGACCTCGCTTTGTGCACAGGGTCATGCTGAAACAGAAAAAGGCCTTCCCCAAACTGTTGCCACAAAGTTGGAATTGCAGAATCGTCTAGGATGTCATTGTATGCTGTAGTGTTCAAATCAAATTTTATTTGTCACATACACATGGTTAGCAGATGTTAATGCGAGTGTAGCGAAATACTTGTGCTTCTAGTTCCGACAATGCAGTAATAACCAACGAGTAATCTAACTAACAATTCCAAAACTACTACCTTATACACACACACAAGTGTAAAGGGATGAAGAATATGTACATAAAGATATATGAATGAGTGATGGTACAGAACGGCATAGGCCAGATGCAGTAGATGGTATAGAGTACAGTGTATACATATGAGATGAGTAATGTAGGGTATGTAAACATTATATTAAGTGGCATTGTTTAAAGTGGCTAGTGCTACATTTTTTTTACATCAAGTTTTCCAATATTAAAGTGGCTGGAGTTGAGTCAGTATGTTGGCGGTTGAAGATATCCCTCTAGTGGTGTGGGGGCTGTGCTTTGGCAAAGTGGGTGGGGTTATATCCTTCCTGTTTGGCCCTGTCCGGGGGGTGTCCTCGGATGGGGCCACAGTGTCTCCTGACCCCTCCCGTCTCAGCCTCCAGTATGTATGCTGCAGTAGTTTGTCTCGGGGGGCTAGGTTCAGTTTGTTATATCTGGAGTACTTCTCCTGTCCTATTCGGTGTCCTGTGTGAATCTAAGTGTGCGTTCTCTAATTCTCTCCTTCTTTCTTGCTCTCTCTCGGAGGACCTGAGCCCTAGGACCATGCCCCAGGACTACCTGACATGATGACTCCTTGCTGTCCCCAGTCCACCTGGCCATGCTGCTGCTCCAGTTTCAACTGTTCTGCCTTACTATTATTTGACCATGCTGGTCATTTATGAACATTTGAACATCTTGGCCATGTTCTGTTATAATCTCCACCCAGCACAGCCAGAAGAGGACTGGCCACCCCACATATGCTCTCTTTCTTTCTCTCTCTCGGAGGACCTGAGCCCCAGGACGACCTGACATGATGACTCCTTGCTGTCCCCAGTCCACCTGACTGTGCTGCTGCTCCAGTTTCAACTGTTCTACCTTATTATTATTCGACCATGCTGGTCATTTATGAACATTTGAACATCTTGGCCATGTTCTGTTATAATCTCCACCCGGCACAGCCAGAAGAGGACTGGCCACCCCACATAGCCTGGTTCCTCTAGGTTTCTTCCTAGGTTTTGGCCTTTCTAGGGAGTTTTTCCTAGCCACCATGCTTCTACACCTGCATTGCTTGCTGTTTGGGGTTTTAGGCTGGGTTTCTGTACAGCACTTTGAGATATCAGCTGATGTACGAAGGGCTATATAAATAAATTTGATTTGTTGGCAGCAGCCACTCAATGTTAGTGGTGGCTGTTTAACAGTCTGATGGCCTTGAGATAGAAGTTGTTTTTCATTCTCTCGGTCCCTGCTTTAATGCACCTGTACTGACCTCGCTTTCTGGATGATAGCAGGGTGAACAGGCAGTGGCTCGGGTGGTTGATGTCCTTGATGATCTTTATGGCCTTCCTGTAACATTGGGTGGTGTAGGTGTCCTGGAGGGCAGCTTGTTTGCCCCCCCCCGGTGATGCGTTGTGCCGACCTCACTACCCTCTGGAGAGCCTTACGGTTGTGGGCGGAGATGTTGCCGACAGGATGCTCTCGATTGTGCATCTGTAAAAGTTTGTGAGTGCTTTTGGTGACAAGCCAAATTTCTTCAGCCTCCTGAGGTTGAAGAGGCGCTGCTGCGCCTTCTTCACCACGCCATCTGTGTGGGTGGACCATTTCAGTTTGTCCGTGATGTGTATGCAGAGGAACTTAAAACTTACTACCCTCTCCACTACTGTCCCGTCGATGTGGATAGGGGGGTGCTCCCTCTGCTGTTTTCTGAAGTCCACGATCATCTCCTTTGTTTTGTTGACGTTGAGTGTGAGGTTATTTTCCTGACACCCCACTCCGAGGGCCGTCACCTCCTCTCTGTAGGCTGTCTCGTAGTTATTGGTAATCAAGCCTACCACTGTAGTGTCGTCTGCAAACTTGATTGAGTTGGAGGCGTGCATGGCCACGCAGTCGTGGGTTGTAAAGTCGGGATAAGAGCGGAAATGACTAAATGTAAATGTAAACCTTGTGGGGCCACAGTGTTGAGGATCAGCAGTGGAGATGTTGTTACCTACCCTCACCACCTGGGGGCGGACGGTCAGTAAGTCCAGTACCCAGTTGCACAGGGCGGGGTCGAGACCCAGGGTTTGGAGTTTGGAGGGTACTATGGTGTTAAATGCTGAGCTGTAGTTGATGAACAGCATTCTCACACAGGTATTCCTCTTGTCTAGAAATATATTATGAACACATGCGATTTAAATGGCTGACATAAACCACAGGTTTCTCCTATGTACCAACCTAGTCTCAACACTTGAACACACCAGTAAGTACACTACACATAACACTAGCACTTCATCATCAGATCAGTTCTGTCACCATAGTTTGAGTTTGCTTTGGGGAGGTGGAACAAACAGTTTTAATTGGATAAACAGGGTTAGGTTAAGGACCAACTGAACTAAAGGGAAGCCAGGAAGTCAGTGCTGCTTTAGGTAACCAATGGGACACGGCTAATGAAAAGAGGAAATGTTTGCTCGCGGTTTGCGGTTCAGTTGGATTTATGGCAATTTTTGTCGATGGTGCAACGTTAATATTGACATGTTGGATTTTGGTGGGGTTGACTCTATATTATGGAACATCATAGGGATCTTAAATTGTCTATTCTAGAATCCCCTCAGTTCTATATCTGCTGCCAAGTAGGAACCTGGAGTTGGCTGCTTTGTCAGTCACTGGATACAGAGAAAGGATGAGTCTTCAGCGGGCTATATTCCCAAAGACCATGACGAGTAAAACTCGTCAACTGTTATCACAAAATCACTTTAGGGAGCAGAACGCAAACAGCCGAGCGGACATATGACCATCCTGTCACTGCTATCTGTTATTGTCCAGCTCCTATGCTCCAGACTGTCTGTCTGTGTGTGTGTTGGTACTACTGCCCAGGCTATTCTCCCTGTGTCAATGTGCTAGTGAACAGACACCACTAACATCGCCCTGTATGGAACACCTAGAGAGGGGACAGAGTGGAAGAGGGTGCCAGGGGCTTACAGTGTGTTGCTGTGGTCCTGTCCCGTCCCCTGGCAAAAGCTGCTGTGGCGAGGACGATTTCCGCATGGCAGCTTCTTCTTCAGACATGGCCTCACCGGGCTTCGTTAAATGACACTAGTTTGAAATGGCATAATTGATATCATTGCATAACATATACAAGGGTCAATAGTTAACCTTTCATTTAACTAGGCAAGTCAATTAAGAACAAATTCTTATGTACAATGACGGCCTACACTGGCCAACCCCTAACCAGGACGACGCTGGGCCAATTGTGGGCCGCTCTATGGGAATAAACTATGTTTTCAGGTGGATTTCTTCAGTTTCTTTGTTTAAGTAACGTTAGCATATATCATAATCGCCATTCATGGTAAGGATTAATAAGGCTAAAAATTGTAATGTACACTGAGCTTCTGCAAAGGAGACGAACACAAACAAAGGAATCTAGAGGAAAAAGTGAAATAATAATACATATCAACATGTTAGTTTAAAGTTTGTGTACACTACGAGGTGTGTAAGCTGGAAATAACATTCGCAAAAACTCAAAAAGCCCCTACCTATAGAAATAAACACAAATTCGGAAGATTTTCAAAAAATAACTAAGATATCATATTCCAGCAGGTAACCGCTTTCTAAAATAACTTTAGAGTTGGCTTGAAAATCTGGACTTGAGCTTTGAAAGCATTCAGTTCCAGGATATTTGATAGTATGATTACAACACTTAACGCCTAGAACTTGACACGCCAGAGGAGTGAAAACAACTGCCTGAGTTTCACCTGGAATGCACAATCCCTCCATCAGTGCTCAGACTGTCCGCAATAGGCTGAGAGAGGCTGGACTGAGGGCTTGTAGGCCTGTTGTAAGGCAGGTCCTCACCGGCAACAAAGCCGCCTATGGGCACAACCCCATCGTTGCTGGACCAGACAGAACTGGCTAAAAGTGCTCTTCACTGACGAGTCGCGGTTTTGTCTCACCAGGGGTGATGGTTGGATTCACGTTTATCGTCGAAGGAATGAGCGTTACACCGAGGCCTACACTCTGGAGCGGGATCGATTTGGAGGTGGAGGGTCCGTCATGGTCTGGGGCGGTGTGTCACAGCACCATCGGACTGAGCTTGTTGTCATTGCAGGCAATCTCAACGCTGTGCATTACAGGGAAGACATCCTCCTCCTTCATGTGGTACCCTTCCTGACAATGCCACCAGCCATACTACTCATTCTGTGTGTGATTATCTGCAAGACAGGAATGTCAGTGTTCTGCCATGGCCAGCGAAAAGCCCGGATCTCAATTCCATTGAGCATGTCTGGGACCTGTTGGATCGGAGGGTGAGGGCTCGGGCCATTCTCCCAAGAAATGTCCGGGAACTTGCAGGTGCCTTGTTGGAAGAGTGGGATAACATCTCACAACAAGAACTGGTAAATCTGGTGCAGTCCATGAAGAGGAGACTTAATGCAGTGGGTGACCACAACAGATACTGACTATTATTTTTTGACCCCCCTTTGTTCAGGGACATTATTACACATTATTCAATTTCTGTTAGTCACATGTTCAGTTTATGTCTGTTGTTGAATCTTGTTATGTTCATACAAATATTTACACATGTTAAGTTTGCTGAAAATAAAACGCAGTTGACAGTGGGAGGAAGTTTCATTTTTTGCTGAGTTTAGTATTGCAGGCAAGTTCCTTGTTTTCACATATACCCTGATGAAGACAGCTTGCCTGTCGAAACGTTGGACATTACATTTTTGCATCTGAGCTCTTAAGAGTGTGCGGCTCTCCTTTATATTCACGTTTTCCACTCCGCTAGCCAGCACCTCGCCTAAATAGGTGTGCGTTTCTTTTTCCTCGACATTGTTTCCACATTACCTTGACTCTGTAGGAAAAACCACCAAGGTCAGAATGGTGCATCTTTCCCAAAATACATTATCTGAGACTATCACTACTTCAACTACCACCATTTAAGTCATGCATCCATGTTAGATATGACCTTTTGGTTGTATGTGTGTGTGTCGTATAGTGCCTGTGTGTGTGTGCGCGCGCACGCATTTGGTGCGAGTGTTACCTCCTCGGGGCAAAGTTCGCAGGCCTTGGCCAGGGTCATACGTGCAGAGTGCGAGCGCTCCAGGAAGTACCCGTTGGAGGTCTCGTTGCTCTGGACGGGTGGAGACCAGTTGTTGTAGGTGTACTGGGGGTTCCCTGTGTAGGGTCTCCTCTCCAGCTCATCCCCCAGCCACTCCACCGCCCAGGTCCACTTACGCTTCAGGTCCCCGTTACTCTACAGACAAAGAGAGACAGAGACACAATTTGTAAGAGTGCTTATGAATGACTTTTTCCTTGCATTGCAATTAAGAATCCTCAAATGGCGATTCATTTTTTTTTTTATATACTCAAACCCCCGGCGGGCCAGATTTAAATCAGCTCGTGAGCCGGATTGGACTTGAGTTTGACATGTGGTCTAGTGCATAGTGTTGTCTCTGTTGTACCTGTAGGATCTGGTAGGCCACAGAGCAGCTGCTGAACAGGGCCACCATGCACTTGATACACTGGTAGGCCCGTTTCTGGTAGTGGTTCTTGGAGCGCTGAATGGTGTCAAACAGGCCGTCCCTGTCGTCTGGTATACCCTTCAACACGTTGTGAATCCTACACAGACACACAGGGAGAGAGGGAGGTCAGATAGAACAGGGATGATGTTGGCTCGCAAAATAGAAAATTAGCCAGAGAGGAAACACCAACCAGTGAAACCGGCCATATTCCTATTCCTAGAAGGCTACAGTGTGTGTCTGAAGAACCTGAAGAAGTTACTTCATGTCTGATGAGTTAAAATCAGATGTGTTGAAACTAGGTTGGGACAAAACCCTGCATCCAGTGTGTGATCTTTCCCAGACCAAAGACGTGATAATGTCCTGAGTTTGACGTTACCTGTGTGTCTGCCAGGAGTCCTCGATGAGCAGGATCTGCAGCAGCAGGTCCAGGTAAGGCCTCAGCTCGTAGGTGTAGGAGTACGCCACCTGGTGGATAACAAAACACACATTATCAATAAGATCTAACACACAGAAATATGAAAAACACCACTTGGGAGGTAGAGGACGAGACCAACGGCTTCTGAGATGTCGTGTTTTCTAGTGGTGTTGGCTGCCCACTGGGTTATATGGGCCTAGGGTGGTTATTACCTGCCATAGCAACTCAATTGAGTACGTTGACGATTACTGGGGGTATGTTTATATATACACACAGTACTAGTCAAAAGTTTGGACACACCTACTCACTCCAGGGTTTTTGAGCCAATAAGCTGTGTTATGACAAGGTAGGGGTGATATACAGAAGATGACCCACATTATGGCAAGAACAGCTCAAATAAGCAAAGAGAAACGACAGCCCATCATTACTTTAAGACATGAAGGTCAATCAATTTCTTCAAGTGCAGTCGCAAAAAAAACATCAAGCGCTGTGATAAAACTGGCTCTTATGAGGACCGCCACAGTAAAGGAAGACCTAGAGTTAACGTTACCTCTGCTGCAGAGGATAAGTTCATAAGAGTTACCAGCCTCAGAAATGTAATCCCAAATAAATGCTTCACAGAGTTCAAGTAACAGACACATGGCAACATCAACTGTTCAGAGGAGCCTGTGTGAATCAGGCCTTCATGGTCGAATTGCTGCAAAGAAACCACCACTAAAGGACACAAATAAGAAGAAGAGACTTGCTTGGGCCAAGAAACACGAGCAATGAACATTAGACCGGTGGAAATCTGTCCTTAGGTCTGGAGTCCAAAGTTGAGAGTTTTGGCTCCAACCCAAAAATATCTTGTCACGGTGTCTTTGTATTCCAATTGCCATCGATAAAAGTGCAATTGTGTTCTTCGTCTGTAGCTTTGCCTGCCCATACAATAACTCCACCATGGGGCACTGTGTCCACATTGTTGACATCAGCACACCACTCGCCCACATGACATCATACACGTCGTCTGCCATCTGCCTGGTACAGTTGAAACCAGGATTAGTCCGTGAAGAGTACACTTCTTCAGCGTGCCAGAGGTGAGCATTTTCCCACTGAAGTTGGTTACGACGCCAAACTGCAGTCAGGTCAAGACCCTGGTGAGAACGACGAGCACACAGATGAGCTTCCCCGAGAAGTTTGACAGTTTGTGCAGAAATGATTCTGTTTCATCAGCTGTCCAGGTGGCTGGTCTCAGACAATCCCGCGTGTGAAGAAGCCGGATGTGATGGTCCTGGGCTGGGGTGATTACACGTGATCTGTGTTTGTGAGGCCGGTTGGAGGTACTGCCAAATTTTCTAAAATGACATTGGTGGTAACATGGTAGAGAAACGAACACTCAATCTCTGGTAACAGCTCTGATGGACATTCCTTCAGTCAGTATGCCAATTGCATGTTCCCTCAATACTTGAGACATCTGTGGCATTGTATTGTGTGACAAAACTGCACATTTTAAAGTGGTCTTTTATTGTCACCTGCACAAGGTGCACCTGTGTAATGATCATGCTGTTTAAATGAACTTCTTGATATGCCACACATGTCAGGTGGATGGTTTATCTTGGCAAAAGAGAAATGCTCACTAACAGGGATGTAAACAAATCTATGCACAAAATTTGAGAGAAATAAGCTTTTTGTACGTATGGAACATTTTTATTTCAGCTCATGAAACATGGGACCAACACTTTACATGTTGCGTTTATATTTTTGTTCAGTGTATATACAGGGTCAGTCAGTTCCAGTACCATATTGACAACGTGTAGGGATACTGGATCGATAGAGGTAGATATGTATAGGTGTAAGGTGACTCGGCATCAGGACATGATAAACAGTGTAGCAGCAGTGTATATGATGAGTGTGTGTTTAGAGTCAGTATAAATGTGCATATTATGTGTGTGTGAGCAAATAATGAAGTGTGTGAGCATGTGTGTGTGATTCAGCAGTTTTAACCCTTACCTGCCAGAGCAGCTCTGATAGCACAGTAGAGGAGAACTGGGGATTTTCCCAGCAGCTGAAGCGCAGCAGCTTGACTGTCTCCTCTGAGTTGCTGCAGTCCTCGATGATCTTCTTCACGTAGCTGGTCCTAACAAAAAGGATCTCTCCCACCAGCTGCTGCACAGGCATCACCGGGGTGGTCTGGTTGGCATCGCCGTACGGGTTAGGGAGAGGGGGGTTACCTGGGAGAGAGAGAGAAAGAGATTAAGGCCTTTTCTCAATTGCATACAAAGAATACAACCCAGCTGATAATGGTTTGTCTTTGGTTCTCAGGGTTAACGGACAGAGGTCACCACCTCTGACATCTGTGTGAACGCACCATTGATGGATGACTGCATGCGTGCGGCCACATCACAGCAGCGCACCAGCTGGGAGACCACGGTGTAGAGTTTCCCCAGCTCTGCATACTGGTACTTGATGGGAGGACCGGGTCCCTCGTCTAGAGCCACCAGCATGAAGGTAGCTGGGACACTCAGCTTCAACAACTGAGTCTTCTCTGCCAGCCCTGGAGAAGGGAAGGAGAGAGGGTGAGAGAGGGAGGGAGGGAGGGGAAATTGAGGCATGAAGAGAAATGTGTCTGTCCATTGCTTCCCACTAAAGTGGAAGGAATAGCCAGGGAGCCATACACTCTCTACCCATTAATCAAGGAGTTGTCAGAGTAGGTGTGCATGACAGGAATGTTTTCCTTACCTAGGTTGGCATACATGACGAAGAGGTTGAAGTACTGCTGCAGGTGTCGGCCATGCTCTGACACCTCTCTCCTGAGGAGGTTCAACACAGCCCTCAACAGGTGGTCACTGAGACGCAGGTTATCACACGCCTGACCCAGACAGACAGACAGAGAAGTTTAACACATACTCTACAAGGCCAGAGTAAAAGTGCTTTGTATGGGTCATTCTCAGTATACATGAAACAGGGGAAACACTTGAAAACTGAAGCCGAAAATAAGACAAGACAATTCCAGGAAGTAGCTGCTCGGTTTCAAAACATTTCTCCCGTTTCATGCATACTAAACACCTCCCTGATCGGCAGTTTCTGTTTTAGGACCAGGAGAACCAGTCATTCACCATTTAGTTTTTTAGGCCCAGGAGAAACAGTCATTCACCTGTGATTGGGTGGAGGCGCTGGCAGGGGATGCTGTGGGCGGGGGGCAGGGTCCGTCTTGAAGGGAGAAGTGTGCGATGAAGACGATGAGTTTGGCGAACGCGCCCCGGACCTCAGCGCTGGGGCACTCCAGCAGGTACTCGGAGAAGCGGTTGGCGTAGGCAAACAGGATGTTTTGTGCAAACCAGTAGCGTACATTCTTACTGTGTCTCAGCAGGACGCACAGCGCATCATACCTGGAGATGGAGAAAGAAACAGATATACACCGTGGATTAAGGACAGGGGTGAGAGATTCAGATGGAGAGAGAATGATGGAAGGTAGAGTGGAGAGAAAGAGAGAGACTGTAGAGACGGGGATAGATGCAGACAGTTGTGAGAGGAGGAAAACAAAGAGAATAAGAAAACAGAAAGATGATTCACTCCACTCCATATATGAACACAGGTCAAGGTTGAAAGGTCAGACAGATGGACAGAACTCACCAGTCACTGGCGGCCCCCCTCACTACTTTCTTGGTGTGGAAACCAGTGCTGAAGAGGAACCTAGCAGCCAGCTGAACACTAATCATAGCCATCTCCTCTGCATCGGGCAGTAGATGGTCTTGTCCTGATACAACCACACAACATAAAACATCGGTTCAGACTTCAGTCACAACTTAACGTCAGACTTCCCTACTGGAACGTTTCAATAAAAACATTGGTAATAATTTTTTTAAACGAAAATGAAGGTTTCCTCAGTGGATGCAAATGATTATGAAGAAACCTGGAGCGCCAGAGACTAGCCTATTCTTGATCTTCAAGAGACTAGCCTATTCTTGATCTTCAAGAGACTAGCCTATTCTTGATCTTCAAGAGACTAGCCTATTCTTGATCTTCAAGAGACTAGCCTATTCTTGATCTTCAAGAGACTAGCCTATTCTTGATCTTCAAGAGACTAGCCTATTCTTGATCTTCAAGAGACTAGCCTATTCTTGATCTTCAAGAGACTAGCCTATTCTTGATCTTCAAGAGACTAGCCTATTCTTGATCTTCAAGAGACTAGCCTATTCTTGATCTTCAAGAGACTAGCCTATTCTTGATCTTCAAGAGACTAGCCTATTTTTGATCTTCAAGATACTAGCCTATTCTTGATCTTCACATAGGGAGTTATTTCAATTTCAGAGTTAATGTGTGAGTCACTCACTAGAGCAGAATCCTAAAATCTCACTGTTTAAATAGAGCCCTATGACCACGTCTGCTGCTTACTCCTTAATAACAGGCTGAAATTGGAGACATTAACGATAAGAGTTGCCCGTTCGCACACAAGACACCAAAAAGAAACCAGCACCACATACATACATAATTGATGAGCTGAAGCATTTCATCCCAACCAAGTGCTTTTACACTTTTAACCCTGCAGTAGTTAGTTAATTTGCCAGCCAGCCAGATGGATAGATAGACGTATACTGTGGCCTGGCTGGCTGGTTGCATTAATAATGCATTGGCTCATATTAACTTCATAAGTCAGAGGAAATTGCCGCAGTTTACCGTCAGCCAATGTAATGTTCAGCTCTGCCATCCTATACTCTCCCTCTCTATGCAACTCTCCAAGAGAGTGGTGAATCTGTATGCATGTTACCAGTGGTAAGATTGAAAAGGTAGATATTTATTTGATTAAATATTGAAAGGAATTAAAATATCAGCTATTAAAACATGGCAAAAGTCTTCTATCGTTATTACAGTGATAAAAGTTATTTTTATGGTACTACTGGGGCTACTGTAACATGGCTGAGAGTTAGCTATACTAAGGAGTGAGGCAGGGACTTTCACAGTGCACAAATTACAAAAGCAGATCACTGTGAAAGCTATGTCTCTTCTTGGGTTGTACACAATAGAATGGCTCTACAGTGGAAAAATGTCCACGTAGAGCAATGACCAGCAAGGGCCAAAACAAGAGGGAACAAAGGAGACAAACAGAACCTCAGTGTAGCATCAACAGCACCTGCCTTAAATAGAGCTCTAGAAGGTATACTGAAGCCAGTGTGTCTGTTCCACGTACCTGGCGGAGGGTTTAAATAGACACTGTTACAGGTCAGAAGTTTCTTAACAAACTGGAAATACTCCAGGCTGTATTGCATACGGTTGTGCATGAACTGCACGTTCTGCTTGCGCACGCTGCACTCAATCACGTTGGGCATCTTGACCTGGTGCGACGGCTTGTTGTTGGACGAGGACGAGATGGTCAGCTCCTGAATGTACTTGACCAGCTCACTGTCCTTGTCCAATGAGTCCATGCGTTCGTAGAAGAGGATGTAGGCATTCCACCAGCGTTTCTGGCGCCGGTAGGACATTCTCTTCATCATGTGGTCAAACACCTCGCCCATGTACTCCCCTCCGAAGCACTGGTTCTTCATCTCCTCCTCGTCGTCCATCTTGCACTCAGTAACGTCGCCGTCGTCAAACTTGTACCAGCGGTTCCGCTCGCCGTCGGCCACGCCCACGTTCCTCTGCGTGATGTAGGAGTAGTAGTGTCCGCCGCTGGCCTGGCCTGAGTGGACCAGCACCCCCACCAGGCGGTACTTGGAGCTGCCCGGGGGCTCTGGATCAGAGGGCTCGTTCTGCTGGATCACCTGGTGGCAGGACACCAAACGGATGATCAGTTTAGTAAAGCGCTAATTCAGTGTATTGCCATATCTGTATTTAGCGCAATAATTGATGTTCCAGTGAACCACAATTGGTTCATTTAAAAAGGGACAGTTTAAATGTGGTCCCATCCATTTAAATCAAACATTTCAGATATTTGAAATGAGAACGACCACTATGCCATTATGAACACATGAAAATGTATTAATTTTTACACCCTATAATGTAATAATCTGTGTGAACATCATGCCATCCTTAACCTGGTTCTCTGGGTTGACGTCGTCCCCCTCCAGCTTGGCCACCCCGGCTACAGTGTAGGGCTCCATGTCCAGCTCCCTGGGGAACTCAAAGTAGTCGTTGAACTTTATGGCACACTCCCTCTCCCAGTCGTAGTCAAACCTCTTCAGCTGGATGGCCAGCACTGGAGGAAGCTTCTTGATCAGCAGACGCTTCACTGTGTCCACCTGGAGGGAGGAGGGGAAGAGGACCAACCTGTTACTGCTACAAGTCTTCTACCTATAGGGGGAGGGGGGAGAGAGGACCAACCTGTTACTGCTACTAGTCTTCTACCTATAGGGGGGAAGAGGACCAACCTGTTACTGCTACTAGTCTTCTACCTATAGGGGGGAGGAGGACCAACCTGTTACTGCTACTAGTCTTCTACCTATAGGGGGGGGAGGACCAACCTGTTACGGCTACTAGTCTTCTACCTATAGGGGGAAGAGGACCAACCTGTTACTGCTACTAGTCTTCTACCTATAGGGGGAGGAGGACCAACCTGTTACTGCTACTAGTCTTCTACCTATAGGGGGGGGGGACCAACCTGTTACTGCTACTAGTCTTCTACCTATAGGGGGGGAAGAGGACCAACCTGTTACTGCTACTAGTCTTCTACCTATAGGGGGGAAGAGGACCAACCTGTTACTGCTACTAGTCTTCTACCTATAGGGGGGAAGAGGACCAACCTGTTACTGCTACTAGTCTTCTACCTGTGTGGGGGGGGCCAACCTGTTACTGCTACTAGTCTTCTACCTATAGGGAGGGGGGGGGGGGACCAACACGTTCCTGCTACTACCCGTGAAATCCTACAGGAAAGTACAGTGCATTCGGAAAGTAATCAGGACCCTTGATCTTTTCCCACATCTTGTTACGTTATGGCCTTATTCTAAAATGGATTAAAAAAAATGTATACTCAATCTACACACAACACCCCATAATGAGAAAGCAATTTTTTGGAGAAAAGTTCTGCAAATGTATTCAAAATAAAAAACAGAAATACCTTACTTACATAAGTATTCAAACCCTTTGCTAGAAGACTCCACAAAGAGCTCAAATGCATCCCATTTCCATTGAGCATCCTTGAGATGATTCTACAATGTGATTGGAGTCCACCTTTTAGTAAAATCAATTGATTGGACATGATTTGGAAGGCACACACCTGTCTATATAACGGTCCCACCGTTGACAGGGCAGGTCAGAGCAAAAACCAAACCATGAGGTCGAAGGAATTGTGTCGAGAGACAGATGTGGAGAAGGGTACCAAAACATGTCTGCCACATTGAAGGTCCCCAAGAACACAGTGGCCTCCATCATTTTTAAATGAAAGAAGTTTGGAAGCACCAAGAATATTCCTAGAGCTAGCCGCCCAGCCAAACTGAGCAATGATGGTCATCGAGAGCTCCAGAGTTCCTCTGTGGAGATGGTTGTCCTTCTGGAAGGTTCTCCCATCTATGCAGCACTCCACCAATCAGGCCTTATGGTAGAATGGCCAGACTGAAGCCATTCCTCAGTAAAAAGGCACATGACAGCCTCTCTTGGCATTTGCCAAAAGGCACCTAAAGGACTTTCAGACAATGAGAAACAAGATTCTCTGGTCTGATGAAACCAAGACTGAACTCGTTGGCCTGAATGCCAAACGTCACGTCTGGAGGTAACCTGGCACCATCCCTACGGTGAAGCATGTTGGTGGAAGCATCATGCTGTGGGGATATTTTTCAGCGGCAGGGACTCGGAGACCATGAACTGAACAGAGCAAAGTACAGAGAGATACTTGATGAAAACCTGCTCCAGAGCTCTCAGGACCTCAGACTGGGGCCAAGACAACGCAGGAGTGGCTTCGGGACAAGACTATGAACGTCCTTGAATTGCCAAGCCAGAGCAAGGAATTTAACATCTCTAGAGACCTGAAAATAGCTGTGCAGCGACACTCCCCATCCGGCCTGACAGAGCTTGAGAGGATCTGCAGAGAAGAATGTGAGAAACTCTCCAAATACAGGTGTGCCAAACTTGTAGCGTCATACCCAAGAAGACATGAGAATATAATCACTGCCAAAGGTGCTTCAACAAAGTACTGAGTAAAGGGTCTGAATACTTACGTAATTGTGATCAGTTTTTTTATATTTTTAATACATTTACAAAACTTTCTAAAAATCAATTCTTTCACTTTGTCATTATGGGGCAGTGTTTAGTTTGATAACAGGGGAAAAAAACGATTTAATCCATTTTAGAATAAGGCTGTAACATAACCAAATGTGGAAAAGTCAAGGGGTCTGAATACTTTCCGAATGCACTGTAGCTGGTTGGAAAAAGATGTGATTAGAATATATTATTTGGAGTGGTTCAGAAATAGACTACACAGTGGACCTACCACAGTTAAACAATCAAACAGCTGTGTGCTTCAGAGCAGGACTACCCCAGTTACGTCAGCCATCTCCGGCTCAGACAGACATCAGCATTCAAGTCGCTGACTGATCAGGCCAAGGTGAGTTGTCTCACCTTCTTGTTGCACTTCTCACAGTGGTATGCGTTGGCTCCCTCCAGCAAGTCTCCCTTGACATACTGCTCCATAGAGTCCAACAGGTTCTGGTGGTTCCTGATGTCTACATTCAGAGTGGTGAACGACTCCTCACACTCATATCTGGAGCACGCACACATGCACAGACACGCGCACGCACAGACACACAGTATCCACATAAGTTATCACCAACACTGTAGCAGCCTCATTAAACCTAGGGCTGGGCGATATATCAAATTCATTTGATTAGTTCTAATATATGTTTTTGCACGATATTCCAAATGCCTGTATCGCAAGAATCAAGGTTGTTATTTTGTATTTTTATGAGCGTTTATGTCCGCTTGTTCTCATGTTGTATTTTTGGTCTCGTCTCCTTCGCTCCTCTGTGCTGTCTGCACCTTCCCATTTACACCAGAGATCTGTATAAATGACAAGATGCAAATCTCTACACTAACACTGAGTTGTTGTCCCAAAGGCGTGAAGGCAGGTCGACAAGCTTAGGTCCAAAATAAACCCATAGAAACGCATTGGCTTGATTTTGGACAGATTTCAGTTTGCCTCTTTTCTATGGTTTATACACACACACACCAAGCCCCTCCCCTGCCTCTCACGACAACTGACAAGCGGTTTGTTCTGACAAGCGGTTTCCACTCGCTATTTGCATTTGAGGTTTGGTCCAACAGAATTGGTCATATGGACACCAGAACACATTGAGACATTATTTTTAACTTGTCTAACCATACCCTTTTTATGTCTCAACTACTCAAAATGCACGCAGAGTAGACACTACTTAAACGAGAGTACAAATGAACATTGAATCTGGAAAATGAATGTTCAGTTTGTCGCTAGCAGCATTTTAGAAAAAACGGTCTAGTTTGTGTTTTATGAATGTGCAATAAGTATAAAACACAATTACATAAGGAATTGGCAACTCGTTCTCATTCTGAGAAATAAGGTAGGCCACTTGATTTAAAACTCTGAACCAAGTGGCCAGGCCAACATGCCTTTCAAACAGTTGGAGACAGACAGAAGGGCATGTTCATAACAACTCAACTGTTCAACCTTGTCATGCAAATAGAGCCAAGTTGGCTAAACTTAAAGATTAGCTGGCTAATCACCAGAACGTGGGCTTGAGAGATTGTTGATGAGACCGGTGTTAATTTTCTATAGCCTAATACCTGCTACAAGAAGTTAGTTATTATAAGTGAATGTGCATTATGCATGGTTCTAGATAAATTTGTAACAAAAAAGTGCATTATCATAGACTTGCGAGTCAGATCAGTGATTATTGCACCCCCAAAAATAGTATTGCACCCTCTTCACTAGGTCCTTTGCTGTTGTTCTGGGATTGATTTGCACTTTTCTCACCAAAATACGTTCATCTCTGAGAGACAGAGCGCGTCTCCTTCCTGAGCGATATGACGGCTGCGTGGTCTAATGGTGTTTGTACAGATGAACGTGGTACCTTCAGGCATTTGGAAATTGTTCCCAAGGATGAACCAGACTTGTGGAGGTCTACAATTTTTTGTTAAGCAAAGAGGCACTTTGAAATACATCCACAGGTACACCTCCAATTGACTCAAATGATGTCAATTAGCCAGAATCAGAAGCATCTAAAGCCATGACACCCGTTTCTGGAATTTTCCAAGCTGTTTAGAGGCACAGTCAACTTAATCCCACTGGAATTATGATACAGTGAATTATAAGTGAAATAATCTGTCAGTTTTTTTTTTTAACCTTTATTTTACTAGGCAAGTCAGTTAAGAACAAATTCTTATTTTCAATGATGGCCTAGGAACAGTGGGTTTACTGCCTGTTCAGGGGCAGAACGACAGATCTTGTCAGCTCGGGGATTCGAACTTGCAACCTTTCGGTTACTAGTCCAACACTCTAACCACTAGGCTACCCTGCCACCCCAAACAATTGTTGGAAAAATGACTTGTGTCGTGCATAAAGTAGATGTCCTAACCGACTTGCCAAAACTATAGTTTGTTAACAAGACATTTGTTGTGGTTGAAAAACGAGTTAACGATTCCAACCTAATTGTATGTAAACTTACGACTTCAACTGTTAATCGTGAATCGCCCAAATCGAGATATCAAATGTTATGTCATATCGCCCAGCTCCAATTAAACCACAACAAACAATCTCCCTCTGTACAGAAATTTACATTTTCAAATCAATTATCCTGAGGTTCGCTAACAATAAGGATTAGTTCATGCTGCCCCTATACCTGATCTCAAGTCAGTTTCACATAATCCCCTCTAATGGTTAAGATTATGACTATAACTGATATTTTCCTAAGGCGCGGTTTGTGTGTTACCTATGTGGGCACCCCTGGCAGATCTTCTGGTCGGCGAAGGATCCCCCCAGCACCTTGCTAAGCATGGCCGGGTGACCCAGGGCCTTCAGAGCCTCGTCCAGACTGTCCACTAGGGAGTTGAAGAACTCCAGGGCATCGTGCTGCTCTCGCAGGTTCACCGGCTCACCCCATAACCTATAAGAGGGGAGGGGGTGAAGTTAAGTGGGTGAGGTTAGAAGAGATGGTGGGAGAGAGGGACGGGAGATGAGAGAAAGGTGGAGAGTAGCACTTTTGGGACTAAACCATTAGTTCCATTGTACAGGGCAAACTAAATCCAGCGTAGGTCATTTATTTGATTGTATTTAACATAGTGGTACATATTTGACCCATCATTTTCCTCCCAAACCAGGTAAATCAATTGCTCCCCTCCAGTCTCCACTGACCTGAACTGTTTCCAGAAGCCCCGGGGTACGTAGTACTGCAGTCTGGAGGAGGCCAGGTGACCAAAGATGACCTGTAGGTGGCGCAGCACCCCAATGTTGTACTCCTTCCTGTCCTCCGACTTACTGAGCGACGGCTTGTCGTCAAACTGGTGGTTATAGCTAAACACCTCATCCCGCGGGTCTGCGTTACTCTGTAGGGGGCCGAGGGACACAGAGTTAAGCTGGGTCCTGTTCATTAGGACACAATGGGGAAAAACATTTCAAACCACACATAGTGTGTAAATGAAAACACCCCACATATCCAGTGCCATGAAAGTGTTTCAGCTAAGGAGTTGATTTCAGATTATGATTAACCTATGAATGCCTGACAGTATCAACTGCAGTTTTTTTAAATGAAGCAGACGAAACATGGATCAACCAACCAACAATTAAAACATCAATCCTATGACCAAACCAGTTCCTTGTTACCTCGCTCTCCTGCTTCTCGTCGCCGGACATGTCATCGTCCACGTCGGTGCCGGTGCCCTCGATGGCCAGGATTCCGTCGCGGATGGGAGGGATCATGTAAAGTTGCTGGATGACTGAGTTCAT
>NC_060181.1:86410192-86477692 GCF_021184085.1 Oncorhynchus gorbuscha | reverse complement strand
GGAAGCCAGCCACACCAATGTGTCGGAGGAAACACTGTGCACCTGGCAACCTTGGTTAACCTGCACTGTGCCCGGCCCGCCACAAGAGTCGCTGGTGCGCAATACCGGCCAAGCCTTCCCTAACCCGGACAACGCTAGGCCAATTGTGCGTCGCCCCACGGACCTCCCGGTCGCAACAGAGCATGGGCGCGAACTCAAGGTCTCTGGTGGCACAGCTGGCGCTGCAGTACAGCGCCCTTAACCACTGCGCCACCCGGGAGGCCAAAAACTCCATCGTTTAACCAATAGGTAAAATAATGTTAATTGTGTAGATAGTCCTTTTAGGAAAACCAAATGGTCCAAACCTCATGTCACTATCACAATCCGTTCAAAAGTTATTGGAGTTTTTACCCTTGTAGGAAGGACTCAAATCAATGGAGGCCAGAGACAAAAGGTGGTTAAAAACCTGGAAAATATCATGGCGTCAGCGATGCTGGATGCTGTGAGAGACTTAAGGCTACCTGACAGGCTTACCATTGAACTCGTCATCTTTCTTAAATCCGGAGGACATAAAAACAACATATAGAGAGAGGTAAGATTGATATCATTGTGACATTTTGTATTTTCATATTTTAGTACACACTGTTCATATTAAAGCGAAGTTTGAAAAAAATAACAGAGGACTTCTTACAAAAACAAGCTTATCATCTCGGTGAAATTTCAACGGAACACTGAGCGTACTGCAAGCTTTTTTACATTTAACTCAGTGTGTGTCTTGCTAATTTTACTATTTTGCAACCCATGGGGAAAGAAATTGGAATACGACGACCATAAAATGCAAAATCCTCCAAAGTTTAAACAAGAAAGCGACACCTCCGTCAGCAGAACTCAGTGCTTAACGGATGTATTAGGTTAATGACTTGTTAAGAGAATGATCCCACTGAACGATTCAGAACACGAAGAATCACGTGCGTCTTGATAAATTGTATTTTATAACATAAGGAAGTGAAAATGTCATCGCCAAAGCGCGTTTTCAACCACTCTGGGGAGAGTGTGCGGACACCTAATTAGTGCAGTGCTTTACACATGTTTTAACTTGCAGGTTGTTGACTGGATCAAAATGAGGCGTGGTGGGGGCGTGGCTAGAGCTGTGGTGGTCCTGAAATTTTGTCATAAAGCGATCGTCCTTCTGTAGCTCAGTTGGTAGAGCATGGCGCTTGTAACGCCAGGGTAGTGGGTTCGATCCCCGGGACCACCCATACGTAGAATGTATGCACACATGACTGTAAGTCGCTTTGGATAAAAGCGTCTGCTAAATGGCATATACATATACTTAAATAACATCCAGTCTCACGCTAATTTAAGGTGACTTAAAAAACACATTTAGCATCTCTTGGCACTGATGCAGACCTTAGGCACATCGAACATTTTAAAAAGTCTAATAAATCCATGTAATATAGCCTACACCTTCACAATGAATCCATTATTTGTATTGGACAGGTCAAAAAAACAACAACATGATATTTAAAAAATGTAGTCTCATTAACAAATTGACAAGCACTTGATAATGCCTCAAATTTCCCGGCGGCATCCCCTTTTTAGGTAATCTGGTCTTTCTCAGAGCCTACAAGTGAAGACTGACATGCCCTTATCCAATTCCGAGGTGCATATTGAAAACATTGGAAGAACTGTCCACCTTTACTTTTCGTCAGCCAACAAGATGAGTAGGCCTAACGAACAGAAAAAGCACTCTACTATCCCCCAAAGTACAAGAGTTGACCTATTCTATTCTGTGCACAAAATATTCCAAACATCCCAAATGAATACAACCATTCACATCAGAAAAAACTTTAAGCAATGTGGCTGATGCACCAGATCAGAACATTTAGCTTAAAATGTTGATAGTTTATTTCTTCACATTATAAACCGAGCAATGCACACACGGCAGTAGGCTATAAGCACACATGTTCCATTAGCGGGAAAACACCATTCTCAAAAATGAACGCAAATGCAATTATCCATGAAATGCTTTTATTATTATTATTATTAAGGTGCATTTTTATGGTTAAAATTATCTTCCCCCAAACTTGAAACTCACGTGCTGCGCATGTATGCCAGTTAGGTTTTACACTTGTTGTAATGCGGATTAATGTGCTTCAATTTAAGAAATTCTTTATTTGGCCACTTTAGTTGTGATACAAACCTTATGAAAACATATAGGGCTATGGGCTAGGCTACCTGAGATGTGCGACTATTATTTGAAAAAGTAAAAAATAATAATGCATTTGCGGTTTCTTGCCTTACTGCACACAAGCTGGGCATCATTCACAAGTTATATATCATTTATAAGTGATAGGCTAATATTGTCACCCATCAGACTATTCTTGATGTAATCTTGTCTGTACATATACTAAATCATATGTTTGACATTTGTTTAGATTTAGAATGGACCATTATCATGCACCTGTCTCGAAACGGGCAGGGGGAAAGAAATACACGTAATCTATGCACTCAAATACCTTATGGAGGCTGCTTTCCCGTGGTTAAATGCCAGCCAGGTGGGCTACTGTTGTAAAGAGAAGCAATATACTTAATATTATGGAAAGTTGAGAAATTAATACAGTAGGCCTAGCCTGCAGAAAGCTGATAGAATTCTCCTATTTTTAATAGAGGCCATCACTGTTTTCTCATGCAATTGCATAGCCTATAGAAATGTTGAGCAACATGAGCTCATGGACTCTCATGAAGTGTTTGATTAGACGTTTGATTACATTTGCATTGACGTCAAAGTGATTAGAGGGACAATAGAGTTCTGAGTACCAGGCAGTTATCAAGTTTGGTAGGCTACTAATGACCATCAGCAGCATCAGAGCTTGAAGAAGACTAGTTACCGTGACTAAACGATCATGTGGAATTTGACTGAAGTCATGATTCGTGACCGTCAGTGTGGCGGTAATGCGATACCTGTAAAAGCCCTAGGCAGGGCCAAGGGTGTGGTCACCGACCTAGACTTTCTGAGGCCCTCTTGGCCGCAGAGACAAAATACTGCTGTTTTAAAGCTAGTTTCCTGCAATTATACACATTTTGCCATGGGGCTGAGAGAACATTTGCAGATTTAAAGTGAATTTCCTGCAATTCAACACATTTTGCGAGTGTTCTTATGCTATCTGAGTGACTCACACATCATTACAAAAACAATGGGGACTCCATGTTATGACAAAAAATATCTCAATGCATAATCTTTTGGATTTTAGAATTGTCTAGCTATGATTGTTCACTCTCAAAGATGACCTTATAAAAAAAGACCTCTTTTCTGCATACTTTATATTTTTGGTAATTTAAGTCTACACTGTACATAGACCATCGGTAAATAGCCCAATTTACCTACCTCACCCCCATACTGTTTTTATTTATTTACTTCTCTGCTCTTTTGAACACCAGTATCTCTACCTGTACATGACCATCTGATCATTTATCACTCGTATTAATCTGCTAAATTGTAATTATTGCCTACCTCCTCATGCCTTTTGCACACAACGTATAGACTCTTTTTTTCTCCTTTCTTTTTTTCTACTGTGTATTGACTTGTTTACTCCATGTGTAACTCTGTGTTGCTGTCTGTTCACACTGCTATGCTTCATCGGACCAGGATGTCTTGCTCCCAGGCAGACTAAATAACTTTTTTGCCCGCTTTGAGGACAATACAGTGCCACTGACACGGCCTGCAACGAAAACATGCGGACTCTCCTTCACTGCAGCCGAGGTGAGTAAAACATTTAAACGTGTTAACCCTCGCAAGGCTGCAGGCCCAGACGGCATCCCCGCTGATCCTCAACACTGGGGCCCCACAAGGGTGCGTTCTGAGCCCTCTTCTGTACTCCCTGTTCACCCACGACTGCGTGGCCACGCACGCCTCCAACTCAATCATCAAGTTTGCAGACGACACAACAGTGGTAGGCTTGATTACCAACAACGACGAGACGGCCTACAGGGAGGAGGTGAGGGCCCTCGGAGTGTGGTGTCAGGAAAATAACCTCACACTCAAAGTCAACAAAACTAAGGAGATGATTGTGGACTTCAGGAAACAGCAGAGGGAACACCCCCCTATCCACATCGATGGAACAGTAGTGGAGAGGGTAGCAAGTTTTAAGTTCCTCGGCATACACATCACAGACAAACTGAATTGCTCCGCCCACAACCGTAAGTGCTCCGCCCACAACCGTAAGGCTCTCCAGAGGGTAGTGAGGTCTGCACAACGCATCACCGGGGGCAAACTACCTGCCCTCCAGGACACCTACACCACCCGATGTTACAGGAAGGCCATAAAGATCATCAAGGACAACAACCACCCAAGCCACTGCCTGTTCACCCCGCTATCATCCTGAAGGCGAGGTCAGTACAGGTGCATAAAAGCTGGAACCGAGAGAATGAAAAACAACTTCTATCTCAAGGCCATCAGACTGTTAAACAGCCACCACTAACATTGAGTGGCTGCTGCCAACACACTGACACTGACTCAACTCCAGACACTTTAATAATGGGAATTGATGGGAAATGTAAAATATATCACTAGCCACTTAAAACAATGCTACCTAATATAATGTTACATACCCTACATTATTAATCTCATATGCATACGTATATACTGTACTCTATATCATCTACTGCATCCTTACGTAATACATGTATCACTAGCCACTTTAACTATGCCACCTTGTTTACATACTCATCTCATATGTATATACTGTACTCGATACCATCTACTGTATCTTGCCTATGTTGCTCTGTACCATCACTCATTCATATGTCTTTATGTACATCTTCTTTATCCCCTTACACTGTGTATAAGACAGTAGTTTTTGAATTGTTAGCTAGATTACACGTTGGTTATTACTGCATTGTCGGAACTAGAAGCACAAGCATTTCGCTACACTCGCATTAACATCTGCTAACCATGTGTATGTAACAAATACAATTTGATTTGATTTGATCTTGGCCAGGTCGCAGTTGTAAATGAGAACTTGTTCTCAACTAGCCTACCTGGTTAAATAAAGGTGAAATAAAAATAAATAAAATACACTGAAAACATTACCATAAAATTGGAATAAAGCTGGTATTACTTCCTCAAAAAATGAATCTAAGATAACTCGAGAAATCTAATTAAATATTGATGTTTTTGCCAAGGAGGTTTTAGTTACATCTAGCTAAGGTGTTTGGTGCAGTATTTTTCAAGTAAAAAAATGTGAAACGTCGGATCTGCTGGGCAGGTCTGTCTCACTGTCTGTGTGTCGTGTTAGCGGGCAAGTGAGCATTGACGAAATCAAAACCCAACCCTCAAGCAAGTCATGACGAACTCACTTACAAAGTTCAGTTTTTGACGAGAATGACTTTACTACACCTTGTAGTAAATTTACACTAGAATAAATGTTTGACAAATATCGATGCCACATAGGCCGTTTTCTATCAGAGAAGTTAATTGCCTTCCATTGCGCTTCAAAAAGCTGTTGAAACGCCAGGAAAACCAAGGAACAGCTTTCTAAACACCTCCTTTATACTTCCATCCTCCCCTTCATTTGAAGTGATCACTGATAGGTGAAAGCTATGATAGAAGCCTTTCTTATTAATATTATTATTTGAGAGTTACTTCAACAAATTAAGGCAGTAAGGGTACATTCAATCTATTTTAACAGGGCCATAATTGCAGTGATCATAATGAACATTTCAAAGCACTCATGTAAGAGTGAAGAGAGAGGTGCAGCTACGTAACCCCAGCACAGTGAAGAGAGGTGCGGCTACGTACCCCCAGCAGTGGAGAGAGGTGCGGCTACGTACCCCCAGCAGTGAAGAGAGAGGTGCGGCTACGTACCCCCAGCACAGTGAAGAGAGAGGTGCGGCTACGTACCCCCAGCACAGTGAAGAGAGAGGTGCGGCTACATACCCCCAGCACAGTGAAGAGAGAGGTGCGGCTACGTACCCCCCAGCACAGTGAAGAGAGAGGTGCGGCTACGTACCCCCCAGCACAGTGAAGAAGAGGTGCGGCTACGTACCCCCAGCACAGTGAAGAGAGAGGTGCGGCTACGTACCCCCAGCACAGTGAAGAGGAGGGTGATGAAGAAGAGGAGGGGTCGGTGGCCCATGCAGCACCTGGTGGCCATAAGGAAGAACTGCTCCTGGGCCATCTGACGAACTGACCTGGAAATAGATCAGAGAACACAATAAACCACAGACAAACTAATCCATCAATCTACAAACTGACCTGAGGACAGATCAGAGGACCATTATTAACATAGACACAGATAGCCCCACATGCTCATCCACTACACAAAGCAGTTAGACAAAAACCACTGTAGTAAACCAGCGGCAAACATCCTTGACGATTGGCAGGCTTTTGTTCCAGCTCAACGCTAAAACATCTGCTCGACAGAAAGTCAAGACAGACAGACAGCAGGGGGGGACATACTTGCTGTGGCAGTGCAGTAGCAGGTCTATGATGAAGGTCTGCCAGGCCTTCTCCTTACTGAGTGTGTCCAGAGCGGTGGGCAGCAGGGCGAAACACAGGGTCATGACCTCCAGGGCCTCACAGCACACCTGCTCATCCTCCCCGTCCGGCTCCTTAACCACGTCCGTCTGTAGAGGGGGAGAATACACACACCGCTGTGAGTTTACAAAACACAAACCACTTCTCTGTATTTCAGGAGATAGGCAGCAGGTGCACAGTGCACATAATCAACCTATTAGTCAGTTCAGTAAGCACCAAACGAGTACACACACACAATAATCCCACTAGTACGACAGACAAACACTCAACTGTGACTGTACAGGTCAAACAAAAAGATCTGTGCCTGTAAAACCTTCCAACCAGAAACCGTGGATTGATGGCAGCATTCGTGCAAAACTGAAAGCGCAAACCCCTGCTTTTAAAGCAGGGCAAGGTGACCGGAAACATGACCGAACACAAACAGTGAAGCTATTCCCTCCGCGAGGCAATCAAATGAGCTAAGCGTCAGTATAGAAATACATACAAAGTAGAGTCGCAATTCAACGGCTCAGACACGAGAGGTATGTGGCAGGGTCTACAGTCAATCACGGACTACAAAAGAAAAACCAGCCCCGTTGCGGACCACGATGTCATGATCCCAGACAAACTAAACAACTTCGTTGCTCGCTTTGAGGTCAATACAGTGCCAACGACACGGCCCGCTACCAAAACCTTCGGGCTCTCCTTCACCGCAGCCAACGTGACTAAAGCATTTAAATGTGTTAACCCTCACAAGGCTGCCGGCCCAGACGGCATCCTCTGCCGCGTCCTCAGAGCATGTTCAGACCAGCTGGCTTGTGTGTTTACGGACATATTCAATCAATCTTTATCCCAGTCTGCTGTTCCCACATGCTTCAAGAGGGCCACCATTGTTCCAGTTACCAAGAAAGCTAAGGTAACTGAGCTAAATGACTATCGCCCCGTAGCACTCACCTCCGTCATCATGAAGTGCTTTGAGAGACTAGTCAAGGATCATATCACCGACACCCTACCCGACACCCTAGACCCACTCCAATTTGCTTACCGCTCCAATAGGTCCACAGACGCCGCAATCGCAACCACACTGCACTCTGCCCTAACCCACCTGGACAAGAGAAATACATATGTAGGAATGCTGGTCATTGACTACAGCTCAGCATTTAACACCATAGTACCCTCCAAGCACATCATTAAGCTTGAGACCCTGGGTCTTGACTCCGCCCTGTGCAACTGGGTCCTGGACTTCCTGACGGGCCACCCCCAGGTGGTGAGGGTAGGTAACAACATCTCCACCTCGCTGATCCTCAACACTGGGGCCCCACAAGGTTGTGTTCTCAGCCCTCTCCTGTACTCCCTGTTCACCCATGACTGTGTGGCCATGCACAACTCCAACTCAATCATCAAATTTGCAGATGACACTACAGTGGTAGACTTGATTACCATCAACGACAAGATGGCCTACAGGGAGGAGGTGAGGGCCCTCAGTAGAGGTCGACCGATTATGATTTTTCAACGCCGATACCGATTATTGGAGGACCAAAAAAAGCCGCTACCGATTTTTATTTATTTATTTGTAATAATGACAATTACAACAATACTGAATGAACACTTATTTTAACTTAACATAATATTATCAATACACGTCCATTTAGCCTCAAATAAATAATGAAACATGTTCAATTTGGTTTAAATAATGCAAAAACAAAAGTGTTGGAGAAAAAAGTAAAAGTGCATAATGTGCCATATAAAAAAGCAAATGTTTACGTTCATTGCTCAGAACATGAGAACATATGAAATTTGGTGGTTCCTTTTAACATGAGACTTCAATATTCCAAGGTAAGAGGTTTTTAGGTTGTAGTTAATATAGTATATATAGGACTCTCTCTATACCATTTGTATTTCATATACCTTTGACTATTGGATGTTCTTATAGGCACTTTAGTATTGCCAGTGTAACAGTATAGCTTCCATCCCTCTCCTCGCACCTACCTGGGCTCGACCCAGAAACACATCGACAACAGCCTCCCTTGAAGCATCATTACCCATGCAGAGCAAGGGGAACAACTACTATAAGTCTCAGAGCGAGTGACGTTTGAAACGCTACTAGCGCGCACCCAGCTAACTAGCTAGCAATTTCACATCGGTTACAACAACTTAATCTCGGGAGTTGATAGGCTTGAAGTCATAAACAGCGCAACGCTTGAAGCACAGCGAAGAGCTGCTGGCAAAACGCACGAAAGTGCTGTTTGAATGAATGCCCACAAGCCTGCTGCTGCCTACCATCGCTCAGTCAGACTGCTCTATCAAATATCAAATCATAAACTTAATTATAACATAACAGACAGAAATACGAGCCTTTGGTCATTAATATGGTCTAATCCAGAAACTATCATTTAGAAAACAAAACGTTTATTATTTCAGTGAAACACGGAACCGTTCGGTATTTTATCTAACGGGTGGCATCCCTAAGTCTAAATATTCCTGTTACATTGTACAACCTTCAATGCTATGTAATAATTACGTAAAATTCTGGCAAATTAGTTCGCAACGAGCCTGGCGGCCCAAACTGTTGCATATACCCTGACTCTGCGTGCAATGAACGCAAGAGAAGTGACAATTTCACCTGGTTAATATTGCCTGCTAACCTGGATTTCTTTTAGCTAAATATGTAAATATGCAAATATGCAAGAAAGGCATTGGTGTTTATGGTTATGGTGCAACGATTGTTCTTTTTTCACAAATTAGCTTTTGTTAAATAATCCCCCTGCATTGCATCGATTATACACTCACATTAACATCTGCTAACCATGTGTATGTGACAAATACAATTTGATTTGAAAGGCCAAACACAACAAACAGATCTGTGACTGTACAGGCCAAACATAACAAACAGATCTGTGACTGTACAGGCCAAACACAACAAACAGATCTGTGACTGTACAGGCCAAACATAAAACACCAACCTTGTATCAAGGAAGAAGATACAGCGACAACAAACACTTGTGTCAATACAAATAAACACGCACCACCCCACAACAATGCATCTGCACACGCCAATATCCTCAGGTTGAGACCAAAATAAATGCAGACATCAATCAATGGACTGATGGTGGAGCGATAAGCAGCCGCACAAGTAGGTACCTTCTCATAGATTTTGCTGATCTCTTCATTGGAGCTGAAGACCAACTGTATGGTGCCACAGCCTGAAGCCCATGCTATCTTCTGCACCGCCCGGATCACACAGATCTCAGGGATGTACTTCGACGCCTGGAAGAAGTTCTGGGAGGGATGGGGAAAGACTTAAATTAGAGGAGATATTACAGTAAATAACATAGCAACATGTCTCTCTATTTCTTATTATGCTTTCTCTTCAGTCCCTCCCTCCCTTCCCCTCTAACCTCGTCAGAGATCTGTTGGGCCAGGCGTATAGCTACATTGCGGAGCATGCACTCAGAGGCAGGGTTGGGGAGGTTCTGCAGGGCACTCTGGAGGACCAAAGCCTGGTCGTGAGTGGCCTGGTTAATCTGAAGGGAGAGAGGATGTTTAACATCAACATGGCTGTCACAATCCTAGTTCACACGCATGTGTTTGTATGTGTGTGTGCGTATAACTGACTAACTAACTAACTAACTAACTAACTAACCGGTGAGACGGGTGTGGTCCCCTCAGCGTTGGGCTGGCAAGCCTCGGCCACAGCTTTGACGTGTCCGAACCCAACAGCGGTGAGCAGCAGTTTGCCGATCTTAAGAGCGTTGAGGTATGCCCCTCGCCGCGTCTCCATGTCGGCCGACGGCAGGAAGTTGTTCCGCGTGAGCATGCTCAGTACCAGCGGTAGCCCGCCACTCTTCAGGAAGTTGTACTGGAAGTCACTGGCGTCCTCACCCAATGTGGAGCTGGCTGGCATGAGCAGGGCATACACCACCTGAGGAGGGGATGGGAAGAGAGATATACATGCACAGTGGAACTGGTCAACAGAGAGCAAAGTGCAGACCACCTGCTATGGTAATGATGTGACAGTCAAATCGGCAACGACTACACACACACAGAATGAAACCCACCTCTATGAGGTAGAGGACTTGTGATGGCGATGGGCCAAAGAAGCGTGAGTCCAGTGTTGGGCTGAGGCCATTCTCTCCCAGCTTGGCATGGTCCAGACATACACCCCGCAGGTTCTCCACGGTACTGTTATCTACATAAAACATCAACAGGTTCTATACCGTACACTCACTGACCAGTTTATTAGGTACACCACCCCGTTTAGGAAAATGGATCGCTCCTACAGACAGTGAGTACCGTAGCCATGGCTAGCTATATAAAGCAGGCAGACCGGCTTCGAGGCATTCAGTTACATTTCGATTGAACGTTAGAATGGGCAAAATGAGTGACCTAAGCAACTTTGAGCGCCGGTGCCAGACGCGCAGGATCCAGTATCTCCGAAACGGCTGCCCACCTGGGCATTTCACCCACAACAGTGTCTAGGGTTTACAGGGAATGGTAAAACAAACTAAACATATTCAGTAAACAGCAGTACTGTGGGCAAAAACAGCTCACTGATGGAGGGTGGGGGTCGAAGGAGAATGGCAAGAATCTTGCAAGCTAACAGGCGAACCACGAACAGACAAATAACGGCTCAGTACAACAGCGTTGTGAAAAACGGCATCTCAGAACACACAACTCGACGGTCTGTGTCACGGATGGGCAACTGCAGCAGACGACCACACGGGGTTCCACTCCTATCAGCTAAAAACAAGAAGCGGCTCCCGTGGGCTTGCGATCACCAACACTGGACAAATGAGGACTTGAAAAACATTGCCTGAAACATGACAGTAAGTTCAGTTTACTTGAGTGGCCTGGTCAGTCTCTAGACCTCAACCCAATAGAGCATCTATGGGATGACATGGAATGGGCTGGTCACAGAATGTACCACCGTCCAATCTGCAGCAATTGGACCAACATGCCTGTGGAACCTTTCTGAAGAATTCAGGCTGCTCTGGAGGTCTGGACCGGTACTAGATGTGTGTACCTAATAAACTTGCCGGTGAGTGAGACATTTTGTCCATCAAGACTAGAAGAGATCACAGTGACTTTGAAAGAGGAGTCTCAAAGGATCATAAGGAGGTTTAAAGTGTGTGTGTCTCAGTCACTAGATCTCAACCCAATTGAACACTTATGGGAGATTCTGGAGCGGGGCCTGAGATTGTTTCCCACAACCATCAACAAAACAGCAAATTATGGTTTTTCTTGTGCAAAGAATGGTGTTGCATCCATCCAATAGAGTTCCAGGCACATTGAAGCTGTTCTGGTGGCTCATGGTGACCCCTATTAAGACACTCAATTGATGTTTCCTTTATTTTTGATTAGTTACCTGTATATCGGTCATATACACATCTCACATTTATCCACCAGTGCTGGCTTGGTAAAAATCTTTCAGAAAATATAGCATTGTCATGAGAGAAACCTATCTACGGCTACATCCCAATTCGCCAACCTTCTCCTGAAATGTGCACTTGCACGCTTCCCATTGTAGATTTAACAATGTTGGAAAACTCTCTATAAAACACTTTTTTTATTTGATTCATGACGGGGAGTTTGCAAGTGCACAATTGGGGAGAAGGGTGGAGAATAAAGGCACGGCCCACATGTACCACAGAGAGTACTGTACCTGGAGGCATCAGCTTCATCAGTACTCTGGCTCCGTCTCGTAGCAGAGGCATGTTGGGGCTACAGCCCAGGTCTGCTACCTGCCACAGGAAGGAGACGTAGCGCAGGTGGAGAGACATGATCTGAAGAGAGAGCGAGACGAGACAAGGGGTTACTCATCTGCGATCATGCATCGCTAGGCCAGACATCCATCTTTTTTTGAGACAAACTTGTTTTGATGACAGTAGTTCTAAGTGTGGACTGTGGACTAGAAAACAGTGGGAGATAAACTGCACAGTCGGTGTAGTTGAATATGGCATTTTGACAATGCAGTCTTTCTACTATCTGGATGCTTTCCTATAAAATTGTCTTCTAGGCAGGGACCAAGAGAGCTGGGCACCCTTCCCAAGTAACGGTGACTGACAAGAAAACGACGCGCCACTCCGGTGGAAGCAGCTGTGAGTATGTTTAACATTCACTCACTACTCCAGGGAGACAGCTGTGTGTGTATGTTTGTGTGTCTATGTTTAACATTCACTCACCACTCCAGGGAGACAGCTGTGTGTGTCTGTTTAACATTCACTCACCACTCCAGGGAGACAGCTGTGTGTGTGTGTTTGTGTGTCTGTGTTTAAAATTCACTCACCACTCCAGGGAGACAGCTGTGTGTCTGTTTAACATTCACTCACCACTCCAGGGAGACAGCTGTGTGTGTGTGTTTGTGTGTCTGTGTTTAAAATTCACTCACTCAGGGAGACCACATTCACTCACCACTCCAGGGAGACAGCTGTGTGTGTGTGTTTGTGTGTCTGTGTTTAAAATTCACTCACCACTCCAGGGAGACAGCTGTGTGTCTGTTTAACATTCACTCACCACTCCAGGGAGACAGCTGTGTGTGTGTGTTTGTGTGTCTGTGTTTAAAATTCACTCACCACTCCAGGGAGACAGCTGTGTGTGTGTGTGTGTGTGTTTGTGTTTAAAATTCACTCACCACTCCAGGGAGACAGCTCTCCACCTCGGGGTTGGGCCCTTCGCTGAAGTGGTTGCCATGGTTACCCGGTGAGCCAGTGGAAGAGTCCGAGGAGCTGTCTGGGCTGGAGGGCATGTTGGCACTCACCTGGGTCAGCTTGGCTGTGATCAACTACACACACACGGGAGAATATAAAGACAGACAAACCATTCTGTATAAATAGTCAAAGAAAAAATGCACTTGTGACTCATCAAAACATGGCTCATTGCGCTCACCGTTTTGTCTTTCAGGTTGAGCTGGCCAATCAGCTTCCTGTCGTCGGCTGGGTCAACAACATCCCCGCCAATGAAGAGCTCTATCTTGGTGTGCGTGGCGTTGGCCTTGATGCGTGTGAGGATACCGCGGCGCACTGACCCAATGGTGTCGTTGGTGTGAGACCAGATGTCCAGGTCATCCACCTGACGGCCCTGGTTAGGGAAACGCACGATCAACGTGATGTGCTTCCCCCGAAACGCCCTGAGAGAAGAGAGAGAGAGGAGATTTTTGTTGAACTTTTATTTATTCAGGGGAACCCATTGAGACCAGGGTCTCATTTATAAAAAGGTGCCCGAAGGACAACACAACAAACTCAAAATAATCAGTATAAATAAAATACAAATGACAAAATCAACATGACAGCTTCAAATACCACAAACACAATTATTTAATCCAAACAGTGACAATTCTCATTCAATATTAAAGTTCTAAACTTCCCTAGAGGGACCAGGGTGTCAAGATGTAGGAACTTTGTAAGCTAGTCCAAAAGTGGGGACAGCACTAAAACTGAAAGCGGATTTACCTAGAACGGTACGCACTAGCGGAACTTGGAGAGTTAACCATCCCTGTGAACGGGTTTGGGGTCTCATTTTCTATTTATTTTAACAGTGTAGTGAGGTAGGTAGGAAGCTTGTGTAGTAGCGCTTTATAAACAAAAAGGGAGTAATGAAGACATCTATGGGATTTTAATGAGGACCAGTCATCCTTTTGATACAGGATGCGTTCTAAAACTGTAAACTGTGATAAAGCGAAGTGCACTATGATAAAAGATGTCAACATAGTCATGAACTGGCAGTAAAGTTGACTGTACAATCTGCTTCCTGCTGTTTAGGGAGAGGCATGATCTATTTTTTAAAAATAATGTTTTTTTTAAAGCCTACTTTAAAATGTCAGCTTCTTCACTTGCCCATCGGTATGTTTTTTAAATGGCAAATTGTCAATTCAAAAGCACATATATTTATAGGCGGGAACGTGCTTGCTGAAACACCCATCCAATGCATACATTTGTAACCCATCTGAAATATATTTCTATGAGAGTTAGAAAACAGCATACATGTAGTTGTTTTTCCCCACATGAAGTACTCATTTTAAAATCGACAACAACTTTTTGTAAGGCAACGAAATCAGATTGCAGCTAGAACATAGGGGACAAAAGCGTAAATAACAGGGTCATCAGCATACATACAGATGAATGTTACAGGTTTTTGCAGATAGACCAATATTATTTATATAAATAGTCAAAAGGACAGGTCCCAAAATTGACACCTGCGGGACACCTTAATATTGAAGTAACTTGACACCATCAGAAATCACAGTTTCTTGTCTGACATGTAGTTCCAAAATTACCTGCAAGACACCTGGTCGTGGCCAATTTCAGACAATCTTTGAATGAGTAGGGGAGGATGGTCGACAGTATCAAAGGCCTTAGATAGGTCTACAAATATGGCAGCACAGTGATTCCTATGATCTAAGCAATTTATTATATAATTTAAGACAAGCAGAGCTGCTGAAACAGTGCTATGTCCAGATCTAAAACCAGACTGGTGCACATTAACAATACAATTTGAAGTGAAAAAAGGTTTTAGCTGAGAGTTTGCAAGTGGTTGTAATATTAGATTGTTTAGAAATTGGGCAGTAGTTATCTAGGTCAGAAGGTTATCCACTTTTGTAAAGGGGGAGGACATGCACCGCCTTCCAGGTCTTAGGGATAGCACCAGAAGCAATTGATAAATAAAAAATGTGGGTCAAAGATTATACAATGAGGCGGGCAGAAAGCTGCAGTAGAAAGGGATCAAGCGAATCAGCTCCTGCGGATTATTATTTATTCTGCAAGGCACTACATTCATTTACATAAATGGTTCAAATGAGGAAGAAGAAAAGAGTATGCCTGGAATAGCATGATTATCGGTGATTAAAGGACAAAAAGAGGGCAATGAAGGTATTTTCAGAAACCGTTCTTTCAAATAGATGGCCAGCTGAGGCAAAATGGTTATTAAAAGCACAACTAATGTCATTTTTATCTTTTATGGTACCAAATCAAAAGATTTGACCACTTTCCAAAATTTAGCTGGATTTCCACCACTCTAAGATACACAATTCATGAAGTATGTTGACTGCTTTTCTAACCTAAGACAGACATCTGATTGGCAGTCCTTCAGACATTTGAGAAGTAGAGGCAGAATCAGTGAATCTAACCTTAGCCCAAGCTAAGTTTCTTTCATGAAATCTTTCAGACAATTAATGCGTGAACCATGGGTTAGATCTGTCCTTTACTCTTAATCTTTTATATGGGGCATTCTTATGTGCAACCGAGAGGTAAAACATTTAAGGGCCTGATTTGAATCAGAGATAGAGGACATAACTCCAAGTCATACAGGAAATGTTACTCATTGAAAATTCTAAAATGTATCTTTGTAATAATGCGTAGACACGATTTAAGTAGCTTAGTATCTCTAATACATGAAATGGGACAACAGTCACTGAGCTTGTTAGCAAAGATTCCATTGGCTGTATACTTATGAAGGGCGTTTGGTCAGAATGATATCCAAGACAGTCGATTTTTCAGGGTGTTTTAAATTAGGGTGGTATGGTTTAGTTATCAGGAGTTAAATTTAGCTCAGTATAAATATCTATCTGATACTGGAATCAACCAATCCAGGTTAAAAATTACACAATATTAAAACAGATTTAGCAGGAAACTGTGATTTCTGATGGTGTCAAGTTAACTCAATATGACTAAAGGTGTCCCGCAGATGTCAGCACAGCAAGTCAGACAATTTGCTAAGGGCAGTTGGGAGGGCAATAAACTCCCACCAATGTTAGTTTGGCATTATTCCCAAAGTCCATATCTAGGACAAGACACTCAAATGTATTGGGCATAAGAGGTGGTAATACAGACAGCAACATTCAAGTTCTTTATGAATATGGCAATACCCCCACCTCTGTCAGATCAATAAACATCATATCCATTCAGAGACACATACGAGCCTGGCACAGACTTTTTTGAACCAAGTCTCAGTAATTATCTAAATGTATGAAAATGAGAGAGAGCAGAAAAGGAAAGATATATAGAAAGAGAGGGGTCAAGACAAAACAGGAAAACATTTATCAGGACAAAAGGTCCGTCCCCTCCCCTACCTGGACATGGGCAGTATGGTCCTCTCCTCGTGGTAGTCACTGTCACACTCGTTGATGTACTCCTTGAGCACAGTGAGCACGCGGACCATGCGGATGGCCTCCTGCCGGGCACAGTTGATGCTGTCCTTGTCCCCTTCCAGAACACAGAGCGTATCGTACGACGCCTTCAGACGGTCGAAACATGACTGGATGAAATCCTCGTGGATCTCTACCTGCATTGGGGGAGATGGGGGAGGACGGCAGGGGGGAAGGACAGTCAGAGTAGTGAGTTCAGGAGAGGGAGAGTCATGTTTAATGGTTGACAGTGTTTGTATGGAACTAAGTGCAGTGTGTTTCAATCCATCCGTCAGGAATCAGGTGCTAGTACTGGAAATAGTACCAATTAGAGATGCACATTTTGGTCAATTCTGCTTCCGACTAACCAACCCTCCTTAACCGGACAACAAACGGTTATATTTTTTCCTAACAGTAAAATGACGTGACCAACAGAAAATACTATGCATGCATTCAAGAAACAGACATTTTTCTTTGAGCTGAATGAACACATGCAACAATAGTAAGCCTATGGTCTTCCAGTCAAAAGGCTATATTATATAGCCTGTTATTGAACATTCAACTGCTTTAATGAAGCAGCCAATAAAACCTACATTTGCCAAAATACAATTTGTGGGAAAACACTATTCTAAACAGCACACCTAATGCATTTTGGCAAATGTAGGTTTTATTGGCTGCTTCATTAAAGCAGTTGAATGTTCAATAACAGGCTATATAATATAGCCTTTTGACTGGAAGACCATAGGCTTACTATTGTTGCATGTGTTCATTCAGCTCAAAGAAAAATGTCTGTTTCTTGAATGCATGCATAGTATTTTCTGTTGGTCACGTCATTTTACTGTTAGGAAAAACGGTTCCAAACATAGAAAGAGGGGGGATCTAATAGCAACAACTAGGATGGGTTACTAATATGACTAGGATTGTGCCTTTGGCTTCTGGACAACGAAAGGAAGTTTATATGAATACCAATAAAACAGGAGAGAAATGCTGGTTAATGGCACAAGGAAGTATTTTCTAAAAGAATGCCTCAACAATTCTAGGGCAGAATGTTGGCTAGGCTACTTTGAAGCAAGGTAAGACATGACTCATTCTTTGAAGTGAAGTAAATTATTCAGGTTTCAAACAGTTATATTGCCTCAAGCTCACATTGTAAAGTGGTGGATGACGTCCTGAGCCTGCCTAGCCGTCGACTAGAGCCTGCCTAGCCGTCGATTAGAGCCTGCCTAGCCGTCGACTATAGAGTTGAGAAATAAATAGCTCATTTTAATTGTGGCCATTAATTGTGGCCGTTAAAACACGCAAATTGTTATTTGTTGTGCAACAGCTGGGCTGTAAAAAAAAAAAGTACCCACATTGAGGAGATGCTCTCGTACTGTCTGACAGGTGATAGGCCATTACGCTTATCAAACTAGGCTCTGTATGCCTCGCGCCTGTGATAAATAAGATACATGACGACTAAAAGAAAATACATAATCCAATTTAATTCCACTAAATTATGCAAATTAACCAATAGACCGATAAGCATGGCTGGTGAAATATATTTTTCGGCAGTTAACCCGGTTAACATCCATAAAACCAATATGTGCAATAGGGATCTCAGAGGTAGGGAATGGAAAACAGTTGCTGTAGCACTGTATCACACTGACTGTCCCAGTCTAAATTATCATCAACTATCATTGATCACCAATACAATCACTATTCATGACTGTGTTTATATGTAAGTGGTTGTCTCAAAACGGCTAGATGATTTAGGATGACCTAACAGCAGATTGAGCTGTTATTGTTACCGGGACAGTGGACACCCAGGGTACCTGATTGACTTGTAGTTTTGGTCCAAGGTTGGTGTAGATCTCTTTTAGAAGGTCTATGGCTCGACTGGCGATGTCATCACTCCCTTGAATTACGACCTGGCAAGAGGAAATTTCAGATGGAATCAATGGACGCCTCCGGCTTCCTCTCTCTCTATCACACAGCCCTGGAGACAACACTGAAAAGTGTGTGTGTGTTATGACTCATCCAGACTAGAGGAGTGGGCCATTAATAGGCACTCAGCAGCAGCCCACAGAATCATCCCCAGTCACTACCGCTGACCCTGAGCTGATTTCACACACTAACAGCAGTACATTAACCCAGCCTCAAATACTGTGTGTGTGTGTGTGTGTGTGTGTGTGTGTGTGTGTGTGTGTGTGTGTGTGTGTGTGTGTGTGTGTGTGTGTGTGTGTGTGTGTGTGTGTGTGTGTGTGTGTGTGTGTGTGTGTGTGTACGGGCTAAATGTGTACCACGCAAGGCTTAACAGCCAAATCAATAACATCAGCGCTGTAAAATGAGCTTTGCTTAGGATGCAATAAAATAAATTATTCACAACAAAACATTGCATATAAGAAAATCCTATGAGCTCAAATGCAGCCTAGGCCCCTACTGTGCAAAAAGGCTGAATACCCAAATATACAAAAACACAACTCCTGAATCAGCTATGCATAGCACGTGAGAACAAGTGAACCTGTAAAACAAATGAACCTGTGAATCATCTAATATGCCCAGAGCGTGAATTAGAAGAACACTTTGAACCAACACATGTTTCATCATCATCAGGAGCCATTGGACTGACTGACAGCCTATACAACATCATCATCAGAAGCCATTGGACTGACTGACAGCCTATACAACATCATCATCAGGAGCCATTGGACTGACTGACAGCCTATACAACATCATCATCAGGAGCCATTGGACTGACTGACAGCCTATACAACATCATCATCAGAGCCAGCATCATTCAGAAGCCATTGGACTGACTGACAGCCTATACAACATCATCATCATCGGAAGCCATTGGACTGACTGACAGCCTATATCATCATCATCAGAAGCCATTGGACTGACTGACAGCCTATACAACATCATCATCAGAAGCCATTGGACTGACTGACAGCCTATACAACATCATCATCAGAAGCCATTGGACTGACTGACAGCCTATACATCATCATCATCATCATCATCAGCCATTGGACTGACTGACAGCCTATAAAACATCATCATCAGAAGCCATTGGACAGACTGACAGCCTATACAACATCATCATCAGAAGCCATTGGACTGACTGACAGCCTATACATCATCATCATCATCAGAAGCCATTGGACTGACTGACAGCCTATACAACATCATCATCAGAAGCCATTGGACTGACTGACAGCCTATACAACATCATCATCAGAAGCCATTGGACTGACTGACAGCCTATACAACATCATCATCAGAAGCCATTGGACTGACTGACAGCCTATACATCATCATCATCATCATCAGAAGCCATTGGACAGACTAATGGTGTAACGGTTCGACCAAACCCATGGTTTGGTACGTAGTGCGTATTTTGGAGTCACGGTACAGCGGAAAAATGAAATTCCAACAGTTACTGTTGTTAGTGTTGTTTATTGGCCAAATACGCCAAATTAAAAAGCACCCTAATTCACAATGTTCCTGGCATTATTGTCTGTTGTGACAGGGATTGTTATGTTGGGCCTCAAGGACCCATTCCGAAATGGACCTGGGGCTTTTCCAACCCAACATATATGCATCATACATTTTTCAATAGAGACCAGTTCCGTATAGACGTGGTCGGATCCGAGTGAGGGAAGCAGCCGAAAAGTCAACTTGTAAACTACTTTTTTAACTAGAGCGGATGCAGCTTGAGGGAGAGCAGGCAGAGGGGCCTTGCGGTGTGTGTGCTGTGAGAAAGTGAAACGGGAGAAAGGGAGGAAGCACCCAACCAAGCCAACTTGCGCTAGTAGACTAACTTCTAGCTTGTCATTACTAGGCTATTAATCATAACATATGATGACCTAGAAACCTGTCTTGATGGCATCAAACCGAGAGAAGCTAGTTGGCTAAGAGAGCTAGGTAAATTAGCTGCTAATTGAGTCTGCATGGGCGTTCTTCCTTTCCTAGTTACAAAGAACACCTCCATTCTGATAATAAATAGCAGCCTAACTGGCTCATTTGTTGTAGCATATACATCTCATTTAATTTTTAATTCCATTTTCCATTGATTAGATAATCTCCTCATTTGCTTTATCAGACACGGACGCTGACTGTAGTGGCTCTTTGATTACTTGTGAATGGACGACAAGCTACACGCACCACTCTGCATAGGCTATTCTCGTTGAGCAGTGGGGAACATATTAACGTATTAATCTGCCCATCACAGTTTTAATCGACCGTGAAGCCAAAATGTTCCTGAAAGATGGCGAAAAGGATAGTTTGAAATCCGCTAGTTAAGATTTGAATTTTGATTACGTCGGGCACATGGACTGTAGTTTCAGCAGAATAGCCTAAAATGTTTATTTCAGCTCAGATTTACTCACTTGGCGATGGCATACAATGCAGCGTAACCTATAGGCAGTGTTTTATGTACTCATTTGTGTTCACAGTGCGGACCGAACCGAGTTCTCCGTACCGAGCTGTACAAATACATCTACCGTTATAAAGCCCTAACAGACTACACAACATCATTGGAAGTCATTGGACTGACAGACTCTAACAACATTTAAAACAGCCCTCCCTCCTCAGCGCCACAGAAGCTGATGTTTGGTTTAGCAGCATCCAGAAGACTTGTCTGTTCCTCTGTGATGTAAGGACTGCATTTAACACAGAGGGATTACAGGCCATGTAGGTCACATACAGCGAAGGCTGCTAAATAACTGGGTCAGCCACCCACCCTCTCCCATACTCACTAAGTCTATCAGTTCCAGTTGCTCCGAAAACAATCCCACAGAACCCAGAGGTTCATAGATGCTCGGAAATTACTAATGAGCATCACCTCAAATAGCAGCATTCAGAGGGTATGGTCTTCTTTGAAGTTGTGCATTTAGAATTTTGGCTTGGTGAGACAGAAACATGATCAAGAAAGCAGCAGTGTAAAATGCTTGAGCAGTTCATTAATGCATATACAGTAGGCTAGACTTGCCGTTAGTCATTTCACCGTTTGGTTCAGACACAGAGGTCTCCAAAAAATAAACATCTGGATACACAACAGGCCAGAAAAGTGGACGGTGTAGGCAGAACATACAGTACCGCCGGAAAGTAGTCAGACCCCTTATTCTAAAATGGATTAAATTGATTTAACCTTTTTTTTAGAAATGTTTGCTAAATTATTAAATAAAAAACAGAAACATCACTTTTACATAAGTATTCAGATCCTTTACTCAGTACCATGTTGAAGCACCTTTGGCAGCGATTACAGCCTCAAGTCTTCTTGGGTATGACACTAAAAGCTTGGCACACCTGTATTTGTGGAGTGTCTCCCAGTAAGTTTGAATGACACTGAGGGGCACTGTTGTTACAGCTAATGCCGGTTTGTCTGAGGCTGATGCCGTGCAGGTATTTCTACACATGCACACAGACACACACACGTAAATAGTGCCATACATGCACTCAAACATATTCAGTTGGCCTGTTATGATTTTTGTTGTACTTCATGTCTTTTGCATTGTTGTTCTCTGTTTTCCTTTGTCTTTCTTTTCTCTCTTTTGTTCCTTGGGCCGGTGGCTGATTAATCGTTGGTTCGGGTCCCCGTTTTTGACCTTGTGGGAGATCTGTTGACATGCCCTTGAGCACGGCGTTGACCCTGGTTGCTTGTGTGTCGCTCTGGATGGGAGTCTGTTAGATGACGAATGTGATGTAGTTATTGAGCGGCTTCACTGCAAGTATATTGTATGTTTTAAATATTCAATACATTTTTAAAAGTATGATAATTGCGTACTTTTTCCATCACTGCCCGAAGCCACTCCTGCGTGGTCTTGGCTGTGTGCTTAGAGTTGTTGTCCAGTCGGAGGCCCTGAGTGCTCTGGAGCAGGTTATTAAGGATCTCTGTACTTTTCTAGTTTTGTAGTACTTTCCCTCGATCCTGCCACCACCATGCTGGTTTCATCAGACCAGAGAATCTTGTTTCTCATTGTCTGATAGTCTTTAGGGGCCTTTTGGCAAACTCCAAGTGGGCTGTCATGTGCCTTTTACTGAGGAGTGGCATCTGTCAGGCCACTACCATAAAGGCCTGATTGGTGGAGTGCTGTAGAGATGGTTGTCCTTCTTTCTGGAAGGTTCTCCCATCTCAACATAGGAACTCTGGAGCTCTGTCAGTGACCATCGGGTTCTTGGTCACCTCCCAGACCAAGGCCCCCCCCCCCCGATTGTTCAGTTTGGCCAGGCGGTCAGCTCTAGGAAGAGTCGCGGTGGTTCCAAACTTCTTCCATGTAAGAATGATGGAGGCCACTGTGTTCTTGGGGACATTCAATGCTGCAGAAATGTTTGGTACCCTTCCCCAGATCTGTGCCTCAACACAATCCTGTCTCGAATAAATAAAGACAAATCCTTCGACCTCGTGGTTTGGTTTTTGCTCTGACATGCAGTATGAACTGTGAGACCTTATATAGACAGGTGTGTGCTTTTCCAAATCATGTCCACTCAGTTGAATTTACCAAAAAAGTGGACTCCAATCAAGTTGTAGAAATGTCAAGGACGATCAATGGAAACAGGATGCACTGGAGCTCAATTTGGACTCTCATAGCGAAGGGTCTGAATACTTAAGTAAATAAGAAAAATGTTTTATTTTTAATACATTTGCAAAAATGTCTAAAACCCTGTTTTTGCTTTGCCATTATGGGGGTATGGTGTAGATTGATGAGGATTTCTAATTTTTAAAATCCATTTTAAAATAGGGCTGTAACGTAACAAAATGTGGATAAAGTCAAGGGGTCTGAATACTTTCTGAAGTCATTGTATGTAGTCCATAGGGAGTTCAAGGTTTAAAAAGATGGTTACAGCCATCTGCATAACCACAGTGCTTTATAAATCCCACCTCCTGGAGGAAGTCCAGCCCAATGTTCCCTCAATTTTTTCAACACTTAGCTAATTTCTTGTACCCGCTTTAAGTTACAGTTTTAACAGTGTTCAGGTAGGTTACTGTGGCTATTTGATCGTAATGTAAGCCTATCAGAGTGGTCTACCATCAAAAACAATGGAGAAAATGCATCCCATAACATTTCAACATGGAAATAGCTGTTCTACCATTCAGTCTACAGTATAGCAGCCAATGTGTGTTGTTCAATGAGACTTGAAAAAAATGTTTAAAAAAAGGCAGGGCTTGATATTACCCTGTTTATCCATTTGTCAAGGAGGCGACTGAAAATGTTGTTTTGTTGTTTGATGCAAGAAACCACTTGACAAAATAAAATGCATAATTATTCCCACACTATTATAACAGAGAATCAGATAAATTATGCTACCCCTGTGCCTATTTGCGCCTTAGCTTATTTAAGATATTTTTTTTTTTACCTAATTAACTGACACTTTTCAAAGATGGCTAGAAATGCACACATTTTGTGCTCTTGAAGGAAGCAACCACTCCTCCATTGCTGATAACAAATGACCTATAACTGGTCTCAACTCACTAACTAGCAAATGATATGAACGAATATACAAATGTGCACAAGTGTTTACATGCAGCTCTCGCTTTGATCTCAAAACAAGCGCATCTACTCACAACCGCTCATGCTGTAAACACAGTCCAGATTAAAGTGAATGGCACATAACCATATATGGCAAATGGTCTATTTGCATATATACCTACTGCAGCTCTGTTTGGTTACAGCGCAACGGTCTGTGTAGAGTACGGGCCTGAGTCGTGCCTGTCAATGCAATAGAATCCTATTCCGATGTATTCTGCCTAAAACAAAATCTCATGCATAGTTGGTTTTGCATACCAAGTATTGCATAGTTAATTTTGTTTCGGTAATGCTTGGAAAGTGGCTAATACTGTGTTGATTCAATCACAATTCCCACAGTAAAGGGAAAAGGTTGATAGTGTCAACTGGGAAAACTCTAAAAAGTTTAGTGACGTTCAATCTCATGCTTCTCTGCATGGGCTGATATTTATTCTGCACTAGAGGAAACATTGGTCCAGCCCTACAAGTAGCAACAGCTGCCAGTTATAACAGCTTCCTAACAGTGATAAGTAGGATAAATAACTCACCCTCCAGAGGTAGTCCAGGCCTATGAGTTCCAGGTCGTCCATCATGTAGGCCCTACGTTTGGCCACCAGCTTGCCTTCCCTGCAGTTGACGGCTTTGAAGAACCTCTCAAAGCACTTCATGCCGTTCTCCGTGAGCAGAGACGGGTCCAGCTGCAGAACGTTGTTCTCAAAGAAGTCCTTGTTGATGTCCGGGTCCAGGTCTGGCTCATCTCCCATCAGCTTGGAGTACCTGTGTAAGAAAAACAGAGTTGACTTGGTGTTTCACGTGTTGAGAAAAAGGAGAACATTTGAGTTGTTCTATATGAATGAGTAAAAGGAAATAGAAAGATGTTGGAGCCATATTCACCCTTTCGAGGTGATAATAATATTGACGATGGCAGCATACCATTTGAAGCAGGCCTCTCGGTCACAAAGAAAGACTGCGTTCTCAGCCAGGCACTTCCAGATCTGTTTGGCCTGAGGAGCACAGAGCCACAACTGGCCATCCTTCAGCAGGAACCTGGGGACAACACAGACACATACATTAACCATGAAGATCAGACTACAGTGGCTCAGTTCACCATTCACTAATCAATGAACACGAGCTGGATTGTATTCATTAGGTCATGCAATATAAAACGTTTTAAAAGGGCTCTGCAATGGAAAACAGAAATGAGCACTTCAGTCCCTGCCGGTTACAGTCTTTTCTTCTGTTTGGTGCCTAATGATACTACCCTACGGATGTGATGTCATACCTCAGGAAGTTGAGTCTCTCCTGGACTTCCTGTACGTGGCTGTAGCGGCTCCCTACCCTCACCGTCTGGGGGTCAAACTCCGCCTGCTCGGCTACACAACACACACAATCATCTATGTGAGGGCTCAAGGTGCATCTTAAAATTTTACCCAAATGCTGAGGTTTTTCAAATGGAAAACTAACATGCCAATTGCCCCAGGGTTAGAAAAAGAGGATAGATAGAACATCTGAAATACTATTTCTCTGTTTTACAGAAGAAGTCTGAAAGTTAAGAATGAGGCAATGATGATGAATGACAAAATGTCCCCTCCTGTGTGAGGTGGTCCGTACCTTTAGAGAACTGCCTCATGGTCTCCATGTAGGCAGAGAGGTTCTCAGCCACCAGCGTGACCAGGGCATGGTTGTGTTGCAGCTGGTTAATCAGGTCATGACGATAGAACACATGAGGACTCCTCTGGGTCTGACTGTAGAGCAGAGAGAGAAGGATGGAGAGAGAGAGAGAGACATAAAAGTACAGAGACTTAGTCACCATGTCTATGACAAGCCGACAACATCAACTTTTAGATCAACCCCCCTCTCCTAATGAAATTACAATAATTTATCTGCAAAATGTTGTTGCTTCTCTGCACCTGTAGTGCAAAGAAAGCAGTATTGGTATATCCAGCATTCTAAACAATACCCCAGGATCTGTGTGTGGGTGTGTGTCTGTGTGCAGAAAGAGAAATGGTGATGAATTTCATTCTTAAAATCACTACGATGTGTTTCGGAAATGTGAGTAAGCAGTGCCCCCGGAAATGCCCCCCAAATGTCACCCTGCAAACAGTCCGTGATTGGAGCTAAGAGGAGCTGGTGCAGAAAGAGATGCTTTTGAGTGAATCTCAAATTACACCCTATTTCCCATGTAGTGCACTACTTTTGCATGCAATTCCCCATACAGTGCACTAATTGACAAGAGACCTTTGTGGCTCTGGTGAAAAGTAGTGCACTATGAGGTAATTTGTGGCTCTGGTCAAAGGTAGTGAAGTATTTTAGGGAATATGGTGTAATTTGAGATTTACCTTGTGAAAGGTTTGCTAAAGCAGATTTATGAATGAATATAAACATTACAGATCTGTTGTAGCATCTGAGAGAGTCAATTTAGATATTTAACCATTTCAAAGTTTTATTTTTGCCACAATATCCCCCAAATTAGCTGTCAACTTACCCCACTAAGTTCGTTTGTATGTTAATAGGCATTTTCTTTCTGAAAAACAACAGGCATGTGGTGTGCTACATATTTGCTGCATTTACCAGTGCTACTTCAGTCAGTACAACTGCACGTTATTAAAAAAGCAGCACCTAATTCAACAATATCTATGCTACTTTGAGAGCTCAGCGTTGAAGAAGCAAGATGCAGTACATTCGCTCAGTTTTAGTCTAAGAATTCTCACTGTCTAAGCGTTAGTGAAAAACAGATCAAACTGGATGGCAAGGTCAAATATCAGAATGTTAACAGAAAACGCCTGTTTACAAAAGAGTTGGCATGCTTCAGCCCCTCTGGAAATGTGATTAAAATGCCAGGGACATCTGAGTGTCAGCTATTTGAAAAATTAAGGCCATGCTTTAACGGCATAGAGCAAATGTATAACCAAGCATAGCATTCTGAGCACAACCAAAATGAAAGTGAGTGAATATTTACAAAGTTGCAAAATTCCTTATTCTACTTTACAAATAAGCATGTCTGCTATCCAGTGTACATTTCTGTCTGTTACCTTGTGGCCTTCTGAATAAGCCTCAATTTGTACTCATTCCGTTTCAATATCTTTGTAAATCTCAAACATGTTCAACAAAGTTTATGAATTATATCTCCCTCCCAACCCGTAGTTGAACTCGGACCCTGTCCATCTCCTTACCTGAGATTCTGAGGAGCCTCTCCGAACAGGCTACAGATCTCTCGGATCTGCTTTAGTGCAGGAATCACCCATTTGTCATTGGTGCGCAACTCTTCTATGAAGCGATCGATCCACTGGATCTTCTGCGTGTCTCTATCCTGAAATGAACACGAACATTAACATCAACAGTATTCAAGGAACACACACAGCCATAAGCCAATTGTTGATAGCACCCCAACAGGGCCCTAAAAACATAGACTGGTTGATACCTCGAGCCGTGTGGGAAAGCAGTCACCTGGCTCTTGACTGGTACCTAGTATTTACCTGAGAGCAACTGTAGTCCAGTATCTTTATGTGAGCACTGAGTGCCTGGTCCATGATGTCTACAGGCACATCATCGCTGTGAGCCAGGTTCCACAACAGGTTCAGCACCTTGTGGTGAGAGGAGTAGAGGAACCTTCAGTAGTCATATCCAAATGGAGCACAAGAGCTGGAGAAATACATCTCTTTAACCCATGTTCACCTTGTGGGCCATCACGCCATCCTTGTCGTCCTCCGCCAGGCGACGGATCAGTTCCAACAGCTTCTCACGTTGCTTCTTACTGGCGTTCGTCCAACTCGCCTGCAGACCGCAAACCAACCACCACAGGGGTTAGGAGAGCAATGTGTGTGTGCATCCTCGTCTGTACCGGAAAGTCCCCACGAGGATAGTAAAACTAGGAAAATGATCCCTCCCAGGTCCCCACAAGGATAAAGGCTATGTTAGGCTTACGGATTGCGTTTAGGGTTATGAGTTAAGGTTAGGGAAATACATTTATGGTACCCGCAAGGATAGTGAAACGTGCTGTGTGTGGAGAGAAGTCTTTTACCTTGAAGCAGTCAAAGAGGTGGTCTAGCTGCTCAGGAGAGAAGTCCCAGGCCAGCTTGGCCAATAGGTCGTGTACGTTCTTCACAATGGCCTCATGTTTACCAGCCTGCCGGTGAAACAACATGTCAACAAAAAAATATGTCAGCCATCGCATTGCTGGTTTATCCGTTTTCAACCTTACATTTCACATAGAGAAGATGCAGGAGCACAAACTCAATTTGATAGACCGATCCATGCTTAGGTAAGGGCGTTTCAGCTAATCCATGTTTAGGTAAGGGCGTTTCAGCTAATCCATGTTTAGGTAAGGGCGTGTCAGCTAATCCATGCTTAGGTAAGGGCGTTTCAGCTAATCCATGGTTAGGTTAAGGGCGTGTCAGCTAATCCATGCTTAGGTAAGGGCGTTTCAGCTAATCCATGTTTAGGTAAGGGCGTTTCAGCTAATCCATGCTTAGGTAAGGGCGTTTCAGCTAATCCATGCTTAGGTAAGGGCGTTTCAGCTAATCCATGCTTAGGTAAGGGCGTTTCAGCTAATCCATGCTTAGGTAAGGGCGTTTCAGCTAATCCATGCTTAGGTAAGGGCGTTTCAGCTAATCCATGCTTAGGTAAGGGCGTTTCAGCTAATCCATGCTTAGGTAAGGGCGTTTCAGCTAATCAACCCCAAAGACTGAATGTCAACATCAGAAGCCTCCTCCCTAAGTTTGTTTTACTCACTGCTTTAGCACACTCTGCTAACCCTGATGTCCTTGCCGTGTCTGAATCCTGGCTCAGGAAGGCCACCAAAAATTCAGAGATTTCCATACCCAACTATAACATCTTCCGTCAAGATAGAACTGCTAAAGGGGGAGGAGTTGCAGTCTACTGCAGAGATAGCCTGCAAAGTAATGTCATACTTTCCAGGTCCATACCCAAACAGTTTGAACTACTAATTCTGAAAATTACTCTCTCCAGAAATAAGCCTCTCACTATTGCCGCCTGCTACCGACCCCCCTCAGCTCCCAGCTGTGCCCTGGACACCATTTGTGAATTGATTGCCCCCCATCCAGCTTCAGAGTTTGTTCTGCTAGGTGACCTAAACTGGGATATGCTTAACACCCCGGCAGTCCTACAATCTAAGATAGATGCCCTCAATCTCACACAAATCATCAAAGAACCCACCAGGTACAACCCTAACTCTGTAAGCAAGGGCACCCTCATAGACGTCATCCTGACCAACTGGCCCTCCAAATACACCTCCGCTGTCTTCAACCAGGATCTCAGCGACCACTGCCTCATTGCCTGTATCCGCTACGGTGCCGCAGTCAAACGACCACCCCTCATCACTGTCAAACGCTCCCTAAAACACTTCTGTGAGCAGGCCTTTCTAATCGACCTGGCCCGGGTATCCTGGAAGGACATTGACCTCATCCGTCAGTTGAGAATGCCTGGTCATTCTTTAAGAGTAACTTCCTCACCATTTTAGATAAGCATGCTCCGTTCAAAAAATGCAGAACTAAGAACAGATACAGCCCTTGGTTCACTCCAGACCTGACTGCCCTCGACCAGCACAAAAGAATCCTGTGGCGGACTGCAATAGCATCGAACAGTCCCCGCGATATGCAACTGTTCAGGGAAGTCAGGAACCAATACACGCAGTCAGTCAGGAAAGCTAAGGCCAGCTTCTTCAGGCAGAAGTTTGCATCCTGTAGCTCCAACTCCAAAAAGTTCTGGGACACTGAAGTCCATGGAGAACAAGAGCACCTCCTCCCAGCTGCCCACTGCACTGAGGCTAGGTAACACGGTCACCACCGATAAATCCATGATTATCGAAAACTTCAACAAGCATTTCTCAACGGCTGGCCATGCCTTCCGCCTGGCTACTCCTACCTCGGCCTACAGCTACGCCCCCCCCGCAGCTCCTCGCCCAAGCCTCTCCAGGTTCTCCTTTACCCAAATCCAGATAGCAGATGTTCTGAAAGAGCTGCAAAACCTGGACCCGTATAAATCAGCTGGGCTTGACAATCTGGACCCTCTATTTCTGAAACTATCCGCCGCCATTGTCGCAACCCCTATTACCAGCCTGTTCAACCTCTCTTTCATATCGTCTGAGATCCCCAAAGATTGGAAAGCTGCCGCAGTCATCCCCCTCTTCAAAGAGGGAGACACCCTGGACCCAAACTGTTACAGACCTATATCCATTCTGCCCTGCCTATCTAAGGTCTTCGAAAGCCAAGTCAACAAACAGGTCACTGACCATCTCGAATCCCACCGTACCTTCTCCGCTGTGCAATCTGGTTTCCGAGCCGGTCACGGGTGCACCTCAGCCACACTCAAGGTACTAAACGATATCATAACCGCCATCGATAAAAGACAGTACTGTGCAGCCGTCTTCATCGACCTTGCCAAGGCTTTCGACTCTGTCAATCACCATATTCTTATCGGCAGACTCAGTAGCCTCGGTTTTTCGGATGACTGCCTTGCCTGGTTCACCAATTACTTTGCAGACAGAGTTCAGTGTGTCAAATCGGAGGGCATGCTGTCCGGTCCTCTGGCAGTCTATGGGGGTGCCACAGGGTTCAATTCTCGGGCCGACTCTTTTCTCTGTATATATCAATGATGTTGCTCTTGCTGCGGGCGATTCCCTGATCCACCTCTACGCAGACGACACCATTCTATATACTTTCGGCCCATCATTGGACACTGTGCTATCTAACCTCCAAACGAGCTTCAATGCCATACAACACTCCTTCCATGGCCTCCAACTGCTCTTAAACGCTAGTAAAACCAAATGCATGCTTTTCAACCGATCGCTGCCTGCATCCGCATGCCCGACTAGCATCACCACCCTGGATGGTTCCGACCTTGAATATGTGGACATCTATAAGTACCTAGGTGTCTGGCTAGACTGCAAACTCTCCTTCCAGACTCATATCAAACATCTCCAATCGAAAATCAAATCAAGAGTCTGCTTTCTATTCCGCAACAAAGCCTCCTTCACTCACGCTGCCAAGCTTACCCTAGTAAAACTGACTATCCTACCGATCCTCGACTTCGGCGATGTCATCTACAAAATTGCTTCCAACACTCTACTCAGCAAACTGGATGCAGTTTATCACAGTGCCATCCGTTTTGTCACTAAAGCACCTTATACCACCCACCAATGCGACTTGTATGCTCTAGTCGGCTGGCCCTCACTACATATTCGTCGCCAGACCCACTGGCTCCAGGTCATCTACAAGGCCATGCTAGGTAAAGTTCCGCCTTATCTCAGTTCACTGGTCACAGATGGCAACTCCCATCCGTAGCACGCGCTCCAGCAGGTGTATCTCACTGATCATCCCTAAAGCCAACACCTCATTCGGCCGCCTTTCGTTCCAGTACTCTGCTGCCTGTGACTGGAACGAATTGCAAAAATCGCTGAAGTTGGAGACTTTTATCTCCCTCACCAACTTCAAACATCAGCTATCTGAGCAGCTAACGGATCGCTGCAGCTGTACATAGTCTATTGGTAAATAGCCCACCCATTTTCACCTACCTCATCCCCACAGTTTTTATTTATTTACTTTTCTGCTCTTTTGCACACCAATATCTCTACCTGTACATGATCATCTGATCATTTATCACTCCAGTGTTAATCTGCAAAATTGTAATTATTCGGCCAGGTCGCAGTTGCAAATGAGAACTTGTTCTCAACTAGCCTACCTGGTTAAATAAAGGTGAAATAAAAAGTAAAAAATATTTTAAAAAGACCTGGAAATACCCCAGTTAAGACATGAAGGATTTGCCATTCTGTTGTAAGAGCTGTTACGGGTCATATCTCCTTCACCTGAACCATGAACAATGTATAATCATCAATGATGTCTCTTCAAACGCACACACACATGTACTACCAAACGCACTCACGGTACCTGTGCAGCCCAGATGTTGTCCAGGTCCTGCATGGTAAGAGCTTTCTCCTTGATGACGAAGCGCAGTATCTTCTCTAGTTTCTCTACATACTGAGGCTGGTGGAGGCTGTCCCTCAGCACAATGGACAGGATGTGGTTCTGCTGGATCCACTCCTGACAAACATACAGACATCTTTCAATCTCCACTCAAACACCATAAGTTCTGCCGACTACGCTAACAGAAACCACACTAAGGTATACTCTTTTCACTAGATACTTTGTGGCAAAAGCACTTGTGTAGCGTTAAACAAATACATTTGATTAACTTAAATTTGGTATGTGTATATTCATGTTTGCTGACAATTACTAAATAAAAAAATGTACTTGATTGATGGTTAACTCACCGCCATACGTTCTGCAGTTAGCCACTCCTCCTCCTCGGGGTTGCCATGCCGATGTGTGTAATAGGACACACTGGAGATTACTTTGTTTACTTCGTTTAGTGCATTCATTTTGCCATTAAAAGAGGAAATTTGCAATAACCTGTGGATGAAAACACAATCACCACAGATTACTATAAACAAATAGTTCACATTGGGGCAATTCCTACCTAAAGTCCATGAACATTACTCACATTTTTACATAACTCTCATTGACATCAATACACGATGCGTGCAAGTATCTCAGGTTAGCATTTAGCCAATAGTTACAAAGTGTTTTAAAACAAAACCTTTAGGACAGTTTGGTCTGAAGCGAACTCACCTAAGAATCATTTTTAACCTAAAAATCTCTAAGTTCTTGACGGTCTCCTCCTGCCCAGGCACCTTGGAGGCCAGGTTCTTCAGGGACTTGATGATCATGGACAGGGCATCATTTTTGGCTTCGTTCTTGGCTTCCTTCTTCAGCTCCTCGTCTGTCAGATTCTCCAGGAACTGAGGAACCATCTCGATGACGGGCAGGAAGTACTTCTTCACCGTGTGCAACGTGAGAAACTCGTAACACTGCCCGAAAGGCCTGGAGGACAAAACAGTCACAGCACGTCCAGTAGACCATACTATTCCCATAGCTCTATTGGTTGAGGCATGGTTCTTACAACAGAGTCGTGGGTTTGATTGCTCTACAGGTCACATTAAAGCGTCAATCTAGTCATGAAGACATACCACATCACAGCAAGAGCCTGAGGACTTATTTATTGATGACACGGTAGGATGTTACACACTGGTGGTGAATGGTAGGAGTTAGCTCCATATAGTGTAGAAAGCACTGGAGAGCTAGTGAACCATATTCTTTAGATGTCACCCATTAAAGTGTGTGTGTGTGTATGGGCCGACTCACTTGATAAGGGCAGCGATGATCTGGACGTTCAGTGCTTGGCCACTTATGAAGCGATCGTGCAGCGTTTGAAACCCGTTTAACGTGCCGAATTTGTTAATTAAATCCACCAACCAGCCCTGTGAATGAAGAGGAAGAAAAACAAACCACTTGTTAAAAATACTTTAAAGAAGTAAAAATACTCACCATGCTTCCATTATCCACTCAAGCTGTTCGGCTACACAAATACATCCCTCTAGTCTCGAAGCGGTTACACAGAAAGGCTTAATTGGAGGGAAAAATCAGAAGAAAAAACTGCCACAGACCCATATCAGAGGCTGCAGCAGTGTTTGTATTGGGTAGACTGCCAGCTACAGCAAACAGTGTCCACATTGACCACCCCGGCCCACGCTCCATTCATTGAGGTTTTCATAGCAAACTCACTCGCTCTCTCTCTCTCTCCCTGGCATCGCCTAATCTCATTTAAACTCCACAACAGTCCAGACACCTCGAGTACATCCGCTTGTTTTATCTCCATTCCTCTTATTTCCTACCCAGTCCACAGAGTAGTCATCCTTTGTTTCTGTGCTCTGGCCCTAAGGCAAGGCAGCAAGGCCAGAGCAAAGAGCGCATTCGTTCTGAGAAAAGAGATTGCCAAAGAATAAAAAAGCCTGTTCTCTGGATTTCTGTTGCTACGGCAATCACGAAGACTGAATTAGAAAGATTTACCCATGGAGCATCCATCCAGAGGATATTTAATTTAGACTCAATTCTATAATTTAAAAAAAATCTGACATTTCTTACTGTGTCTGTATGAGATTTGGCTGGGAGAGAAAGAGACAGTATAGCCAATATCACATCAGTCCCAGGACATAGTTTATTAAAACATCCTCTGTGTATCTTTTTGTCGATCCACCTTGATACAAGAATAGCCTCAACAGTAAATAGGGGAATTGGCCTTGAAGATGGAGGGTTATATATTTTGCAAACAGACGATATAGACAAACTGAGTCAACATTTCTTTCCTCGGGAGAGTGTAGGAAAATCAGAGGATAGATTATAGGGTGTTGGGGTAAAGTGGGGTTATTTGGTGATTTTGGAAAAATATCTTGGGGGGAGGGTTAAGTTTGGGGCCGATGTGTTGCAGTACCACTCCCCGGCAGTCACATATAAGACTCCCTGCCGGAGACCAGGGTTCAATCCCTGTGTCCACCGATCCCCACCCCTTTCTCCCACTTGCTTGTCTCCCCGTCTCAATAAAAGTGTCATATCACTGAAAATCTATATTTAAAAACAGTTTTGGTCCTTAATAAGGAGTACATTGATAAAACAGGTGGTTGACCAGAGTAATAAAATCTTTGGGGGGGGGGGGGGCTACCTTGAATTCAGACCCTACCTTTGGAGAGCGAGGGTCAGGGGGGCGGGCAAAGAGCTCGTCGTCTGCCAGCTGCGCCCCGGCGGGCACCGTCTCAGAGGGCCTCGTGCCATTGTAGATGTGAAACTTGCAGTGGGGGTTGAAGGCCATGGCCAGCAGCTCCAGCAAGGGGAACCAGTCCTGAGAGAGCTTGGCCACACACAGCTCCACCAGCCGGTGGGTGTTGTTGATGATACACCTCTGTGGATGGAGCGAGATCGGTGTAAGCAATAGAGTGACAGGCTCCACATAGCCATACTGAGGGCTTAGGGGGAACTTCCTCCATATTGAAGCTGCTACAGAGCTATCCTGTTTCTTCAGAACACATTCCCAAGTCTGCGGTAGCAATGTATCAACTCAAGAGGCCATCATATTTGCAGGGATGCGAGTGGCCAGGAACTATGTCTATTGCAAGGTTTTCCAAAGGAAAACATGCCACCAGACAACTTGACCGGGAAGATTTAAATTTACCGGTCATTTGAGAAATAAGTTTAGGTTTATTTCATAACCATTATTTGCAAGAGCTGTACATGTTTATTGTATTTTGTTTGGAGTGCTCCATGTGAGCAATGAGCATGTGTCTGGTTTATCTTTCCTGATAATCGGGGCGGCAAGTAGCCTAGTGGTTAGAGCGTTGGACAAGTAACCGAAAGGTTGCAAGATTAAATCTCCGAGCTGACAAGGTGAAAATCTGTCGTTCTGCCCCTGAACAAGGCAGTTAACCCACTGTTCCTAGGCCGACATTGAAAATAAGAATTGGTTCTTAACTGACTTAGTTAAATAAAGGTAAAATAATGTTGAGGGAGCACGTGCACCTGAGCATGCATAGAAGTAACTGGCCTGCTGCACAGAAATGTAAGAATGTTTTTTTTATTTTTATAAAACAATTTTTTACATCCATTACGAATGATAATATAATAATAAAACTATTGTTTCTCAAAGTAAGCTATTTGAAAAATCTTTCCAACATTCTCCCCCTCGATAATCACAATCCTCGGTGTGAAAGAGCTTATAGGCCTACTGCTGCATTGACCTAAAGGCTACGAGTTCTATGCACTCATTTATTTACCCAACAATGAATCACAGTGTACCAATGTGTCCATAAGGCAGAGGCTGGTGATCTCCCATTTTGATCATTTTAATTCAGATTTATATGATTTTTATGAATAACCACGTGACAATGACCATGGAATGAAATTGTTCCACGGAAATCGTCATAAAAATGGGCTCTGTCGCAGCCGGCCAAGACCGGGAGGCCCATGGGGGGTGGGGCGCGCACAATTGGCCTAGCACCATCCGGGTTAGGGAGGTTTTGGCCGGCAGGGATATCCTTGTCTCATCGCGCACTAGCGACTCCTGTGGCGGTGTTTCCTCCGACACATTGGTGCAGCTGGCTTCCGGGTTGGATGCGCGCTGTGTTAGGAAGCAGTGCGGCTTGGTTGGGTTGTGTTTCGGAGGACGCATGGCTCTTGACCTTCGCCTCTCCCGAGACCGTACGGAAGTTGCGGCGATGAGACAAGACAGTAACTACTAACAATTGGATACAACGAAATTGGGGAGAAAAAGGGGTTAAAAAATTAAATTATATATATATATTTTTAAATAAAAGAAATGCAGCCTTCCTTCCTTGAGTTAATCACACAATTAACAATTGGATTGGTGAAAACAGTAGTTCCACTGGATAGGTTTCACCAATCCAATTGTGTCAAATGAGTGATTAGCCTAAGGAAGGGACTGGAAGGAGGATGGGTTTTCAAAGTATTGGAAAGAGGGCCCATGACTCCTTGAAAAACGGTGGCCATTGCTTTTGAGAGCACTATCCTGATTAAATGAAATGGAATAGAATAAAGACTTACATGTATCTCGAACTTCCACCCGCTGACGGCCTCGTCTGTGAGAATCTTGGTGAAAGAGATGGTCAGGCCGTCCCTGAAAAACCTCTGGCATGCCTCACACTTCACATCAAGTTCTATACAGACAGAAAACAGACAATAATTAAGTGCATGGAGATTAAGTGCATTGAGCTACCACAGATCATTTTTATTTCATTTTTATTTCAAGGGCTACAGGTCAAATATCAATCTAAAGAGAAACTATGCGGAGGCGGACATTTTAATGGGACGTTGACAAAGCGCAATTACACTAAAAGATTATCGACCATCAAGCTAGTCTAAACTCCATACACAGTGGTTGAAATACAATGCTGTCAATGCGATTTCAGATGCATACATAGCCAAGGACAGACTTTCTATACCATCTTGATTGTAAATTGAGAAATAGAATGAGCCAATATTCTTACCCTTTTTACTAAGCTCTATAGCAGCTTCTAGAAGAACCTCCAACTCTCCCTTTGGCAGAACTGGAACCACCCAGCGGGGTCTGGAAACACAAAACATCCACATGAATACAGAGAAACACATTCCTCCTCACAACCACACAGCACTTAGTATCACACACACGGTGTATTGCCGCTTTCCATGTTATCTGTAGCTTGTGAAGTGTGGAAACCCTTTTTGTTGCTTTTTGTCCTCTGTTGCCGTCTGTCTGCGTGCCACATGTTGCTTGTCCTATGTTGCTCTGCATGTGCGCACTGCTCATTGTTTGTCTGTATTGTTATCCTAATTGTTTTTAATAACTTGCCCAGGGACTGTGGTTGAAAATTAGCTGGCTGGAAAAATTAGCCGGCCTATAAAAATAAATAGATTACATGCACCTGTTGTCCAGTTTGGCCCTGTGTGTAAGTGTGTGGGTGTACCTGTTGATCATGTCATCCAGCTTTGTCAGGTCTGTGTGAGGGAAGGCTGGCTCCTCCACCTCCTCCTCCAGCTGTGGGGGTCCATCCCCCTGACCCTGCTCATCCAGGGGGCTCACTGGAGAGTTCTCATTGGACGAGTTAGGAGACAACGTCTGAAACACACAGAATATAGGGAAGAAATTCACAAAAACAAAACAAACAAAAAAATCAATACCCCGCCTTCTAGCCAACCCATGAGGAATACAAACAACTTCACGCAGACATAGGATTGGGCGTTACAGTATTTTACTATACACACACACAGGTATTGATGAAAGGACCGGTTTGAGTTTTTACTTAACCTTCTATAACGGTATTTCAATGTTTGGTTTGATAAATGTGATACACATTTACATTTACATTTAAGTCATTTAGCAGACGCTCTTATCCAGAGCGACTTACAAATTGGTGCATTCACCTTATACACAACTCTGTCACGTGTTATATTTGAATCCGTTTGCTACTTGCAAGTCGCCTCTCCCTCTCCTGCATGCCGCTTCCCACACAAACCCTTGGCCCCTCACACTCAAGGAGAGTTGTTGCTTGACCATGGAGTCACCAGCACATCACGTTCACTCTGCGTGGTCAGACGCAACAATATACTGGTGACACGGATACTGCTTTCAAAGCGTCCTATAATCACACTATTAGTTTGTGTAAATTAGTCTGCAAACAGCTAGTTAGTCTTTTCTTAGCATGTATTGGCTACAATAATTCCTGTTAGTCGCTAATGCTAATCGCTAGTTAGCTAGCTGTTAGTATGTATGAGCAGCAGTGGTAGTGGCAGCATCAAGTGTGGTGTGTGTGTGTTTTTGTGTGTGTGTGATGAGTAGCAGAGCGGCAGAACTTGGGAAATGTGGGGGTGTGTAGAGAAGGCTCCTTCTGCTTGGATGACCTACATAGCCAGCTTGCCTCTCACGTCTGGATACGACTCATCTCCAACACCCTCTCTGTCGAAATCATTCAGGAGCTTGTGTTCATTGTATCCTCCCTCCTAGTCTCCCTCTCCCGTTCCGCTTAGGTGTGAGCACTGACTGTGGTGTAGTGTTTCCCACAGACACACACGCTTTGTAACCCCCACCCCCCCAGGTTAACTTAACTACATGAGTCTCTGTGCTGCTACTGTGACACTGTGGGCCACTGATGCAGTAACAGTGTCACACACCAACACTCAGGTCTAAACAAAACATCAATACAGCATTCGTCAAACACTCAACGTATCCTGTGTTATGCTTTCAGAGAGGCTAAAACAGGTTGGATTCATATTTGCAGTTACTGTTCGATGATTAAGGAGAGCTTTACGCCCCACGAGGAGGGAGTTAGTTTCATACGATTTGCTTTAGCAGAAAAATGAGCACAGGATGAGGGGGAATGAAAGAGAGAGAAGAGATGACAGGACTCCAGACTGTGACCATTTATTAAAATGTCCTATTTTTGGGGTGGACAAAATCATGAATTTGTTCAACAGTATTAAATTATCCTCATGATTCCTGTAATAAAAAGTGTCTGCCCTGCCACTGTGATTGTACAACATCTCAAAATGAATGTGTAGGGGGAGGGAAACACATTATTGGTAAGCAACTAGCTCTCCATATTAAGAGAGAGGATGGTTTCAGCTTCCTGAAGGTATCATTTAATTCTCAATGATCATTATTGAGCTCCAAGCACACTGTTTTACAATAAAGATATCTGATATAGCTTTGAAATACGGAAAATTCGCAAAATTCTGCATCGGCTATCGCTACTACACTAAGCGTCATAGCAACGTTTTTTGGGGGGACATTACATTTAATGTTATACTAATGTATGGCTACTAGCAGTAGGTATTATATTAAGCAGGTGTGAAGTACTTCAGTAGTTCTTTCAAGTGTTTTTACTGAAGTATTACAACATTCCCAAAGAAAATAAATGTACTTTTTACCTGCTGTATGTACCTCTGCTGCCAAACATACCCTTGTAAAACGGACCATCCTACCGATCCTCGACTTCAGCGATGTAATTGACAAAATAGCCTCCAAAACTCTACTCAGCAAATTGGATGCAGTCTATCACAGTGCCATTCGTTTTGTCAACAAAACCCCATATACTAGCCACCACTGTGACCTGTACGCTCTCGTTGGCTGGCCCTCGCTTCATACTCGTCGCCAAACCCACTGGCTCCAGGTCATCTACAAGTCTTTGCTAGGTAAAGCCCCGCCTTATCTCAGCTCACTGGTCACCATAGCAGCACCCACCCGTAGCACGCGCTCCAGCAGGTAGATCTCACTGGTCACCCCCAAAGCCAATTCATCCTTTGGCTGCCTTTTCTTCCAGTTCTCTGCTGCCAATGACTGCAAACTGCAAAAATCACTGAAGCTGGAGACACATATCTCCCTCAGTAGCTTGAAGCACCAGCTGTCAGAGCTGCTCACAGATCACTGCACCTGCACATAGCCCACATCCATCCAACTACCTCATCCCCATACTGTATTTATTTATCTTGCTCCTTTGCACCCCAGGATCTCTACTTGCACATTCATCTTCTGCACATCTACCATTCCAGTGTTTAATTGCTATATTGTAATTACTTCTCCACCATGGCCTATTTATTGCCTTAACTCACCTCATTGGCACTCACAGTATATATACTTTTTCCTACTGTATTATTGACTGCATGTTTGTTTATTCCATGTGTAACTCTGTGTTGTTGTATGTGTTGAACTGCTATGCGAGAGCATCCTGTCGGGCTGTATCACCGCCTGGTACGGCAACTGCTCCGCCCACAACCGTAAAGCTCTTCAGAGGGTAGTGAGGTCTGCACAACGCATCACCGGGGGCAAACTACCTGCCCTCCAGGACACCTACACCACCCTGTCACAGGAAGGCCATCAAGGACAACAACCACCCCAGCCACTGCCTGTTCACCCCGCTATCATCCAGAAGGTGAGGTCAGTACAGGTGCATTAAAGCAGGGACCGAGAGACTGAAAAACAGCTTCTATCTCAATCAGACTGTTAAAAAGCCACCACTAACATTGAGTGGCTGCTGCCAACATACTGACTCAACTCCAGCCACTTTAATATTGTAAAAATTGATGTATTAAATGTATCACCAGCCACTTTAAACAATGCCACTTAATATAATGTTTACATACCCTACATTACTCATCTCATATGTATATATTGTACTCTATACCATCTACTGCATCTTGCCTATGCCGTACTGTTCCATCACTCATTCATATATTTTTATGTACATATTCTTCATCCCTATACACTTGTGTGTATAAGGTAGTTGTGGAATTGTTAGGTTAGATTACTCGTTGGTTATGACTGCATTGTCAGAACTATAAGTACAAGCATTTCGCTACACTCGCATGAACATCTGCTAACCATGTGTATGTGACAAATACAATTTGAAGCTTTATCTTGGCCAGGTCGCAGTTGCAAATGAGAACTTGTACTCAAATAGGCTACCTGGTTAAATAAGGTGAAAAAAATAAAAAATAAAATAAAATAAAAACTCCATACATTTTCCCTGACACATTTTTGTTACATTTTGAATGCTTAGCAGGACAGGAAATGGTTAAATTCACACCCTTATCAAGAGAACATCCCTGGTCAACCCTATTGCCTCTGATCTGGCAGCCTCACTAAACACACATGATTCATTTGTAAATGATGTTAGAGTTAGAGTGTGCCCCTGGATATTCGTACATTTAAAATTTAAAAAACAACTAGGAAAAGAATGGTGACATCTGGCTTGCTTAGTAAGGAATTTGAAATTATTTATACTTCTACTTAAGAATATTTTTACTTTTGATACTTAAGTATCTTTAAAAACAAATAGTTTTAGACTTTTACTCAAGTACAATTTTACTGGGTGACTTTCACTTAAGTCATTTTCTATTCTTTCCTAAGAAAATTACATTACAGCCTTATTCTAAAATAGATTCAATAAAAGAAATACTCAGCAAATCGGCACACAACACCACAATGACAAAGCGAAAACAGGTTAAGAAATGTTTGCAAATGTATGAAAATAAAAGCTCAGAAATACCTTATAAGCATTCAGACCCTTTGCCATTTCTACAACTTGATTGAAGACCACATTTTGGTAAATTCAATTGATTGGACATAATTTGGAAGGCACACACCTGTCTATATAACTTATATATATATATATAAATATCCCACAGTTGACAGTGCATGTCAAAGCAAAAAAACAAGCCATGAGGTCTAAGGAATTGTCCGCAGAGCTCCAAGACAGGATTGTGTCGAGGCACAGATCTGGGGAAGGGTAACAAAAAAAAAAAATCTGCAGCATTGAAGATCCCCAAGAGCACAGTAGCCTCCATCATTCTTAAATGGAAGAAGTTTGGAACCAATGAGACTCTTCCTAGATCTGGCCGGCCGGCCAAACTGAGTAATCGGGGGAGAAGGGTCTTGGTCAGCGAGGTGACCAAGAACCTGATGGTCACTCTGACAGAGCTCCAGAGTTCCTCGGTGGAGATTGGCGAACCATGCAGAAGATCAACCATCTCTGCAGCACTCCACCAATCAGGCCTTTATGGTAGAGTGGCCAGACGGTAGCCAGTCCTCAGTAAAAGGCACATGACAGCCCGCTTGCAGTTTGCCAAAAGGCACTTGAAGGACTCTCAGACCATGAAAAACAACATTCTCTGGTCTGATGAATATAAGACTGAACTCTTTTGCCTAAATGCTAAGCATTATCGTCTGGACGAAACTTGGCACCATCCCTACGGTGAAGCATGGTGGTGGCCGGATCGAGGGAAAGATGAACGGAGCAAAGTACAGAGAGATCCTTGATGAAAACCTGCTCCAGATTGCTTAGGATCTCAGACTGGGGTGAAGGTTCACAGTCCAACAACCCTAAACACATAGCCAAGACAATGCAGAGAGTGGCTTCGGGACAAGACCCTGAATGTCCTTGAGTGGCCCAGCCAGAGCCCGGACTTGAACCTGATCGAACATCTCTGGAGAGACCTGAAAATTGCTGTTCAGCGACGCTGCCCATCCAAGCTGACTGAAGAGCTTGAGGATCTGCAGAGAATAATGGAAGAAACTCCCCAAATATAGGTGTGCCAAGCTTGTAGCGTAATACCAAAGAACACTCAAAGCTGAAATTGCTGCCAAAGGTGCTTCAACAAAGTACTGAGTAAAGGGTCTGAATACTTATGTAAATGTGATCGTTTTTTTTTATTTAAAAAATTAACAAACATTTCTAAAAACTTGTTTTTGCTTTGTCATTATGAGTTATTGTGTGTTGGTTGATGTGGGACGAAACTATTTAATCAATTTTAGATTAAGGCTGTAACGTAACAAAATGTGGAAAAAGTCAAGGGGTCTGAATAGACCATATGGAAATTCTGGAGCCCTATTTTGACAGTAAAATATGACAAAAATTGTCACCCCAAAATGCATGACAAGCACTGGTTTGGGTTGCATATAAATTTATTTTGAATCATGCATTCCAGCTTGGATATGTTAGATGTAACAACGGATTTATCGAATACCATCTCGGTAGTCTATTACACTTCTTAATAAATCATTGTGAATGACTTCATAAGATAACTCAAATTGATTCTATTGTGTGACGCCGAGAGAGAAAAAATAAAAAATAAATTGGGTGTGCCACCAAATCATGGGCTGGACCAGTGCCACCAGGGGAAAATGTTATTCTGGAGCCCTGGATGAGGGAAGAGAGACAGAAAATGGAAAGAGGACTAGAAGAGAGAACATGGTGAACACATGGTGTTGAGGTGAAGGACAGAGATGAGAGGATGGGACAGTTTCCTGACCTGGTTCTGTGGCAGCGGGGGCTGACTCTGGGCATCGGGTGCCTGGCCCTGGCCCGACTGGCTGTCGTTGCCCCCCACCGGAGAGCCACGCGTGGTGGCAGTCATGCTCGCCACTGGGCAGATCTTGGCAATCTTGGCCTCTTAGGCAGCACTGACCACGAGGGAAATCACAGGAGGAGCCTCGGCAACCTCAGAGGAAGAGCAGAGGGAGGAGAGCAGCGGCCGCGGCACAAGAGAGAGGGACAGAACCACCTGGAGATCTGGACGGGCCGCTGAGACCATTGCATAACCTGGAGAAGAGAGGACCGGGTTAGGGTGTATCATTGGGTTAGTTGTCATAGACAAAAATACTGCATGGTGGTCTCACTCACAAAAACTAACGGACGCGATAGGAAAGATTTTAACATGGATCACGTCTACGTTTTGTGTTAAATAAGGAATGCTTCTTTTTTATAGTCATCATGCGTTATCAAATTAGTTGTTTGGTGGCGTCAGTGACCACCTGTCAGGTGAGCCTGGCTCGCTGTGTTTAGATGAGGGATAACAATAAAGAAGACATAGTGTACACTGAAATATGACTACGGCATGTGCATGATATAACATTGCAAGGGTAAAGATAAGCCTTCAATTCATAAAACACTGTCAGTCAAGACACGTATCACTATGTGGGATGTATCACAACGATAGGGAACAATCTTTTGTATTTTCCCCCAGACACTTGCTTGCGTTCCATGAGTGCAGTTAGAAAACAGTATTGTAGAGGCAATGTGCGGAAGTAAGACTGATAGGCATTACAGCGCTGACGTAATAAGGAACAACGGTACACAGAGGAACCGGTTTGGCCAACACCATCTCTGGCAGGCTGCTGCAGAGTCGGGGTGTTTTATTTCCCATTCACGTCAGCTGAGAGCTTGGCATGTACTGGTCGTCAGCATGACCATCAGTGAAACACGATAAGACCTGGCTGCAAACTCAGCACTTACTGGCACCACTTACGAGACGTCATAGCAAAAACAAACAGGCCTTATTTTCTAGCATTCTGGGCCAGTGTATTCTTGTATAACATCCAGCCATAGCGAGCCATGCAGGCATTGGAATCAAACAAAGTTTTGGTTGTTATTCAGTCTATGGTAAGAGGTGAAAAGACACATTTACTACTAACAACGTACAGCATTAAGTGGAAAAATATAGAAAGATATCAATCATATTCAGCAGTGAGGCTGCCAACGAGCACTTTCCAAGGGCTGTAGTACAGAGAGAGTAGGCAGCAGCGTCTCCAGTTAAAACAGCAGGACATTGACACCATGGGCCTGACTCTGGAGAGGAAGAGGCCAAGACGACCTCAGAGACGGCTAGTATGGCAAGGATACAATGAATGCTCGTCGTGGAAATACCCTCTATTGTATAAGGAAATGCCAGGGTTGGGGTCAATCCCATTACAATTCAAAAAAGTGAACTAAACTCCAATTTAAAAAAAATAAATCCTAATAGAAACACTGTCTCATGTCAGGTGGCGTCACTCCTCCTGGACACTCGTCCCTCAACCAATCTGTCTTGCAGGAAATGGAACTCTTATTCAAATTTGAATAGTGAGCATACGCCATTGAAAAAATGTAAACCCAGTTCCTAATTTTATTTATATAACTGCACTCTTGTATGAGTCCATGAAATATGAAGAATAGCTTCCTAATTATTGCAAATGTTGTGACAGTAATTTAATAGTTTGCTATTGTGAAAAGAAAAACAAACTGGTAGCAATCTCCTGCACAAATTCTGTGCAAGGATGTTGGTCGCCAGGCAGTGCAGTGACTTGATCAGCTGTGTGGTTGTGTTTTAAGCCAATCAAAAATATTATGATCCCCAACTGGGTACATTTACATGCCTATATTTTCCTTGCAGGCCAGGTAGCCTATAGGAATAAATCAAATCAAATTTTATTGGTCACATACACATGGTTTGCAGATGTTAATGCGAGTGTAGCGAAATGCTTGTGCTTCTAGTTCCGAACATGCAGTAATATCTAACAAGTAATCTAACAAATTCACAACGACTACCTTACATACACACACAGAATATGTACATATAAAGATATGGATGCACGTGCAGCCTAGGCAATGTGCAATAGATGGTACAAAATAGTATATACACTTGAGATGAGTAATGTAGGATATGTAAACATTATTAAAGTGCCATTATTTTATGTGGCCAGTGAGTCTGTATGTTGGCAGCAGCCACTCGATGTTAGTGGTGGCTGTTTAACAGTCTGATGGCCTTGAGATAGAAGCTGTTTTTCAGTCTCTCGGTCCCCGCTTTGATACACCTGTACTGACCTCGCCTTCTGGATGGTAGCGGGGTGAACAGGCAGTGGCTCAGGTGGTTGTTGTCCTTGATAATCTTTTTGGCCTTCCTGTGACATCGGGTGCTGTAGGTGTCCTAGAGGGCAGGTAGTTTGCCCACAGTGATGCGTTGTGCAGACCTCACTACCCTCTGGAGAGTCTTGCGGTTGTGGACTGTGCAGTTACAGTACCAAGCGGTAATACAGCCCGACAGGATGCTCTCGATTGTGTATCTGTAAAAGTTTGACGGTTTCAGGTGACAAGCCAAATTTCTTCAGCCTCCTGAGGTTGAAGAGGTGCTGTTGCGCCTTCTTTACCACACTGTCTGTGTGGGTGGACCATTTTAGTTTGTCAGTGATGTGTACGCTGGGGAACTTAACTTTCCACCTTCTCCACTGCTGTTCCATCCATCCTCTTCTGTTCACAAATATCTCCTTGTTTTGTTGACATTGAGTGAGAAGTTATTTTCCTGACACCACACTGAGTGCCCTCACCTCCGCCCTGTAGGCTGTAGTTGTTGGTAATCAAGCCTACCACTGTAGACTCGTCTGCAAACTTGATAATTGAGTTGGAAGCGTGCCTGGCCACACTGTCTTGGGTGAACAGGGAGTACAGGAGAGAGCTGAGAATGCACCCTTGTGGGGAGTGGAGATGTTGTTTCCTACCTTCACCATCTGGGGGAAGCCAGTCCAGGACCCAGTTGCACAGGGCAGGGTCGAGACCCAGGGTGTCAAGCTTAATGATGTGCTTGGAGGGAACTACAGCGTTGAATGCTGAGGTGTAGTCAATGAACAGCATTCTGACATAGGTATTCATCTTGTCCAGATGGGATAGGGCAGTGTGGTTGAGATGGCATCGTCTGTGGACCTATTGGAGCGGTAAGCAAATTGGAGTGGGTCTAGGGTGTCAGGTAGGGTGGAGGTGATATGATCCTTGACTAGTCTTTCAAAGCACTTCATGACGACAGAAGTGAGTGCTACGGGGCGATAGTCATTTAGTTCAGTTACCTTAGCTTTCTTGGGAACAGGAACAGCGGTGGCCATCTTGAAGCATGTGTGGACAGCCGACTGGGATAGGGATTGATTGAATATGACTACTTCTATGTGTGCACGTCCTTACTCAACATTGAAAAGGAGTGCTCCAAACAAAAGACAATGACTACATTTTATTGACAAATCGTAAATGGAATTAAATAAACCAAAACAACTTGCTTCTCCCAAGTGTAGCAAAGGTCGTACACTCTGGAAACAATGTGTCCACTCCAACAATGAAACCACGAAGACTGGAATAACATTGAATGCATCAAAAGAAATTACCGTAACCAAAGTAACAAACAGTGCAGATGAGAAACTACAGGAATTAACAGTAAATGTACTACTGGTGATATACAGTGCATTCGTAAAGTATACAGTATCAGTCAAAATTTTGGACACCTACTAATTCAAGGGTTTTCTACATGGTAGAATAATAGTGAAGACATCACAACAATGAAATAACACATATGGAATCATGTCGTAAGCAAAAAAAGTGTTACACAAAACAAAGTACATTTTATATTTGAGAATCTTCAAACGAGTCACCCTCTCCTTGATGACAGCTTTGCACACTTGGCACTCTCTCAACCAGATTCACCTGGAATGCTTTTCCAAAAGTCTTGAAGGAGTTCCCACATATGCTGAGCGCTTGTTGGCTGCTTTTCCTTCACTCTGCGGTCCAACTCATCCCAAACACACTCAATTAGGTTGAGGTCGGGTGATCGTGGAGGGCAGGTCATCTGATGCAGCACTCTCCTTCTTGGTCAAATAGCCCTTGCACACCTGGAGGTGTGTCGAGTCATTGACCTGTTGAAAAACAAATGATAGTCCCACTAAGCGCAAACCGCATGAGATAGCATATCGCTGCAGAATACTGTGGTAGCCATGCTGGTTAACTGTGCCTTGAATTGTAAATAAATCACGGACTGTCACCAGCAAAGCAACCCCACACCATCACACCTCGTCCTCCATGCTATACGGTGGGAACAACACATGCAGAGAACATCCGTTCACCTACTCTGCGTCTCACAAAGACACAAAGGTGAATTTGGACTCATCAGACCAAAGGCAGGATTTCCACAGATCTAATGTCCATTGCTTGTGTTTCTTGGCCCAAGCAAGTCTCTTCTTATTGGTGTCCTTTAGTAGTGTTTTTTTTGCAGCAATTTGACCATGAAGGCCTGATTTACGCAGTCTCCTCTGAACAGTTGATGTTGAGATGTGTCTGTTACTTGAACTCTGTGAAGCATTTATTTGGGCTGCAATCTGAGGTGCAATCTGAATTGACGATTTCTGAGGCTGGTAACTCTAATAAATGTATCCTCTGCAGCAGAGGTAACTCTGGGTCTTCCTTTCCTGTGACGGTCCTCATGAGCCAGTTTCATCAGAGCGCTTGATGGTTTTTGCAACTGCACTTGAAGAAACTTCCAAAGTTCTTGAAATATTCCGGATTGACTGACCATCATGTCTTAACACTTGATGGACTGTCGTTTCGCTTATTTGAGCTGTTCTTGCCATAATATGGACTTGGTCTTTTACCAAATAGGGCTATCTTCTGTATACCACCCCTAACTTGACACAACACAACACAACTGACTGGCTCAAATGCATTGAGGAAAGTAATTCCACAAATGAACTTAAGGCACACCTGTTAATTGGAATGCATTCCAGGTGACTACCTCATGAAGCTGGTTGAGAGAATGCCATGAGTGTACAAAGCTGTCAAAGGCAAAGGGTGGCCACTTTGAAGAATCTCAGATATAAAATAAATTGATTTGTTTAATACTTTTTGGTTACTACATGATTCCATGTGTGTTATTTCATAGTTTTGATGTCTACACTGTTGCCCTCCGCTTGGAAGAATCACTGATCTAGGAATCAACCGCTTACAGTGGCCAAAAGCCACAAGACGGAAACTCTTACAGTGGCCAAAAGCCACAAGACGGAAACTCTTACAGTGGCCAAAAGCCACAAGACGGAAACTCTTACAGTGGCCAAAAGCCACAAGACGGAAACTCTTACAGTGGCCAAAAGCCACAAGACGGAAACTCTTACAGTGGCCAAAAGCCACAAGACGGAAACTCTTACAGTGGCCAAAAGCCACAAGACGGAAACTCTTGGTTTGTGCTTTGCTTATAAAAACAAAGGATTATGGATGGAAATCATCTGGGATGGATGGGGTTCATGTAAGACGACCGCACTCAGGTAATCCCCTGCACAATCCCATAGCAATGGCCATCAAGATATATCTCAAACGTTTTAGATTGAGCAATAACAAGCTAAACAAAACAATTGATCAGTGACGAATCCCCAATCTAATATTCATCCAATTGAGATCCGAAGGAAAACCAAAAGAACGGGCCTAAGCACGTGACGCTGATATCATGAAAACTGTTAGGAGAGATTGGGAGCAGACGATGGATATCCAACGATGGAAATGTGACATACTGTACTTACTGCTCACTTTTCCTACTACCATAAGCCCCTGACCAGATGGAAACTTAACAGTTATTTTACAAACCACATATGCTGGAATTGGAAATTAATCATACACCATTTAGAGTTTAGTCTTATTCTTGACATGTACAGAGGTGGTGCAGGCACACAGTGTTTTAGGATTTGAACTCTGAACAGCATAAAGCAAAGACATCAACTTTCTCAGTTTCAGACAAGAGAGGGGATTTCCTGAAGTAACCATGGGATCGGTTGGCCAGGAAGCAGGAGATATATTTCTCATCCCTTTCGCTTTCACTCTCTTTTACAATTCTGTTCCAGACCAACACAGAATGTCTGGATGAAATACAAATGTATGCTTTTTCCCCCTCTGTCTTTGCAAAAACTGTTCAATCACTTAGCGATATAAAATATACTTCCTTGAAAAAAAAAAGCCAAAATCAGCTGCATCTTTATCAAAATATATAGTTTCAATATCTAGCCTATAGAAACGCAAAGCCTCAACTTCATATAAAGTCTACGAGAAAGTCATCACCATAAATTCTATTCTCCCTCCAGCTCGAAGGTACAATCTGGTTTATAACCACACCATGCACACTGAGCTTGTATGTCCCAACAAAGGCCAACCGCAGTTCCAGAGGACACAAAGGCCATAAGGATGAGTATTATTAACTCTCTGTCCTCTCCACCCAGCTTCAAGCCTGGGTGGCGTTCAGTCTGGTGTAACCGATGTGAAATGGCTAGCTAGTTAGCGGGGTGCACGCTAATAGAGTTTCAATCAGTGATGTCACTCGCTTTTGTGGAGCGATGGGTAACGATGCTTCAAGGGTGGCTGTTGTTGATGTGTGCAGAGTGTCCCTGGTTCGAGCCCAGGTAGGAGCGAGGAGAGGGACGGAAACTAAACTGTTACACTGGCACAACACTACAATAGAAATATATTGAGTAGAATAGATATACATTCCTCTCTCTGACATGACGAGTAGAGAATTATGTCTGATGATATATTCATGGCATTTCTATCTGCCAAGTTCAGTATGTTGCATCCTCCTGAACACATATGTGGCTGCAAGGACGACCCCCGTCTTGCCTGGCAGAGAAACAATATGACTGGAAATCCAATCCACCCCAGTTCGGAACAAGAGGGTTTGATCATGTATTCCCTACACATGATATTTCCTTCATAGGCCTTGATCTATTCGGCAACATATTTAAATGGTTGGGTCTGGCAATGGACTGGCTGTGACTAAGTTTGTGATGTCATTAAAGAAACCACCACAGCTGTGCTGTTCTGGTAGAGCTGGAGAGCTCTGGGTGTGCTCACATCCGTGCGAGTTCTCTGATCAACACCTGGCTGCTTTACTCTTTGATGTTAGGTAGCTATAATGAGATACTTGTTTTATTTTTATTTTTTATGATTGAGAACAGCTTTATCATTCCAGAGAGGACATTGGTAACATGATAATTCAACACAAAACTAAACTCAGATTCAAGCCCTGCAAAACACAATCTGATCAAACAGTGATTAGGTGCAACCCTAAAAGCCACTAAAAGTGATTCTGCTGATATGTCATCTTCAGGAGATGCCTGGGTGTGGTAGTAGTAGGTCTACATTTTTTAAATGATTCTAAATTATCTGCAGCACTGTGTTCACATTTGTATCCATCTGCTAGTGGCGAATTCAGTAACTTGAACAAATTCAGTGAACTTTTGAGGTACTGAAACTGAGACATTTCCTGTCCTTAGCAGGTGGCCACTGGCGTCAGAAACGTGCCATTAAAATGCTTCTACTGCAGGACATTCCCTAGAGAGCCCAGCTCAAAACCACACTATTGAGTAGGCTACAGTTGGATCCCCATAAGTGATGAATGCATTTAGCCACTGCTAATTAAGCGACAGCATATTGCACAAAGAAAACACCAGTCAGTCAGTGATCATTCCTTCTAAATATCAGTAACTGCGAATTTAAAATGATACCATACCGAATGGCATTGTGAAACAAGGGAGGTCATCCTCTGTTCAACATCCTTCAGCCTCTAACTGGATGACTAGCTAATAACACAAATACTGTTGCGGCCTGTCGGGCTAGCTAGCTCTTTAAACATCACTGGCTGGCTATGTCATGTGAAATGGGCCTTGAATTACAGCTGTATCCCGAATGACAGGGGACACTAGACGGTATGGGCCTAGATCACTCAGCCCTAGATCACTCAGAAACAAGCAATGTCCATGACATTGGAGGTGATATATATATATATATGCCATTGATCTAGCTGATTAGCCATTTAGATCTCTTCCACCACTCTGATAAGATCACTATGAAAACAGTCACTGACTAACGTTAGTTAGCATTTTGCAAGGATGTTGTTGGCAAGTAAGTTAATTGACAGGCAATAGATTTCGCATTCGTTTACAAGTTTTAAAAAATAAATTATATATCATATCACAGTTGACCAAACAGGTCCATGATTCTGTAGCCACATCATCTTTGCTAGCTACTTAAAATACATCCAACACGGGTGTATCTGTCAACTTGGCTAGAGAGCTAGCTACTGTAGTTCGCTAACGTAACGTTGGGATGGTTGGCTGTGTGATCTGCTTGCATTCATCATCAAGGAAATTAAGATCGTATTCCAAAATCAGAAATGTCATATGATTACACTTCGAAATATCAAGACAATAAAATGTGGTAAAAACAGCTAGGTTGCTAAATTGGAAGCTAGCTAGCTAACAACAACCGTATTAAGTCTGATATCGCAGTGCGATCCGTCACTTGAAGGCCTAGTTTCCAAGCGCAGTTTTCCAGGCCTTTGCCTAGCCAGCAACTGTAACCGTTGATACAAATTCATTAGGGTAGTTGTAGAAGGTAGCTGGATATCTGGCAAGATTTCGACACGTACTACGAATTCATCGTTTTGAAACATTTGCATTTCAGCAGACAATGCGCTAACGTTTGCTAGTTAAGGAGCAGGCCGCGCAACCACGACAATAGTCAATGTTTTATTGTGCTTCTCGCTAACCTTTATAACTCCTCTAGTCAACATGGACAAGTTATCTAGCTAGCTAGGCGTATCTACAGTTGTCACGGCGCGACATTTCTGGATTTAACCCCCATCAAAACAACTCAGACATCTGTTTCAGGGGTGGGGAATCGCCTGTCATTACGTTAACTAGCTAAAGAGCTCGACAGCGAATTGAAACGTCAACTAGTTAGCTGATATCGACCCGGCTTTCAATAACGTTAATGTTCACGAGCTAGCTAACGGTTAGCTAGCCGTTAGTTTAGCTAGCCAACTCCACATTGACTCGTTTCCCCATGTCAGTGGGTGAGTCAGACAGTAACTTGGTAAACTTAACGGACAGTAGCTAACTACTAACTACGTTAGCTACCTTATCTATTCTGGCAGAACTAATAACATTACTTAGACAGCCAGCTAGCTAACACTCTCCAATCCAAGTTTAAAAAAAAAAATGTCATGATTAACGACGCGAATCATCGTATTTCAGTCCAAGACATTTCTAACAAAATGAATAACGTTAGAGAGCTAGCTAACGTTACCAAGTCAGCTGCCATTACCCGCATCCACCAGCTGATGTTAACAGTGCAAGCTAACGTTAGTTGCTATAACCACTTACCAGGAATTTGATAGGACTTCTCCTCTATTAACGAGCTACTCCAGCCTTGACGAGTGTGTCGTTGTTTATTACATAAATGTGCCCTATATCTTGCTATTTCATTTGAAGCTCTGTCAGTTAAAATAATCTGGTTCCTTGGTTGTTGTTTTTTTGTTGTCAGCTCTTGGGTGTTTTTCCTGCGTCACCAGCGCGCTAACAGCCCCACCAAGTCTATCTAGAGACTAGCGGATCTCTTGTCAGTTCGGTCCTAGCCAGTCAGTCACAACTTGCCGCTAGTGAACTGCTTCAATATGGCGGAAGCGCAGTCCTGAACAACGTGAAAACAGATGTCAAACGGTTTTCCCGAACTCTAAATGTTAACATTAGTTAACGAGCCAACTAGCTATTCTGTGGAGAACAACTTCGCAAATGGAACATGTGCTGAATGGTAAACAAAAAATCAATACAATGTAGAATAGGTGGTTGACTCCAACCCCGATATTGGTTTCCCTTATCCAGGATTTTCTTCAACTCCCATACTCATTGCTTGCTGAATCAAAATGGGTTTTTGTAGGACTACATATCGCCTCCTGCTGTCATGGATCTGTTGAGTCTGTCAGTCAGACATTCTATAACAAACATGTATCAGTGTGCAATGGATACATATGATCTATCATAAATGGTGTATTATTGGGCGCCTAAGACAGTGTATATTTCAGTTGGCCAAGGAGCAAAACCAAAGTTCTGTTCAAATACCAGTAGGAGTGCACATCCCTTCCTCCAAAATGAGACCCCTTCTAGGGGTAGGCGGGTCCCCTTTGCCCTTCCCTAGAGAGGTAGCCCTTCCCAACACTTCTCTGTAGAACTGTGAGGAGGGTGCTGGTCTGCCAACTGATAGACATATGAGGAGGGGTCAGGTTACTAATCTTAGTCTCTCTGGGAACATAGAAAAAGATTAAACAGAATACTCAAAGGCTTAAAGTCCAGTGTCATTTGGTTAAGATCAGAGACCTGCACAGTACCAGGGGAGTTGATATGAATGAATGAACTATGAACTACTGTTGGGAGACTGCAGAGAGACAGACACAGCGAGAGAGAGAGGGAGAGAGAGAGATATTATTGTATATTATCTACCTCACTTGCTTTGGCAATGTTAACACATGTTTCCCATGCCAATAAAGTCCCTTGAATTGAATAGAGAGAGAGAGAGAGAGAGAGAGAGAGAGAGAGAGGGTGAGAGGGAGAGAGAAAGGGCGCTCAACTGCTGACTCACTGGACAGCCATAGTCCAGCGGCTAAAGTGGGATTAACCCCTGCACACACATTTCCCCTCTAGACTATATATATATGTGTGTGTGTGTGTGTGTTCGTGCAAGTGTGTGTGTGTGTGTGTGTGTGTGTGTGTGTGTGTGTACGTGTTTGTGTGTGTGTGTGTGTGTGTGTTTCTAGCACTTTCCCTTTATCTCACCTTTTGTGCATTGACCCTCATGCCCTTCATCTGTCCTGTCAGTGGTTTGAAATGACAGCAAGGGCAAAGCTGTTCTTGAAATCTACAAGGAGGTGAAGCACTCTGGTAAAGTCATAATCTGACCATATACTGTTTTCTCTGTTCTCCCCAGAGCTGTCACAATTCCAGACAAGGCATCCATGTAACGCAATAATAGTTTGACAAAAAAAAGACGATTGTCACTTGTTTGGTTCACAGTAAGATTCTGTGTTAATGTTTTGATTCCCATTTTATTTTGCAGGCATGACATAAAGCTACGTATCATTGTGCAAAGGGGAAAAGGAAAGGAATGGAAAAGTAATTCCTATGACCTGCCTCTGGGAATTAAGGAGTCAGCAGGTATTCCAATCAGAATTTCACCCTAATACTTTTACCATTGACTCTGGCGCTGCCAATATAATCTATGGCTTGAATTGTTTTTCTGAACCAGCCATTCAGGTCCATGGGGAGTTGAAATGTATCAAATCGTATACTGAAGTTTAATTACATTTATTTGACAGGGACAATGCACATCAATCCTCAAATATATAATATGTACACGAGTATCTATTTGCTTTGTCCTTTATCAGGGACAAATAAGGTCTATCAGTCCAGTGGTGGAAAAAGTACCCAATTGTCATACTTGAGTAAAAGTAGTGGTACCTTAATTGAAAATGACTTAACTAAAAGTGAGTCACCCAGTAAAATTCTACTTGAGTAAAGGTATTTGCTTTTAAATATACTTAAGTATCAAAAGTAAATGTAATTGCAAAAATGTACTTAAGTATCAAAAGTAAAAGCACAAGTACAAATAATTCCAAATTGCTTATATTAACCAAACGGCACATTTAAAAAAAAGGGATTTAAACACAATTTGCTTAGCATTCAACATGTAATATGTACTTTTCAGTGTCAGGTAAAATGTATGGAGTAAAAAGTACATTATTTTCTTTAGGAAATCTGTGAAGTAAAAGTAAAAGTTGTCAAAAGTATAAATAGTAAAGTAATGAACAGATACCCCCCCAAAACGACTTAAGTAGTACTTTATAGTATTTTTACTTCAGTACTTTACTCCATTGTATCTGTCATATGATCTGTCTAACTAACTAAAATGTCATGCACCATTTCCAGTACGAAATGACAGGAGTACATATTATAAAAGCCGAATAGACATTATAAATGTGGTGGATGTTTCAAACTACGAGGAAAATATTTTCTGTACTTAAAATACCACTGATTGGTTACATTTATTATCGCTCACAGAACTACTGGCGCTGATCAGGGGCCAGTTTGATTGTTTATTGCCTGAACTAATTGACAAAAACCTAGTGAATGAACACTGATCCTGGGACAGCAGAGTAAACACTAGCGACTCCTTTCGTTTGGTTATGTTAATGATTGTTTCTCCCGTCCATGAAATCCGTCTACGGGTATTCCCTTCCACCTTACCGTGATCACTTCCCGTCAGACAGTAAAGATGGCGGTTGAACAGCATTGAATATGTTCTGTAATAAGCCATTAAAACGCGGGTATTTGCCAATGTTTCAATGGGGCGAAGACGCCGAGCCCCTATTTAATAATTACGTCGCGCGAAATGATGTAGAATATGTGTAACATTTATTCCAGTTTGAAGTAATTGCGAGTCGATAGTTTACATTTTTTTCGGGTCTCCATCGGTGGAGCTTTCCTTGTTATTTTAAAATGGCTCCAGTGCAGATTGGATCAGATGGGCAACTGGTCCCTATCGGAGGTCTCACCTCGGCCACCCAACCACCTTCTTCCGGACCCCAGGCGACGCAAGGGGTCCGGCTGAGCCTGCTGATTGAGTTTCTCCTGCAGAGGACCTACCATGAAATCACCCTGTTGGGTGAACTGTAAGTAGCTAATGACGAGACTCCGTCAAGTGCGCTGTTGATGTTGACTCTTGTTAAATCTGATCCAGGTGGCTCAAAATAGTGGTTATGATGTATTTTGTTTCATGGCAAAGCGATTGGAAAGTAGATAGTTGTGCAAGTAGCCTACTTGGAATCTTTTCTTTCAACCATTTATTTCACCCGTGCGTCCATATTAATTGAGATTTCTTTATTTTCTGTGTTCATATGGTGTGGTAAAATTATGTTGTCTGAAAGTTACCCATAATGTTTCTGTCCTTCTTGCAGTCTACCCAGAAAAACAGACATGGAAAGGTAAGTGTGTCTCTTGGTTCACTCGGTGTGCTCACTGATGAAATTGACTTGTCAAAATGGGAATGTTGTGTTGTATGAGACAGGCACCTTTTTGCCTATTTGACCATTGGTGCCGATGAGTATTAAAACTTTTCTACTGTACTGTTTCTGACAGAAAAATCGAGATCGTTCAGTTTTCTAGTCGGACCAGGCAGCTGTTTGTTCGTCTCCTTGCCCTGGTGAAATGGGCCAGCAACGCTGGGAAGGTGGAAAAGTGTGCGGTATGTAAGCAAGACTACAGTACTCCACTACACCAATCATATTCTCACAGTGGGCATACACAACCAGATACTAGATTGAGTTATGCACATACAAGTCCAACCGTCTCACAATTTTTCCCACTGATATCAATGCATTGTTTATGTGAAAGTTTGAGTTAGGCCTACTTGCACATTATTAAAATTAGAACTACTTAGTAGTCATTAACAGTCGTAAGCCTGACCTCTAACCCCTAACCTACGGTTTCCATGGAAACAGATGATATCCAGCTTCCTGGACCAGCAGGCCTTCTTGTTTGTGGACACGGCTGACAGGCTGGCATCGCTGGCGAGGGACGCCCTGGTGCACGCACGCCTGCCCAGCTTTGCCATCCCGTTTGCCATTGATGTGCTCACCACCGGCTCATACCCGCGCCTGCCCACCTGCATACGAGTAAGACACCCCTAACTGGTCTCTGTTGTCCATCTTTCTGTTATTTATTCTTATTGTATTGTTGTCTTTTGGCCTCATGACTAGGCCTCTTTATTAAAAATGAGAGCTGGTTCTCTGTTGACTTGCCTGGTTAAGTAGTGCTCACTGGTCAAATAGAATGAGGCGTCTGATACCTCTGTGTTTATTAGCTACTGTAGCTGAAGTAGCCATGGTGACTGCCTGGTTTAGCCAGCAATTTTGTCCTTCATGTACTCTGTACTCTTCGTTTGTGTGCATGATGTACATATGTGCACAAACACAAACCTTTAGTGGGTTACCACCACCATCTAGACGGGAGTGTGGAATAGGAACGGAGAAATCTGAAGCCCTATTTGAGCCAGTTCATTGACAGCTGTGTGTGTGTGTGTGTAGGATAAAATCATTCCTCCAGATCCCATCACTAAAGTGGAGAAACAGACAACCCTGAACCAGCTCAATCAGATCCTGCGACATCGTCTTGTCACCACAGACCTACCACCTCAGCTAGCCAACCTCACCGTGGGTAAGAAACACACACGCACAGCCACACACGCACAACCACACACATACACACACAGGGTTCCATTGAAATCCTTGGACGGGCCACTAAGGCATCCTGAAAAAACACTTAAGTCCAAACAGTGTAAAAAAATATATATATTTTCTGGACACTCCTTCAAATGAGTGGATCCGGCAATTTCAGTTACACCCATTGTTGACAGATGTATAAAATCGAGCACACAGCCATGCAATCTTCATAGACAAACATTGGCAGTAGAATGGCCCGTACTGAAGAGCTCAGTGACTTTCAACGTGGCACCGTCATAGGATGCCACCTTTCCAACAAGTCAGTTTGTTAAATTGTTGTCATGCTAGAGCTGCCCCATGTCAACTGTAAGTGCTGTTATTGTGAATTGGAAGGATCTAGGAGCAACAACGGCTCAGCCGCGAAGTGGTAGGTCACACAAGCTCACAGAACGGAACCGCCGAGTGCTGAAGCGCGTATTGCATATAAATTGTCATTGGTTGCAACACTCAATACCGAGATCCAAACTGCTTCTGGAAGCAACGTCAGCACAAGAACTGTTCATCGGGAGCTTCATGAAATGGGTTTCCATGTCCGATCAGCAGCACACAAGCCTAAAATCACAATGCCAAACATAGATGTAAAGCTCACCTCCATTAGACTCTGGAGGGGTGGAAACGCGTTCTCTGGAGTTCGGCGAATGGGAAGAGGACGCTGCCTTACACCTTTGGGATGAATTGGAACGCAGTCTGCGAGCCAGACCTATTCGCCCAACATCAGTGCCCAACCTCACTGATGCTGTTGTGACTTAAGTCCCCGCAGTAATGTTGTATTGATTTAGCTATTATGTTTGCTCGAAAGATCACAGCATTAGCTATGGCAAAATGCAGAGAATAAGAAATTAGCATTAAAACTGCAAAATATTCTCTCAGTTCCATGGGAGACTATGTGGAATTTTAGTAAATTAGCTTTAAAAAATAAAACAATTTCACTCCGGTCCATGGAGAAATGTGTTGAATTTGCTTTAATATTCCAAAAGTTCTCTACACCATTAAATCCAGCGGAGCCCCCGAGGGGTGGACCACGCCCCTTTTTTTTGTTCCAGGAAGTAAAAAAACTACTCCCACACAAAGCTGGCCAACCTCTCCATGGGTAAACATCACACAGCAAGACAGTTTCTGGCTATTGAAAAGGTGGCAACCATTATGTATTGTGTGTTGTAGTTAACGGGCGTGTGAAATTCCGCCTGGAGGGGGAGTTTGAGGCCACTTTGACAGTGATGGGGGATGACCCAGATATTCCCTGGAGACTCTTGAAGCTGGAGATACTGGTGGAGGACAAGGAGACTGGAGGTAAGGTACACAACACCTGAAAGACCACACATCAAACACACAGAACCCAATGCTAACACACCAATCTAGGATTAGAGCTAATCTAGGTTTTGTAAATCTAGGTTTATAATTAATCAGAGATGTGTTCCACCACTTTATTTTTAAAATCTGAATCAGTCAATCTAACGGTTTTAAACTATTATTAGTGACATTTTACACCGAAATATGAGGTATCTCGTGAGTTGAAACGAAGTAGCTAGCCTACCTGACAAATGAAGCCACAAAGTTGCTGTTCCTTGATAAAATAATAACAATGTAACGTTAGAACTACTGCAACTCCATTGTGAAAGGTTATCATGGGTTGGCAATTTTTTTATAAAATCCATTATTTGCCTGTACTAGACATAAAACAAATTTGTTAGCTAATGTTAGCTGACAGAAAACAAATTTGTTAGCTTAGCTACTGTAGCTAGCTAGTTTATAAACCAAGCTAGCTAGCACCCAATATTATTTAGCCATTTATTATCTGTCAGCTCGCCACCTTATCATGGTATGTCAACGAAGTTCAAATTTCTCCGCTTGTCGGCGCTGATGGAGGAATTTAGTACCGTACTGGAGGATAAAAAGATAGACAACACAACTGTCAAAAAGAAGTTAGACACCTGGGCCATTTTATGCGATAAATGTAATGGCTCGACACAGGTTAAAGAGAAGAGGGACACAAATTGGATGAAAGCGTGCTGGAGTTTTTCTTAAAGCAAGAGCTAAAAAGGATTCAGCAGAGGAGGGGCGGGGGCTATTTCAGACCTGAGCCGGAGGGGGGGCCTCCGTCCAAGGGAATGGATCCTATCACCCAGAAAATATGCGAGATGATTCCCCAGCAGTTTGCCCCTCTCCATAACCGCTATGATGACGACGGACAACTTGACCCACCAATATTTAGTAAGCATAAATAACTGGTAAATATCTGCCTATAATGCAAGTTAAAACTAGCGTTAACACTACTTCACTACAATGTCAACTTTATCAGGCCCATTACAGCATGTTGCATAAAATCATCATTTGTACCAAGGCTGGACATAAACTCCAATTTAATTGTTGTACAAAATGGGCACGTAGATAGCCAACTAATAATTATCATAAAACTCAACAGGATTAAACCTGTCTCTAATTATTCTCAGAGGAACTCTCCACAGAAGATATGCTGCCCATTTTATTAGTTAAACCACCTCAAGTGGCAGTTTAGAATTGCTCTCCAATCTAAATTATTTGTTAACAGGCTTAAAATTAATCTGCGTTTAAAGTGAAGATTTTATTTAAATTAAGTCCTTCCTCTAATCTAACTAGGATTAAATTAAATCTAGGTTTAACATTTGATGCAGCAAGATTAATAGACACATCTTGATTTAGCCCAGTTTAGGAGTTAATCCATATTGGGGTAACTCATCCCCACTGTACAACTCTCACCAACTTGATCTACTGTAGATTATAATTATTCTGGTCCTGATGCGCAGGAGGAATCATGAATGAAAAATGCAGCCAGCACTCGCAAATAAACTATTTAATTAGATTGCTTTCTCTTTTTCACCATCCTCGATTTTGAATATTTTCCCCTCCATCCTCCCCCCACCTCCTTCCAGATTGCAGAGCTCTTGTCCACAGTATGCAGGTGAACTTCATCCATGAGCTGGTGCAGTCGCGTCTGTTTGCAGACGAGAAACCACTGCAGGACATGTACAGCTGCCTGCGTATCCTTTCTGTGTGTGTGAGCGCGCGCGCTGTTTCTGTGCAGACAGTGGGCTCAGGGCCAAGTCTGGCTTGAGCTGCTGCAGTGTGTGTGTGCGCACGTACTGTATTGACTGGCAGTGACCATGCATACAACAGGCTCAGACACAAACAGCATTGCAATGGTCGAGGCCTTGGGGTCAGGGACATGCTGCAGCCAACAGCCACACAATGGCTTTCAGTTCATCAGGTTCCATGAACCAAACAGAAATATTTACATTTCATATGCTATTTAGTGTGAATTGAGAATGTAATCCAACACATACACACACACACACACACACATTCAAGAATGAGAGAGAACAAGGGGTGTAGTGTTATGGGCCTACATCTGTTGCCCAGTGGGAAATGTGGACCTGGGACAATTTTCAAGATGGTCGTAGTTATGGCAGAACTGCATCTGGCAACCCCCAGCTGCTGCTAATTACCCTCCTATGTTTATATGGCACTGTCTATCAAGATAATGTGATTATCATCAAATCAAATGTATTTATATAGCCCTTCTAACATCAGCTGATATCTCAAAGTGCTGTACAGAAACCCAGCCTAAAACCCCAAACAGCAAGCAATGCAGGTGTAGAAGCACGGTGGCTAGGAAAAACTCCCTAGAAATGGCAAAACCTAGGAAGAAACCTAGAGAGGAACCAAGCTATGAGGAGTGGCCAGTCCTCTTCTGGCTGTGCCGGGTGGAGATTATAACAGAACATGGCCAAGATGTCCAAATTTTCAAATTGACCAGCATGGTCAAATAATAATAATCACAGTAGTTGTCGAGGGTGCAACAAGTCAGCACCTCAGGAGTAAATGTCAGTTGGCTTTTCATAGCCGATCATTGAGAGTATCTCTACCGCTCCTGCTGTCTCTAGTGAATTGACAAGAGCAGGTCTGGGACAGGTAGCACGTCCGGTGAACAGGTCAGGGTTCCATAGCCACAGGCTGAACAGTTGAAACTGGAGCAGCAGCATAGCCAGGTGGACTGGGGACAGCAAGGAGTCATCATGCCAGGTAGTCCTGGGGCATGGTCCTAGGGCTCAGGTCCTCAGAGAGAGAGAATTAGAGAGAGCATACTTAAATTCACACAGGACACAGGATAAGACAGGAGAAGTACTCCAGATATAACAGACTGACCGTAGCTCCCCCGACACATAAACTACTGCAGCATAAATACTGGAGGCTGAGACAGGGGGGGTCAGGAGAGACCGTGGCCCCATCTGATGATACCCCCGAAAGGGCCAAACAGGCAGGACCCACTTTGCCAAAGCACAGCCCCCACACCACTAGAGGGATATCTTCAACCACCAACTTACCATCCTGATACAAGGCCGAGTATAGCCCACAAAGATCTCCACCACAGCACAACCCAAGGGGGGCACCAACCCAGACAGGAAGATCACGTCAGTGACTCAACCCACTCAAGTGATGCACCCCTCCTAGGGACGGCATGGAAGAACACCAGTGACTCAGCCCCTGTAGTAGGGTTAGAGGCAGAGAATCCCAGTGGAGGGGAACCGGCCAGGCAGAGACAGCAAGGGCGGTTCGTTGCTCCAGTGCCTTTCCGTTCACCTTCACACTCCTGGGCCAGACTACACTCAATCATAGGACCCACTGAAGAGCTGAGTCTTCAGTAAAGACTTAAAGGTTGAGACCGAGTGTGCGTCTCTCACATGGGTAGGCAGCCCATTCCATAAAAATGGAGCTCTATAGGAGAAAGTCCTGCCACCAGCTGTTTGCTTAGAAATTCTAGGGACAATTAGGAGGCCTGCATCTTGTGAACGTAGCGTACGTGTAGGTATGTACGGCAGGACCAAATCGGAAAGATGGGTAGGAGCAAGCCCATGTAATGCTTTGTAGGTTAGCAGTAAAACCTTGAAATCAGCCCTTGCCTTAACAGGAAGCCAGTGTAGGGAGGCTAGCACTGGAGTAATATGATCACAATTTTTGGTTCTAGTTAGGATTCTAGCAGCCGTATTTAGTTTATTTAGTGCTTTATCCGGGTAGCCGGAAAGTAGAGCATTGGAGTAGTCTAACCTAGAAAGCGTGGATTAATTTTTCTGTATCATTTTTGGACAGAAAGTTTCAAATTTTTGCAATGTTACGTAGATGGAAAAAAGCTGTCCTTGAAATGGTCTTGATATGTTCATCAAAAGAGAGATCAGGGTCCAGAGTAACGCCGAGGTCCTTCAGTTTTATTTGAGACGACTGTACAACCATCAAGATTAATTGTCAGATTCAACAGAATATCTCTTTGTTTCTTGGGACCTAGAACAAGCATCTCTGTTTTGTCCGAGTTTAAAAGTAGAACGTTTGCAGCCATCCACTTCCTTATGTCTGAACACAGGCTTCTAGCGAGGGCAATTTTGGGGCTTCACCATATTTCATAGAAATGTACAGCTCTGTGTCACCCGCATAGCAGTGAAAGTTAACATTATGTTTTCGAATGACATCCCTAAGAGGTAAAATATATAGTGAAAACAATAGTGGTCCTAAAACGGAACCTTGAGGAACACCGGAATTTACAGTTGATTTGACAGAGGACAAACCGTTCACAGACAAACTGATATATTTTAGACAGATAAGGGACCAATTTGGGTTTCCAATCTCTCCAAAAATAATGTGGTGATCGATGGTATCAAAAGCAGCACTAAGGTCTTTGAGCACGAGGACAGATGCAGAGCCTCCGTCTGACGCCATTAAAAGGTCATTTACCGCCTTCACAAGTGCAGTCTAAGTGCTATGATGGGGTCTAAAACCACAAATACATTGTTTGTCTTCAGGAAGGAAGGCAGTTGCAGTTGCAGCGCAACAGGTTTTTTTATTTTTATTAGAGGATTGGAAGATTCGATATAGGCCGATAGTTTTTTATATTTTCTGGGTCAAGGTTTGGCTTTTTCAAGAGAAGCTTTATTACTGCCACTTTTAGTGAGTTTGGTACACATCCGGTGGATAGAGAGCTGTTTATTATGTTCAACATAGAAGGGCCAAGCACAAGTTATAGCCAAGTTATAACAACATTAAATATCATAACGCTGTCACACAAGCACAAATATAATGCTACATTTATTTGTAATACCGTTATGCCCAATAGACGGCCAATTATTAAATAGGCGGCCAATTATTAAATAGGCTGAAAGATTTCTATGAGTCTTTTGTTTTTATTAACTTAACACAACTCTGTAGCAAGTACGTTTTCCCCATTTATTTAGTTTTCATTAGTTTTACTCAGTAGCAAGTATAACTGGCCTACTTTAATACGTAGAATGTATGCACACATGACTGTAAGTCGCTTTGGATAAAAGCGTCTGCTAAATGGCATATATTATTATTATTATATTAATAGCTGAAGCCTGTCAGCGTCCAGACACCACACTCAGTTAGCATGGGTGTGTCTGCATTTCTGTATGTATTGTGAATGTGTGTATGCCATCCTCCTGGCCCAGCCCTTCCTTGACTCTCCCTGTCCAGATTCTTTCTGCCTGTCTCTTCAGCTGGAGGTCCTCCACTCCCAGACCCTCATGCTGTACCGAGAGCGCTGGGGAGACCTGGTGCAGGTGGAACACTACATGCCTGCCAAGTGCCTCACACTGGCCGTCTGGAAGTAAGACACACTTGGTTGATTGCTTAGTTGAATGAATACTTCATCACAGGGAAATTGGTCCATCATCATTTGACCCATCCCTCTCGCCCTCTCTCTTGGTTCTTCGCTCTCTCCCCCTCTCCAGCCAACAGGTCTTGGGCAGGAAGACTGGCACTGCGTCGGTCCACAAAGTCACCATCAAGATTGATGAATCAGACGGCTCCAAGCCTCTGCAGATCTCCCATGATCCTCCGCTCCCTGCCTGTGACTCCAGACTGATGGAGAGAGCCATGAAGGTGAGCTAACGCCTTGTTCCTCACAGCTACAGTCCTCTACTATTATTTTGTTGTGATGAGGACCTCATCACAGTCTCTGTTCCTGGCCCCTCCTGTAGATTGATCACTTGTCAGTGGAGAAGCTTTTGATTGACAGCGTGCACGCTCGCTCTCATCAGAAGCTGCAGGAGCTGAAAGCCATCCTGAAGAGCAGCAACCCCAGCGACAGCTGTGAGTCTCTCTGTCCTCTCTGATTTATCAATACACTAACTGATCCAACAACACTGACCTAGAATGCAATGAACAGTGTTGTGGACAGAAACAACCATGTTGTCAGTGTGCAATGTTATTGTTGTCTCTCCTTGACTGTGTTTCAGCGTTCATAGAGACCGCTCTGCCCACTCTGGTCATTCCCATCTTGGAGCCCTGTGGACGCTCCGAGTGTCTGCACATCTTCGTAGACCTGCACTCAGGGATGTTCCACCCCATGCTGTATGGGATCGGTAAGCAGAGAGTAGCACACTCACCACATCGGTAAGCAGGGAGACACACACATAAATATACACTGTACTGACTTCCACTGTGTCTGTCTCCAGATCAATCCATGCTGGATGACATCGAGAAGACCATCAACGATGACATGAAGCGCATCATATCCTGGCTACAGCAGCTCAAGTAAGTCATGTGGCTTATCACTCCTCCTCAGAAAGCCATATGTAAAGTGATTCACCCTAGTACTTTAGTAGTCTATACTTTGTAGTATACCCATATGGATACGAGAAGAGGTACTGTCCCGTTTTTTAAAACATTATTATTATTTTTATTTTTTTCCATCTCTTACGGGACAGTCTCCGTAATACAGGGGCGGTCTTATGTTAGCCCTTGTCCTAGTGTGGCGCACTGGTAGCATATTGGGAGCCTCAGGGCCCCCTGGCACCCCGGGGCCTCACTGAGATGTTGGGCACCTCTGGGAGCCTCATGGCCTCTCCTTCCTTTTTCACATCTTCCTTAAATTGTGGAGGGATGTTCGGCAGAGATAACTGTCCTGGTGGGGTGTTCCCCGTCTCCTCATTATGTGTCCTGCCCACACCATCCAGAGGATATTCACAGTCTTCCCATGTGGGCCTCCTGTGCCCTATGCTCTCCTGAACTGGGCTTATGTCCCTACGGTTCCTTCCATGTTATCGTCCCTTTATTTCCACTTCATATGGCCTTGCGCTGATGTGCCCATAATGCATGTGCCAAGACTCCATGTGGCATCCCTGGTGTGAGGTGACAGGAGCACTCTTGACAGCTTGGCCTTTGTTTTATTACAGGCAGATTTTTTTTGCATGCTGGTCATAGTGATGTTTTGACTTGTCCTGACAAGCACGCTTGTGTGCCTGAACATCCCTAATGACCTTTGGTGCGAGGAGCTTGGGAGCTGTTAGTAACAGAGAGCGCGTGAGTATTGACGATAAGCGCTGTACAGGACTGCTGCCGAAGCCCTCTGTGGCAGTATTTCTCCACACCAAAATGGCTTGCCACACATCTGTGCCTTCCTGCATAGCCTTTGTGATAAGGGTCTTTGCTATTTTCACTGACTCCACCTTAACATTATTCTGACTGATAGATAGGGTGTGGAGGTCACACTCCCAGGCTTTTGCAAAAAAAAGCAAAGTCTTGACTCGTGAACTGGGGCACCTTTATACGTAACTACACCACTGTCAGGTATGCCATATCTGTTAGACTGCTGCTTACAACAGTCGATGATGCAAGCCGCTGTTGTGTCAATCACTTTCTCCACCTCCCAAAAATCTGAATAGTAGTCTACTCTTAATCAGAAAAAGAAGGTTCTTGACTGTGAACAGATTAGAGGTCGACCGATTAATCGGAATGGCTGATTAATTGGGGCCGTTTTCATAACAATCGGAAATCTGTATTTTTGGGCGCCGATTTGCAGAATAAATGTAAAAAAATGTTTTAACATTTTTAACAATTTTTAAAAATCTTTATTTAACATGGCAAGTCAACCTTACAGTTAACTAGTCCAACGCAATAACGACCTGCCTCTCTCGTTGCACTCCACAAGGAGACTGCCTATTACGCAAATGCAGTAAGCCAAAGTCAGTTGCTAGCTAGCATTATACTTATCTTATAAAAAACAATAAATCGTAATCACTAGTTTACTACACATGGTTGATGATATTACTAGATATTATTTTGCGTGTCCTGTGTTGCATATAATCTGACTGAGCATACAAGTATCTAAGTATCTGACTGAGCATACAAGTATCTAAGTATCTGACTGAGCATACAAGTATCTAAGTATCTGACTGAGCGGTGGTAGGCAGAAGCAGGCGCGTGAACATTCACTCAAACAGCACTTTCGTGCGTTTTGCCAGTGCGTCAATCAGTTTATGACTTCAAGCCTATCAACTCCCAAGATGAGGCTGGTGTAACCGAAGTGAAATGGCTGTCTAGTTAGCGGAGCTACTCGCTCTGAGCCTTGGGCTGGTTGTTTCCCTTGCTCTGCATGGGTAACGCTGCTTCTATGTGGTGGTTGTTGTCGTTGTGTTGCTGGTTCAAGCCCAGGGAGCCCAGCTTTCTTACATGGCACATATTGCACTTTTACTTTCTCCTCCAACACTTTGTTTTTGCATTATTTAAAACAAATTGAACATGTTTCATTATTTATTTGAGGCTAAATTGATTTTATTGGTGTATTATATTAAGTTAAAATAAGTGTTCATTCAGTATTGTTGTAATTGTCATTGTTACAAATACATTTGTAAAAAAAAAAAACTTATTATTATTTTTTTTTAATTGTCAGATTAATCGGTATCGGCTTTTTTTGGTCCTCCAATAATCAGTATCGGCGTTGAAAAATCATAATTGGTTGACCTCTAGAAC
>NC_060181.1:86337692-86405192 GCF_021184085.1 Oncorhynchus gorbuscha | reverse complement strand
CTAGTGGCCATGTGTGACACCAACATGCCCTTCATAAGCCTCAGAGTGGAGGTATGGAGAGAGGGAGTATACCCTTTTATTCTCTCTCTTCTCTACATCTTACAACTCTCTTCCTCAGTTTTTACTTTTCCACCGTCGATGTCTTTCTTCATCATCCCTCATCCATCCCTCCTGCTCTCTTTCTCACATCTCTCTCATCCTCTTCTCATCTCTCCCTCTCTTCCCTCCATTCCTCCTCTTGTCTAAACATGCGTCTCTCTCCTCTCTCTAGTTATCTCAGATGGAGATTCCCCACCAGGGTGTGCAGGTGGAAGGAGACGGCTGCAGCCACGCCATCCGCATCCTCAAGTAAGACTCAACATCCCAGGATACCTTGCAAATCCAGATGTCAGTGGCCCTGCCTAATAATATGGAAGGCAATGGGAATTTTTGAGATAATGCTAATATGATTTTGGTTCTACTGACTTAAACTGAAACTTTCTCGCATCTCAATAACATGTACCCAAAACAAAGATGATAGCTGATAGATAAAGATGATGGTTTTGTACCCTTTATTTCAGTAAAGTATGCACTATGTACCTGACCCCATGTGGTCCTTTCCCCCTCCCTAGGATCCCTTCCAGTAAGGGTGTAGGGGAGGAGACGAGTCTGGCTTTGGAGCGCTCTCTACTGGATTGCACCTTCCGTCTGCAGGGCCGGAACAACCGCACATGGGTGGCAGAACTAATTCTGACCAACTGCCCACTCAACAGCACACACAGCAAAGAGCAAGGTACACAGAAACGCACACATATGGACACCCAAAAAACACACACACACACACACACACACACACACACACACACACACACACACACACACACACACACACACACACACACACACACACACACACACACACACACACACACACACACACACACACACACACACACACACACTCTACCCAAACGGTTCCCTTATCTCTCCCTGTTCTGTGTATGTGTGTGTCAAGCCTCTACACGCCATGTGTATCTGACCTATGAGAACCCTCTGTCTGAGCCTGTGGGAGGGAGGAAGGTGGTGGAGATGTTCCTCAACGACTGGATCTCCATCAACCAGCTCTACCAGTGTGTCCTGGTGTTCTCACGATCACTAGCAGGTGTGTGTGTGTGCATGCATGCGTGCAAACATTTGTGCTACGAGAGAGGGGAATGAATCTTCAACTCATACAGCTAAAAGATAAGTAACGCATGACCATTTGTATTGATGACCATTTTGTTTTGATGACCATTTTGTTTTGATGACCATTTTGTATTGATGACCATTTGTATTGACTGTGTGCTTATGTATTGTCTCCTCTCTTAGAGATGCCGTCCTACCTGAGTCTGTTTAGTGAGATCCGGTTGTATAACTACCGCAAACTGGTTCTGTGTTACGGCATCACGAAGGGCAGCTCAGTGAGTAACATTACACCAATGTCCTGTCTGAACTCTAGCCCTTTGCTAGTTTCCATCCCAACTAGCGAGTGTATGGTGCCTCGTAGGGGTGTGAATGTTTTAAACTAAATTGAATTGTTAACGTATAGAAAAAAATCTGAAAACAAAAACAAATGTTTTCTCACAAAATTACCACTAACAGGTTCCCATCATCATCATCATCATCATAAAGGGAAACATTTGAATTTATCAAATAGGCTGTAACGTCAGTAAGAGGGGTTATGCATCTTTCAAATGATTTACCACGAATATAAATCACTCCGCACATCATTGTCGTTAACTTGTTAGGAACTAGCTCCCGCTGTGGGGATCAAATCAGCGGAAATTTCAAGTGCGCCACGTATAGTTTTTGATAAAACTCAAACTTTCATTAAAATACACATACAAGGTACTGAATTAAAGCTACACTCGTTGTGAATCTAGCTACCGAGTCAGATTTGTAAAATGCTTTTCGGCGAAAGCATGAGAAGCTATTATCTGATAGCATGCACCCCCAAAGTACTGGAACATCATCTAAAACGACAGATTTTGCGGTAGCCGGCGCTACCCAAAACGCAGAAATAAAATATAAAACATTCATTACCTTTGATGCGCTTCTTTCATGGCACTCCTATATATCCCATAAACATCACAATTGGGTCTTTTTCCCGATTTAAATCCGTCATTGTATAGCCAAAATGTTATTTACTGAAGACTAGTCTGATCCAGGAATATTCCCTTTTACAAGACGCAACGCAACGTCACTTTTTAAAATGACAAAAGGTGCCTATATACTTCTACAAAACACTTCAAACTACTTTTCTAAACCAACTTTAGGTATTAATAAACGTTAATTAGCTATACAATTCATCACGGGGCGATCTGTATTCGATAGCAGCTAGTCTGGAAATCAACGGCCATCTTTTCCATTTTAATAACATCCTGTTGAGAGACTGAAACCGGAAAGGGTAAAACGTAATAGAACCAAGGATTAAGTCTGCTCAAAATGGCAGCACTGGCGACATCGTGTGGAAGCTGTAGGCATTTACATTACGGCTTCATGTATTTGCAGTCGCCTTGAACAATACATTGACTGACGGATTAATATATTTTTTGTGTTTTTGGAGAACAGTCTTTCGAGGGATTTTTACTGCTAAACACGTTGTGTTATAGCCACAGACACGATTTAACCAGTTTTAGAGACTTCAGAGTGTTTTCTATACACACATACTTATCATTTGCATATACTATATTCCTGGCATGAGTAGCAGGGCGCTGAAATGTTGCGCAATTTTTAACAAAAAGCTGCGAAAATTCGCATGAGCCCTAACAGGTTTTAACAGTTGGGGGAGGAAGCTGATTACAGAAATGATTGTAGTTGATGTGCAGCCGGCATCAATAGCCTACTTGAGTAGTGAGGTCATTTGCTAAACGAAGGACTGCAAGAGCAATTTGAGCTGCACATTTCCTGCAGCTCTTTAATTATTTGTTATAAAATACTAAACACTTATTTTTTTCTTAAAACTGCTTTGTTGGTTAAGGGCTTGTAAAGTAAGCATTTCACTGTAAGGTCTACACCTGTTGTATTCGGCGTATGTGACAAATAAAATGTGATTTGACTCGCGCTACTGAAACAGATGCAACTTATCAATTGAACTGTTTACTCCAACTGTTTCAACAGCTGTTATTCTCTTTTATAATAGTAGTGAAGACATACAGTTAACATCATTAGAACGCTACAGTTCTTTCCTTTTTAACCAGTAGATACCCACATCTGGCATGTGTTTTTCTATTGCTCTGTTTTTTGATTAGTGAGCTTGGTTGGGCAGCTTTTGTTAAGTGTGAAACAAAGTTGCCACTAGACTAATGAATACGCCATTTGCCTTTATCAAAACAATGTTTTTGTTGCATATTTCAGTCTGGAACCTGCCTAGGTTTATGGAGGGTTATAAACCTACACTATTCTAAATGGAACACTAGGTTTATGGAGGGTTGTAAACCTACACTATTCTAAATGGAACACTAGGTTTATGGAGGGTTGTAAACCTACACTATTCTAAATGGAACACTAGGTTTATGGAGGGTTGTAAACCTACACTATTCTAAATGGAACACTAGGTTTATGGAGGGTTATAAACCTACACTATTCTAAATGGAACACTAGGTTTATGGAGGGTTGTAAACCTACACTATTCTAAATGGAACACTAGGTTTATGGAGGGTTGTAAACCTACACTATTCTAAATGGAACACTAGGTTTATGGAGGGTTATAAACCTACACTATTCTAAATGGAACACTAGGTTTATGGAGGGTTGTAACCTACACTATTCTAAATGGAACACTAGGTTTATGGAGGGTTGTAAACCTACACTATTCTAAATGGAACACTAGGTTTATGGAGGGTTGTAAACCTACACTATTCTAAATGGAACACTAGGTTTATGGAGGGTTGTAAACCTACACTATTCTAAATGGAACACTAGGTTTATGGAGGGTTGTAAACCTACACTATTCTAAATGGAACACTAGGTTTATGGAGGGTTATAAACCTACACTATTCTAAATGGAACACTAGGTTTATGGAGGGTTGTAAACCTACACTATTCTAAATGGAACACTAGGTTTATGGAGGGTTGTAAACCTACACTATTCTAAATGGAACACTAGGTTTATGGAGGGTTGTAAACCTACACTATTCTAAATGGAACACTAGGTTTATGGAGGGTTGTAAACCTACACTATTCTAAATGGAACACTAGGTTTATGGAGGGTTGTAAACCTACACTATTCTAAATGGAACACTAGGTTTATGGAGGGTTGTAACCTACACTATTCTAAATGGAACACTAGGTTTATGGAGGGTTGTAAACCTACACTATTCTAAATGGAACACTAGGTTTATGGAGGGTTGTAACCTACACTATTCTAAATGGAACACTAGGTTTATGGAGGGTTGTAAACCTACACTATTCTAAATGGAACACTAGGTTTATGGAGGGTTGTAAACCTACACTATTCTAAATGGAACACTAGGTTTATGGAGGGTTGTAAACCTACACTATTCTAAATGGAACACTAGGTTTATGGAGGGTTGTAAACCTACACTATTCTAAATGGAACACTAGGTTTATGGAGGGTTGTAAAACCTACACTATTCTAAATGGAACACTAGGTTTATGGAGGGTTGTAAACCTACACTATTCTAAATGGAACACTAGGTTTATGGAGGGTTGTAAACCTACACTATTCTAAATGGAACACTAGGTTTATGGAGGGTTGTAAACCTACACTATTCTAAATGGAACACTAGGTTTATGGAGGGTTGTAAAACCTACACTATTCTAAATGGAACACTAGGTTTATGGGGGGTTGTAACCTACACTATTCTAAATGGAACACTAGGTTTATGGAGGGTTGTAACCTACACTATTCTAAATGGAACACTAGGTTTATGGAGGGTTGTAAACCTACACTATTCTAAATGGAACACTAGGTTTATGGGGGGTTGTAACCTACACTATTCTAAATGGAACACTAGGTTTATGGAGGGTTGTAACCTACACTATTCTAAATGGAACACTAGGTTTATGGAGGGTTGTAAACCTACACTATTCTAAATGGAACACTAGGTTTATGGAGGGTTGTAACCTACACTATTCTAAATGGAACACTAGGTTTATGGAGGGTTGTAACCTACACTATTCTAAATGGAACACTAGGTTTATGGAGGGTTGTAACCTACACTATTCTAAATGGAACACTAGGTTTATGGGGGGTTGTAACCTACACTATTCTAAATGGAACACTAGGTTTATGGAGGGTTGTAAACCTACACTATTCTAAATGGAACACTAGGTTTATGGGGGTTGTAACCTACACTATTCTAAATGGAACACTAGGTTTATGGAGGGTTGTAACCTACACTATTCTAAATGGAACACTAGGTTTATGGGGGGTTGTAACCTACACTATTCTAAATGGAACACTAGGTTTATGGGGGGTTGTAACCTACACTATTCTAAATGGAATACTAGGTTTATGGAGGGTTGTAACCTACACTATTCTAAATGGAACACTAGGTTTATGGAGGGTTGTAAACCTACAATTCTAAATGGAACACTAAATGGAACACTAGGTTTATGGAGGGTTGTAACCTACACTATTCTAAATGGTACACTAGGTTTATGGAGGGTTGTAAACCTACACTATTCTAAATGGAACACTAGGTTTATGGGGGGTTGTAACCTACACTATTCTAAATGGAACACTAGGTTTATGGGGGGTTGTAACCTACACTATTCTAAATGGAACACTAGGTTTATGGAGGGTTGTAACCTACACTATTCTAAATGGAACACTAGGTTTATGGGGGGTTGTAACCTACACTATTCTAAATGGAACACTAGGTTTATGGAGGGTTGTAACCTACAGTATTCTAAATGGAACACTAGGTTTAGGGGAGGGTTGTAACCTACAGTATTCGAAATGACACACTAGAGTGGTTTGCAAAACAAATATATTACTCTACAACTGCAGCTCGTGATTGGAACACATATTTCCCTAATCAACCAGCCTATTTTGAATTTGTGATAAAGCTGTTGTGATTTTGCAAGGAGTGTAGCTTGCCTACTGTTTTGGTTGTTTTTCCCATCCGTTAGACATGTTTTTATAGGCAGTTATTTCTGTAGGCCTAATGGGAGCTTGGGTGTGCAGCACGAGTGTGTATAGAGGGAGCGGTCTAATGGAAATTGAGTGAGAGACCTGTAACGTAGGGAAAACAGAAAGGAAGGAGAAGAAGTGTGATCACCGAGCTAGGTTTTTTTTTTTTTTGTTCTGAGTTTCTAATGCACATAACAAATGGAAGGAACACTGGAGCCAATGTGAATTAAAGGTTGTTTTCTGTTGGGGCAGCCTCAAAGCAGATTCCAAATGCCTGTAGTCTAAGCATACTGTATGACTGTGCTCGATAGAACTTAATTTCCCACTAGCGGTCATACGCAATAGGACTTCCTGGGGAATTTTATGAAAGGCTCTTATTGTTTCTGCTGTTTCAATGTTTTTTTTTTTCATGTTTCAATTTGTGCCACATCCCTAGAGAACCAAAAAAAGCCGATACTGATTAATCTTCCAAATTGTATTTTATTTAAATGTATTTTTTCGGTCCTCCAATAATCGGTATCGGCGTTGAAAAATCATAATCGGTCGACCTCTAGTCTCAATCCATCACATTTATTCGTACAGTACTTTTTTACAAACAGCAAGCAACATATGTGTAAACAATTACAAGAATACTGAATGAACAATAAACTTATTTTAACTTAATACATAAATCAATTTAGTCTCAAATAAAATAATGAAACATGTTCAATTTGGTTTAAATAATGCAGAAACGCAGTGTTCGAGAAGAAAGTAAAAGTGCAACATGTGCTATGTAAAATAAAGCTAACGTTTAAGTTCCTTGCTCAGAACATATGAAAGCTGGTGGTTCCTTTTTAACATGAGTCTTCAATATTCCCAGTTAAGAAGTTTTAGGTTGTTGTTATTATAGGACTATTTCACTCTATACCATTTGAATTTCATATACCTTTGACTATTGGATGTTCTTATAGGCACTTTAGTATTGCCAGCCTAATCTCGGGAGTTGATAGGCTTGAAGTCATAAACAGCGCTGTGCTTTAAGCATTGCTAAGAGCTGCTGGCAAACGCAGTAAAGTGCTGTTTGAATGAATGCTTACGAGCCTGCTGCTGCTTACCACCGCTCAGTCAGACTGCTCTATCAAGTATCAAATCATAAACTTAATTTTAATATAATAAACACACAGAAATATGAGGCTTTTTTTATTAATATGGTCAAATCTGGAAACTCATTTCGAAAACAAAACATTTATTCTTTCAGTGAAATGCGGAACCGTTCCGTATTTTATCGAACGGGTGGCAACCTTTTCAAAATTCAAGTCAAAATATTGCTGTTACATTCCACAACCTTCAATGTTATGTCATAATTATGTAAAATTGTGGCAAATTAATTACGGTCTTTGTTAGGAATTAAAGGCCTTTCAACAGTTCGCAACGAGCCTAAACTGCTGCATATACCCTGGCTCTGATTTCACTGAACGCAAGAGAAGTGACACAATTTCCCTAGTTTAATATTGCCTGGTAACATACATTTATACATATGCAGGTTTAAAAAATAAATATTTGTGCATTGATTTTAAGAAAGGTATTGATGTTTATGGTTAGGTACATTTATTGCAACGATTGTGCTTTCTCCGCGAATGCTCTTTTGTTAAATCATTACCCGTTTGGCAAAGTTGAAGTGGTCTGTGATTCGATGATATATTAACAGGCACCGCATTGCTTATATGCAACGCAGGACAAGCTAGTTAACCTAGTAATATCATCAACCATGTGTAGTTAACTAGTGAATATGTGAAGATTGATTGTTTTTTTATAAGATAAGTTTTATGCTTGCTAGCAACTTACCTTGGCTGCTTGCAGCCACAAGGTCCTTTTGATGATGAACTCGCTTAACAGGTGGTCAGCCTGCCATGCAGTCTCCTCATGGATTGCAATGTAATCGGCCATAATCAGCGTCCAAAAAGGCTGATTACCGATGGTTATGAAAACTTGAAATTGGCCCTAATTATTCGGACATGTCGACCTCTGAGACGCTTGCGCTCTCTCATTCCTTCTCTCTCTCCTCTCTCATTCCTTCTCTCTCTCCTCTCTCATTCCTTCTCTCTCTCCTCTCTCATTCCTTCTCTCTCTCCTCTCTCATTCCTTCTCTCTCTCCTCTCTCATTCCTTCTCTCTCTCCTCTCTCATTCCTTCTCTCTCTCCTCTCTCATTCCTTTCTCTCTCCTCTCTCATTCCTTCTCTCTCTCCTCTCTCATTCCTTCTCTCTCTCCTCTCTCATTCCTTTCTCTCTCCTCTCTCATTCCTTCTCTCTCTCCTCTCTCATTCCTTCTCTCTCTCCTCTCTCATTTGAATTCTCTCTCCTCTCTCATTGGATGTTCTTCTAGGCACTCTCTCATTCCTAATCTCTCTCTCCTCTCTCATTCCTTCTCTCATCTGCTCTCTCGCCCCTCTCTCCTCTCTGAATCTCTCTCCTCTCTCGCCCCACCTCTCAGAGCTCTATCAAGTATCAAATCATAAACTTAATTTTAATATAATAAACACAGAAATATGAGAAATATCCTCTCTCCTCTCTCGCCCTCTCCTCTCTCGCCCTCTCCTCTCTCGCCCCCCGGAACCTCTCTCCCCCTCCTTCTCCTCTCTCGCCCCCTCTCTCCTCTCTCATTCCTTCTCTCTCTACATTCTCTCATTCAATGTTCTCTCTCCTCTCTCATTCCAAATTCTCTCTCTCCTCTCTCATTCCTTTCTCTCTCCTCTCTCAAACTCTCTCTCCCTCTCTGATTTCTCTCTCTCTCGCCCCCTCCTAGTTCTATTGCCCCCCTCTCTCATTTCTCTCGTTTCTCTCCTCTCTGATTTCCTAAGAAAGGCCCCCTCTCTCCTTCTCATTCCTTCTCTCTCTCCTCTCTCGCCCCCTCTCTCCTCTAAATCCCCTCTCTCCTCTCTCATTCCTTCTCTCTCTCCTCTCTCATGCCCCCTCTCTCCTCTCTCATGCCCCCTCTCTCCTCTCTCGCCCCCTCTCTCCTCTCTCATTCCTTCTCTCTCCTCTCGCCCCCTCTCTCCTCTCTCGCCCCCTCTCTCCTCTCTCGCCCCCTGTCTCCTCTCTCATTCCTTCTCTCTCTCCTCTCTCATTCCTTCTCTCTCTCTCTCTCATTCCTTCTCTCTCTCCTCTCTCATTCCTTCTCTCTCTCCTCTCTCATTCCTTCTCTCTCTCCTCTCTCATTCCTTCTCTCTCTCCTCTCTCATTCCTTCTCTCTCTCCTCTCTCATTCCCCCTCTCTCCTCTCTCATTCCTTCTCTCTCTCCTCTCTCGCCCCCTCCTCTCTCGCCCCCTCCTCTCTCGCCCATTCCTTCTCTCTCTCCTCTCTCATTCCTTCTCTCTCCTCTCTCCTCTCTCGCCCCCTCTCTCCTCTCTCGCCCCCTCTCTCCTCTCTCGCCCCCTCTCTCCTCTCTCATTCCTTCTCTCTCTCCTCTCTCACCCCCTCTCTCCTCTCTCATTCCTTCTCTCTCCTCTCTCATTCCTTCTCTCTCTCCTTTCTCGCCCCCTCTCTCCTCTCTCATTCCTTCTCTCTCTCCTCTCTCGCCCCTTCTCTCCTCTCTCGCCCCCTCTCTCCTCTCTCATTCCCCCTCTCTCCTCTCTCGCCCCCTCTCTCCTCTCTCGCCCCCTCCTCTCTCCTCTAGGTGACCATCCAGTGGAACAGTAGCAGCCAGAGGTTCCATCTCTCTCTAGGAACAGTAGGCCCTAACTCAGGCTGTAGTAACTGTCACAACATTATACTGCATCAACTACAGGAGATGTTCAACAAGACCCCTACTGTGGTCCCGCTTCTACAGGTACTGCACGTCCACACGCTCAACCTAACTATACAGGGGCCGGGCCGTCTACCAAAGGGGCCTGAATTCCATTACATTTGTTTTCTATGAATTATCTAACTTCTATTTTCCCTCCCTCTCTCCCTCCTCACCAGGTGCTGTCAGATACCCAGGCCCCTCTGAATGCTATCAACAAGCTGCCCACGGTGCCCATGCTGGGGCTGACCCAGCGCACTAACACGGCCTATCAGTGTTTCTCCATCCTTCCCCAGTCAGCGACACACATCCGCCTGGCCTTCCGCAACATGTACTGCATCGACATCTACTGCCGCAGCCGTGGGGTGGTGGCCATAAGAGACGGGGCCTACAGCCTCTTCGACAACACCAAGATCGTGGAGGGCTTCTACCCCGCCCCAGGGCTCAAGGTACGGGAGAGAGGAGAGGGCTTGGAGGGTGGGGATAATTTGTTTTAGGAATTTGAAAGTGTCAAGATTCAGTTGTATGAAAAAATCTGATGTTGAGTTCAATTATAACTTTATCTCTCTCTGTCTCTTTATTTATTTCTTTCTTTATGTTCCCCTTCTCTCTCTCTCTCTCTCTCTCTCTACCAGACGTTCCTCAACATGTTTGTTGACAGTAACCAGGACGCTCGGCGACGCTCCGTCAATGAAGACGACAACCCGCCCTCGCCGGTGGGAGGCGACATGATGGACACCTTTATGAGCCAATTACAGGCCCAGCAGCAACAACAGCCAATGAGAGCGGGTCCTGGAGGAGTGTACCCTCCCTTAACCTCCCCTCCCACCCCTTACCATCCCAACGTGCCCACACAGTCCCCAGGTGAGAGGGGATGGTGTGGTTGTGCTGGCGTGTCCCCTGTTTGTGCCATGTGTGCTTGGCATCCCTTGAAAGAACAGAGTAAAGAGACCAAATGCTCATGGGTCCCTGCTAAGTGATATCACTCCGTGTGTGTGTTCGTCCTTCCACTGCGGTTATGCACATGCTGAATGGCAAACTGTGTGAGAGAGTTGAGCCCAGAAGGGAGGAAGCATTATCCAGTCCTGCTCCCCCATCTCAGCCCTAGAGCCTGCATCTGCTGTCCAACTTAGCTTGTGGTGTGTGTGTGTGTGTGTGTGTGTGTGTGTGTGTGTGTGTGTGTGTGTGTGTGTGTGTGTGTGTGTGTGTGTGTGTGTGTGTGTGTGTGTTTGCTTGTCTGTGTATGGGTCAGTGTGTGTATGAATGGATGTACGTACACTGCTCAAAAAAATAAAGGGAACACTATAATAACACATCCTAGAACTGAATGAATGAAATATTCTTATTAACCAGAAGGGGGTTATGGTTCCCATTTGGGAACTACCCCTCCCACGTTCAGCTGGAACGGTGGCGCATGGAATGCAAAAATATTCTTAGAAATATTTAACCTCCACACATTAACAAGTCCAATAGCTCAAATGAAAGATAAACACCTTGTTCATCTACCCATCAAGTCAGATTTCTAAAATGTTTTACGGTGAAAACATAGCACATATTTATGTCAAACCACCACCGAAGACACAGCTAATTTGAATAGCCAAGTTGAAAAAAATATGCAATCAACAAACGCAGGATTAAAAGAAAAATAATGCACTAACCTTTTGAAATCTTCATCAGATGACAGTAATATAACATGTTACACAGTACATTTATGTTTTTTTTTTCAATAATATGCAATTTATATCCATAAATCTCTGTTTACAATGACGGCATGTTCAAAAAATGCTTCTCAAATGTCCGGAGAAATGATGATAGCTCCGACAGATAACGTCAGATAACAAGCAATACACATCATAAACTTTAACTAAATATACATGTTCTACACATAGATAGAAAGATGCACTTCTTCTTAATACAACCGCTGTGTTAAATTTATTTTTAACGTTACAGAATTCGTTCACTAGGCTATAATATGAGACGGCGTTCAGAAATTAGCATTACGTCTCTATCTTGGAGTCCACAGAAACCCAAATTTACCACGTAAATATTCCCTTACCTTTGATGTTCTTCCATCAGAAGACCTGGAAGAGGTTATACTTATCAAAAACATAGTTTGGTTTGGAAGTCTGTGTCTTTAGGTTATCAAACGCGACAAATTCTGGTCGAAATGCAGCCAAAATTCTAGTGGATGCGCACCAAAACTTAAAAATTACATATTATATGTCGACTAAACTGGTCAAACTAAGAGCAGAATCAAGCTTTAGCATGTTATAAACGTGGAAAACAATCCTTAGTACGAACAGAAACACCGACATCGTTTGGTCAATCCTGGAAGAAGGAGAGCTCTGGAGCCGAGGCGCGCATGAAAGTACTTATTTTTTTTGCGTGACCCGAAGGTTTCAGCCCGCCAAAAGTCTCGTGGGCTCGCGATTCTCACAATGGCAAGCCCCATTGAAAGCAGACATCGCGCTGAAGACATACAAACTGTTCCCAGGTCTGTAGCTGCTTGGGAAGGGTGGGGGCGATGACGTCAAAGTTGGGCCAACTTTTCTGATGACAAGAGAGAGTTTGGGAGAATGGCTGCCCTGAGAGTTCTGCTTTACATACAGACATAATTTGAACGGTTTTAGAAGCTTTAGAGTGTTTTCTATTCAATAATAATTATTATATGCATATATTAGCAATTTTGGACAGATTCTTTCTGTTTACTATGGGCACGCAATTCCTCCAAAGGGGGCAGTAGTCAGCCCTATCCTTAACAGGTTTTTAAATACTTTTTTCTTTACATAGTTGAATGTGCTGACAACAATCACTCAAATTATCAATGGAAATCAAATCTATCAACCCATGGAGGTCTGGATTTGGAGTCACACTCAAAATTAAAGTGGAAAACCACACTACAGACTGATCCAACTTTGATGTAATGTCCTTAAAACAAGTCAAAATGAGGCTCAGTAGTGTGTGTGGCCTCCACATGCCTGTATGACCTCCCTACAACACCTTGGCATGCTCCTGATGAGGTGGCGGATGGTCTCCTGAGGGATCTCCTCCCAGACCTGGACTAAAGCTTTCGCCAACTCCTGGACAGTCTGTGGTGCAACGTGGCGTTGGTGGATGGAGCGAGACATGATGTCCCAGATGTGCTCAATTTGATTCAGGTCTGGAGAACGGGCGGGCCAGTCCATAGCATCAATGCCTTCCTCTTGCAGGAACTGCTGACACACTCCAGCCACTCCAGCCACAGCCATTGTCTTGCATTAGGAGGAACCCAGGGCCAACCGCACCAGCATATAGTCTCACAAGGGGTCTGGGGATCTCATCTCGGTACCTAATGGCAGTCAGGCTACTTCTGGCGAGCACATGGAGGGCTGTGCGGCCCCCCCAAAGAAATGCCACCCCACACCATGACTGACCCACCGCCAAACCGCTCATGCTGGAGGATGTTGCAGGCAGCAGAACGTTCTCCACGGCGTCTCCAGACTGTCACGTCTGTCACGTGCTCAGTGGCAACCTGCTTTCATCTGTGAAGAGCACAGGGCGCCAGTGGCGAATTTGCCAATCTTGGTGTTCTCTGGCAAATGCCAAACGTCCTGCACGGTGTTGGGCTGTAAACACAACCCCAACCTGTGAACGTCGGGCCCTCATACCACCCTCATGGAGTCTATTTCTGACCGTTTGAGCAGACACATGCACATTTGTGGCCTGCTGGAGGTCATTTTGCAGGGCTCTAGCAGTGCTCCTCCTGCTTCTCCTTGCACAATGGCGGAGGTGGCGGAGGTAGCGGTCCTGCTGCTGGGTTGTTGCCTCCCTACGGCCTCCTCCACGTCTCCTGATGTATTAGCCTGTCTCCTGGTAGCGCCTCCATGCTCTGGACACTATGCTGACAGACACAGCAAACCTTCTTGCCACAGCTTGCATTGATGTGCCATCCTGGATGTGCTACCAGGAGTGAACTTTCTGGGCACATTGCTCAATGTTTCCAACCTCTAGCCCATGGACTTGCACTGGTCCCTGTGCTGTTGCTCACTGGTCCCTTGGATAGTTCTGACACCTGTTTAGTCTGTTCTCAGGTGGTTGAAGTTGAACCCAAGCTTGACTGGGCAGTGGGCACACAGTGGTGGTTTAACAGTGGAGAGTGTTAATTGGGGAGTAATGGAAGTGTTTGAGAACGTGCCAGTCTGTATATGTGTGTTTTTGTGCGTCATGGTTCATGTCGGACTGTTTGTCTGAGTAAACGAATAGGTTCATGACAATTATTGATTATTATTGCTGTGATTATGTTGAGGATGATGATGACTGATAATATCAGTGGATACTGTATTGACGTCGACGATGATGTGAGTGAAAAATAATATCTTTCTGTATATTTCCCAGGTGCTCTGGACCCCAGCTCCCCCTATGCTATGGTATCTCCCAACCAGAGGGGCCAGTGGCCAGGCTCTCCCCAAGTCTCAGGGCCCTCTCCTGGGGCTCGCATCCACGGCATGTCTCCTGGAAACCCCTCACTCCACTCTCCTATCCCCGACGCCTCACACTCCCCGCGCGCCGGCTCCAGTGAGTACCACACACACACACACACACCGTAGAAACTCTGTACATCCCCATACATGACTCTCATTGGCGCTGGACATTTGACCCACAACAATTTCATTTACTGGACATTTGGGAAATTTAGCGGACCAATATGCATTAGGTGCGTGACCTGATTAGTGCATCCACCCACAGCACATTTACAATATGGTAATTCATATGAACAGAACATGCAATGATAAGCGGTCCTTCTTACTGAATTCTGATGTGCACTTTGAACATGTTAGAATAAGTGTCCACATTTACCTTTGCTCAACCAACAAGACGAGTAACGAACAGCAAAATCACTAACCTTTGTCAATCCACTATAGTAGAACATTTTAGGCTAGCTATTTTATTGGTCAGCTTGTCGAGGAAGAAATAACCTATTCCAAACAGACTCTGGGACAGTTGTGGGAAGATGGATCCCAAATTCATATAACCAGTAAGCCTCATCTACATTAGTGATGCAAAAGATCCGAACGTTTAGCTTAAAATGTTGATAAACATATTATTTCTTAGTAAAGAACAAGAAGGCCCTCACACTGTTAAATTCCCAGTTCGCCTCTTTATTGACAACGTTTTGATCTGAAAACGCATCTTCGTCAGGTCCAAAAACCTGTAATTTGTTCACATTAGCGCAGCAATGCGCACAAGGCAGTAAGTAGGCAACAAGTGAATGTTTGTTCCATAATGCAACTGGCAGGAAACCACAGTGTAAAAAGGGCGCCTGTCACACAAACGGTGACAGAGATTCAAATGTGTTAGATCTCCTCTCGTTCTACATTTCTAAGGCTACTTTGAAGCAAGATAAGACATGCCTCATATGTTTTAAAAGGTTCAGGTTTTAAACAATTAAGTAGTCACAGCCTACTGCCTTCAGCTCATTGCAAAGTAGTGTTTGACACGCTGATGAACAACACGGAAATGTCCGACTTCAGTGCGTTCAAGTCAACTGGGAACTGGGGGGGGGGAAATCAGACTCTGAAAAAATTGTTTTTCGTGGTTATCCAACTTCCGACCCCGGCTGGCGCCAATTTCATTTATCAGCTTTTCAACAACAACAAAAATCTGGGCAATAGCTGGCTACTACCGGCTAACGGAAACCCTGCTCCCTGAATGATAATCCACTGAAATCAGATCTGTTTTCTAAAGGTTGCAGATGTTAAGACATCTTCATGAATGTGTATAAAAAAAAAAGAAGACTTCTTTAAAAATGGCTTGTTTTATGTGTCTCTCTCTCTCCAGGTTCCGGATCCATGCCCAGCAGTATGCCCCCGCCCCGTAAGCTACCTCAGCGCCCCTGGGCTGCCTCCATCCCCACCATCCTCACCCACAATGCCTTGCATGTGCTGCTGCTGCCCTCGCCCACCCCTTGCCTGGTTCCGGGCCTGGCAGGAAGTTATCTCTGCTCTCCGCTGGAGCGCTTCCTGGGCTCGGTTATCATGAGACGCCACCTGCAGAGGATCATCCAGCTGGAGCCCAACGTGAGTGGTGATCTGTGGTCCACTCATCTCTGAGTTTAGTCCATCTGTCTTTCTCTCATCTTTCCCTTTCTCACTCACCCACTCAACCTATGGCTTAAATAAACAAGTATTTCTGTCCTTCTCACATCTCCTTTCCCTCTCTCCATTTAATCCCTCCATCTCATCCCTCCATCTCTCTCTCTATCTCATCCAGCTGGAGGCTAACGTGAGTGTTACCACTGTCCTCAAACATCTGTTCCTACCCCATCTCTCCTCAGCTTAGCTATCTCTCTCATCCCATTTCTTCATGTCACTGTCAAATGAAGCCTGATTTAGCCAGCTCTAGGGATGGGCGATATATCAAATTCACTTGAATATATGTTTTTGCGCGGTATTTCAAATGCCTGAATCACAAGAATCAAGGTTTTGTTATTTTTCGTTGTTATGAGTGTTTTGTATTCATGTTGTAGTTTTGGTCTCGTCTCCTTCGCTCCTCTGTGCTGTCTGCACCTTCCCATTTACACCAGAGATCTGTATAAATGACCAGATGCAAATCTCTACACTAACACTGTGAGTTGTTGTCCCAAAGGCGTGAAGGCAGGTCGACGGCTTAGGTCCAAAATAAACCCATAGAAACGCATTGGCTTGATTTTGGGCAAATTTCAGTTCGCCTCTTTTTCTATGTTCTACACACACACACACACCAAGCCCCTCCCTCTGCCTCTCACGTCAACAGAGTTCTGACAAGCAGTTTCAACTCGCTTTTTGAATTTGAGTTTTGGTCCTACAGAATCGGTGATATTGACACCAAAACACATTGAGACATTATTTTACTGTAGTAGAGGGGAAGTTAACCTTGTATAACCCTTTTTATGTCTCAACTACTCAAAATGTGCGCAGAGTAGACACTACTAAAACGAGAGTATAAATTAACATTGTTTCTGAAAAAATTAATGCTCAGTTAGTCGCATGTGGCAAAAATATCAGGTTAAATTATTTTGATAATAATTACATTATTAGTGAGTTTTATGGTTGTGGAAGGCTTATATTTAGATTAGGTATAACTTCACAAGCCCTGAATTAATTAGATTATTGCTGACTGTTTGAAATGCAGTGTATTTTAACATTTAATTGTACAATAATGCTTATTTAGAGAACGGTTTTTTAAAATTGAGATATCGTTTGAAAACATCGAGATATGATTTTTAGGCCGTAGCGCCCAACCCTATTCTAATTACTTCATCTCTGTCTAACTCCTTGGTAGAAGCTCTCTGCTGGGCTGTTCCTTAACCCCACTGCTTTTCCCCAGCCTTCAATCTCTTGAACCTTCAGCCCAAGCATTAGTAGATAGAGGCTAGTTTCCTTCCCCAATTAAAATGGGATCATTTGAAAATGCCATGTAGATGATGGTACTTTGTTCCACATTAGCTCTACAATCTTTCTATTTTTCCTTTTTTTTCTCTTTTTTTTTCTATTATAACAATCCCTCTATTTCTCCTCCCCTCCTCCCTCTCTAGCTGTCTATTGTGAACTCAAACGAGCCGGGTGTGATCATGTTCAAGACGGAGGTGTTGAAGTGTCGCGTGGCACTCAACCCAAAGACCTACCAGACCCTGCAGCTCAAAGTAACCCCCGAGAACACCGGTCCCTGGTCACAGGAGGAGCTACAGGTCCTGGAGAAGTTCTTTGAGACTCGGGTAAGACTAGTGTAGTTTCTTAAGGATGCCCGCACATTTATTGGTTTGAAATGTTTGGGCCTGTTGACAGCATTGATTTCATTACGCTGAGTTCTTTACAGTATTGGTGGTGTTCTCTTCACATTGGGAAGAGCAGGAAGCCACTGACGGTGTCGTGGTCACTAGAAGTATCGTAGAGCATCCTGCCTGAGGGGAGACGCATGTAGACCACATCTCCGTCCTCCAGTTCCAAAGTCAATACATTAGACATAATAGCTGAAATAGCTGTGGTGGTGAATGTATTCCTCATTGTTTATAATTCTCTGGTCATTATGGTTTAGGTATATATAAATGAGTAAGATGACCCATGGCAGTGAATCTGAAGTAGTAGACTCATCTCACTGATGCTATGAAAAATATCTATATCAGAGAAAAGCAAGGAGCATTTTCTGCCTCTTTAAGACACAGTTATGCCGGGATTCAATCTGTTTCTGTGTGGGTTGTCGACAATGCAGATTTTAAAGGCAATGTTCCTGCGTTTTAACGCTGCTTCTTTTTTTATCTTAACTTTTTTGGCACATAATGTTTCGGACATCATTGTCTATGACTGAAAAGAGCTTCTGGACATCAGAACAGCGGTAACTAAGCTCCGTTTTGATTAAGATTTCTACTTCAACAAGTTGGCGGAACACAACATACTGCTAACACCGGACAAGGCCGTTATCCCCGACACTCTGAAGAGAAAGAGACGGCGATATAGAGGCCGACGTGCACCCTGATGAAACTACGGCGGAGAGTAAATAAACCCCCTCTGTTCTATTGGCGAAGGTACAATCACTGGAGAACGAACTGGACAAGAGCCATTCAAGACTATCCTATCAACGGGACCTGAAATATCCTATGTTTCCCTGAAACTTGGCTGAACGAGGACATGCATAATTCACATTGAGCTGTTTTTTTCTATGTATCGGACAAAACGGCAGTAAGCTCAAGGGGGGAGGTGTGGCAACTGCTTGGCATCCGACCGGAAGACGCTACAGAGGGTAGTGCATACGGCCCAGTACATCACTGGGACCAAGCTCCCGGGGATGGCACACTCTAAGACGTGCTACTGAAATTGTAAATGGGTATATTATGTAATATTATGTATATTATGTAAGAATAATGGTGCAAAACTAATAATGCCCGGGCGGTGTGTTTGGGATCATTGTCATGCTGAAAGACCCAGCCACGTTTCATCTTCAATGCCTTTAATGATGGAAGGAGGTTTTCACTCAATCTCACGATACATGGCCCCATTCATTCTTTTCTTTACACGGATCAGTCGTCCTGGTCCCTTTGCAGAAAAACAGCACCAAAGCATGATGTTTCCTCCCCCATGCTTCACAGTAGGTATGGTGTTCTTTGGATGCAATATTACTTGTCCTCCAAACACGATGAGTTGAGTTTTTACCAAAAAGTTATATTTTGGTTTCATCTGACCATATGACATTCTCCCAATCTTCTTCTGATTCATCCAAATGCTCTCTAGCAAACTTCAGACGGGCCTGGACATGTACTGGCTTAAGCAGGGGGACACGTCTGGCACTGCAGGATTTGAGTCCCTGGCGGCGTAGTGTGTTACTGGATGGTAGGCTTTGTTACTTTGGTCCCAGCTCTCTGCAGGTCATTCACTAGGTCCCCCCGTGTGGTCCTGGGATTTTTGCTTACAGTTCTTGTGATCATTTTGACCCCACGGGGTGAGATCTTGCGTGGAGCCCCAGATCGAGGGAGATTCTCAGTGGTCTTGAATGTCTTCCATTTCCTAATAATTGCTCCCACAGTTTATTTCTTCAAACCAAGCTGCTTACCTATTGCAGATTCAGTCTTCCCAGCCTGGTGCAGGTCTACAAATTTGTTTCTGGTGTCCTTTGACAACTCTTTGGTCTTGGCCACAGTGGAGTTTGGATTGTGATTGTTTGAGGTTGTGGACAGGTGTCTTTTATACTGATAACAAGTTCAAACAGGTGCCATTAATACAGGTAACGAGTGGAGGACAGAGGAGCCTCTTTAAAGAAGAAGTTACAGGTCTGTGAGAGCCAGAAATCTTGCTTGTTTGTAGGACACCAAATACTTATTTTCCACCATAATTTGAAAATAAATTCATTAAAAATCCTACAATGTGATTTTCTGGATTTTTTTTCTTCTCATTTTGTCTGTCATAGTTGAAGTGTACCTATGATGAAAATTACAGGCCTCAATCATCTTTTTAAGTGGGAGAACTTGCACAATTGGTGGCTGACTAAATACTATTTTGCCCCACTGTATATATGTATATATATATTTTATGTATATCTATATATGTGTGTGTGATATATATATATATGTATAGATATCTACAGAAAAAAGACAGATCGTGCTTCTGTTGCTATTTTGAGTGTTTGTTTAATAGCCCACTGATTCCGGGAGCACCAAGCCTCACGCAACCGCAACATGTCAGATAAAGCAATTTCAGTTTTTATTCTTTGCTACGCTGTAAAAGGCTTTACATTTGTTTTTGTTCGAACAGACTAGTATTACTTATAATTTATTTGTGTTTACACTGTTCCAAACTGGCAGAAATTGTCACGCATATTATACATGCAACTCTCACTCCTCTACCCTCCTTTTTCTTGATCTCCTTCTTATTGTTATTATTACAATTATTATTATGATCATCATTATAATAAGTAATGTCATTATAAATATTAGGTTTGTTATCGTAGTAGTCTTGTATAACCACCATTGAGCTGTAGGCCTAAGAGCACGTCCTGTTTAGTCTTAGTACCGTAACTTACGCCTATATTTCAATACATCAATCATTAATTTGTTCATGTCATCACACAGCATACAAGTGAGTCATTCATGCTTTGAAATGCAATCAAGCATTTTAAAAATTAAATAACAAAGGAAGCTTTGGCTAATTCACCTAAACAATAAATAAGCCGCAATTCACGATGCATGCAACTATTTCTAGCCTTTGCTGTAATAAAGGATTTATATATTTATAATTTTTGCGTTAGATAATACTTCAATTTATTTTGTTTTTTTCCACCGTTTCAAATGGTCCGAAATAATTATTATTAATATACACCACCTGTTTGGCATACAGCGCTTGCTCCTATACCCTCCTTTTTCTGGATCTCCATTAGTTTCCACAACTAAATCAAATATCTTCCACACATCTGACTTCCCCTTTCCCTCCTGAGCAACCAGTAAACATTCCCTTGTTCTTTTTCACGTGTTGGTGTTGGGAGTTTGTTATAACCAATTTATTGATGTGATGATGATATATGTCACGACCTATTGGTCACGTGTATGCAAAACATACATATATATTTCAAGTAAAGAGAGCAAGGGTTGAGGGAATAGGTAATGTTTTTCCTAAACAAATGAGTTTTTTTCAGTAAAATATATTTTCAGTCAGAGAAAGTAAGAAACAAAATGGCTGTAATTACAGTACCAGGCAAAAGCTTGGACAAACCTACTCATTCATGGGTTTTTCTTTATTTGAACTATTTTCTACATTTTAGAATAGTAGTGAAGACATTAAAACTATGAAATGACACGTATGGAATCATGTAGTAACCCAAAAAGGGTTAAACAAATCAAAATATATTTTAGATTTGAGATTCTTCACCGGAGCCACCCTTTGCCTTTGACAGCTTTGCGCACAAGTTTGTGTAAATGTGAATTGAATGTAGGAGAATATAACACAATAGATCTGGTTTAGATAATACAATGAAAAACAACATACGTCTTTTAAATGTATTGTTGTATCTTTAAAATGAACAAGATAAAACAAACATTCAGATCGGATGATGGGGACAATTTCAATGAAAAATATAAGAGGGCAACAGGACCTGTGCAAAGTTTCAGAATGATAACTTCCAAAATGAGTGTGCTACATGACATTTATCATGAAGTCACCCAGGTGTCCCACACATGTACCCAAGTGGTCAAATTGGGGAAGGTATACATTTTGAAACGAATAACTATATACAAAATGCCAAAATGTATTCTAACACAGCCCCCCAAAAAATTGAGAAAAAAATATATACATTTACAAAATAACATGGGTAACTATTTACACACTTTCAATATTTGGAAGACCCTCAGCAAGCAATGCAGGTGTAGAAGCACTGTGGCTAGGAAAAACTCCCTAGAAAGGCCAAAACCCAGGAAGAAACCTTGAGAGGAACCAGGCTATGTGGGGTAGCCAGTCCTCTTCTGGCTGTGCCGGGTGGAGATTATAACAGAACATGGCCAAGATGTTAAAATGTTCATAAATGACCAGCATGGTCGAATAATAATAAGGCAGAACAGTTGAAACTGGAGCAGCAGCACGGCCAGGTGGACTGGGGACAGCAAGGAGTCATCATGTCATGTAGTCCTGGGGCATGGTCCTAGGGCTCAGGTCCTCCGAGAGAGAGAAAGAAAGAGAGGATTGGAGAGAGCATATGTGGGGTGGCCAGTCCTCTTCTGGCTGTGCCGGTTGGAGATTTTAACAGAACATGGCCAAGATGTTCAAATGTTCATAAATTACCAGTATGGTCGAATAATAATAATAAGGCAGAACAGTTGAAACAGACGCCTCACAAGTCGTCAACTGGCAGCTTCATTAAATAGTACCCGCAAAACACCAGTCTCAGCGTCAACAGTGAAGAGGCGACTCCGGGATGCTGGCCTTCTAGGCAGAATTCCTCTGTCCAATGTCTGTTCTTTTTCCCATGAAGGGTGTAGTACATGTGTGTGCATGTACATGTGATATAGATACTTTTGCACTTCTCGTACCAAAGTATGTTTATCTCTAGCAGACAGAACACGTCTCCTTCCTGAGCGGTACGATGGCTGCGTGGTCCCATAGTGTTTATACTTGCGTACTATTGTTTGTACAGATTAACGTGGTACCTTCAGGCGTTTGGAAATTGCTCCCAAGCATGAACCAGACTTGCGGAGGTCTACCGTTTTTTTTCTGAGGTCTTGGCCTATTTTCTTCTGATTTTCCCATGATGTAAAGCAAAGAGGCACTGAGTTTGAAGGTAGGCCTTGAAATACATCCACAGGTACACCTCCAATTGACTCAAATTATGTCAATTAGCCTATCAGAAGCTTCTAAAGCCATGACGTCATTTTCTGGAATTTTCCATGTTTTTTAAAGGCACAGTCAACTTAGTGTATGTAATCTTCTGACCAACTGGAATTGTGATACAGTGAATTATAAGTGATATAATCTGTCTGTAAACAATTGTTATAAAAATGACTTGTGTCATGCACAAAGTAGCTGTCCTAACCGACTTGCCAATACTGTAGTTTGTTAACAAGAAATTTGTGGAGTGGTTGAAAAACAAGTTTTAATGACTCCAACCTAAGTGTATGTAAACTTCGTGCTTCAACTGTACATACATACAGTGCATTTGGAAAGTATTCAGACTCCTTGACTTTATCCACATTTTTTTACGTTATCTTTATTCTAAAATGTATGAGATGTTATTTATTCAATCCATCTACTACACACAATACCCCATAATGACAAAGCGAAAACAGTTTTCTTTTTGGTGGAAATTTATATAAACAGATACCTTATTTACGTAAGTATTTAGACCTTTTGCTATGAGACTCAATTGTTGTTCTGTAATGGAATCCTCTCCAACATAATCCTGGTAGAATCATTACTTGTTTCAATGTTTACTAATGACATGACACTGGCTTTGAGTCAAAAGAGAAAAAAGGGGAGGGGTCTAAATACATGCCCTGTATGTTAAAGAGAAGTGCTGGGTGAACTGACCTCCATAGCAGGTCATTTTGAATCTGAAGCTGGTAAAGTCTGTGGGAAAGCTGAACCTGTTAATTGGTTGGAGGACTCTCTTTATCTTCATTAAGTGCAGGAATAAATATGTGTGTTGTGTACTATTAGTCTTTGCCTGAAAAGTTAAACGTTAGATATTACTGCACTGTTGGTGCTAGAAGCACAAGCATTTCGCTACACCCGCAATAACATCTGCTAATCACGTTTATGTGACCAATAACATTTTATTTAAATGACTCACCCTTTATAATTTTTATCTCCCTTTCCCTTCCTTTATCCTCCCCCTCTCTTCCTTTTTCCTCTTCTTCCCCTTCTTCGTCCTCCTCTCTCAAGGTGGCCGGCCCACCATTCAAGTACAACACGCTGAATGCCTTCACCAAGCTGCTGGGCGCCCCCACCAACATCCTCAGGGACTGTGTCCGCATCATGAAGCTTGAACTGGTGAGGTCCTTTTCCTGTGTGTGTGTGTGTGTGTGTGTGTGTGTGTGTGTGTGTGTGTGTGTGTGTGTGTGTGTGTGGTACCCCATAAATATATTTGTGTCAGTTAAGAATATAAAGGGGCTGGTGATGCCTGTCTGTGAGAGAAAGACATATGTGTAATGATTGTGTAAGTGGCTCTCTAACTTCTGTCACCCTCTCCAGTTTCCTGACCAGGCCACCCAGTTAAAGTGGAATGTCCAGTTCTGTCTTACCATCCCCCCCAGCGCCCCTCCCATAGCACCCCCAGGAACCATCGCTGTGGTGCTCAAGTCCAAAATGCTCTTCTTCGTGAGTACTGGTTTTCCCTTGCCTGATTAGTTTTAATTTAAGCAGTTGATTGGCCGATGTCCACTCACCTGTTGTCAGTCTCTATTTGCTGGCTTTCATTCTTCCCCTGTATTGTAGTTTAATCAGTTGTCATAGCTGCATATCAGTTTCGTAGGTGTTACAACCCATCTTACAATTCCATTGACTTGCACTGAAGCTGTGTGAAGTGTAACTAACCCTGTGCTCTCCCTTTAATTCTCCCCTTCAGCTCCAGCTGACCCAGAGGCTGCCGCTGCCCCAGGAGCCGGTCAACATCATTGTTCCCATCGTATACGACATGGCCACGGGCTTGACCCAGCAGGCTGACATCCCCAGACAACACTCCTCCTCTGGGGCAGCAGCACTTATGGTCTCCAACATCCTCAAGAGGTTCAGCGAGCTGCACCCAGCACGACAGGGTTAGTGAGATTGTCTATCTTCTATTTGTGTGTGCAGACAAAGATTTGATTGGAACACTCTGACAGAAAATACATTTTATATTGACATTGGTGTTTTTGTCTCCTCAGGTGAGTGCACTATCTTTGCCTCAGTTCACGAGCTCATGGCCAACCTCAACCTGACCCCTGGTGGTCGTCAGTAGCAACCCCACCTCCTTAGTCGGAACCAGAACAGGAACACAACCGAATATGGTTCTATTCTGGAACAGGGAAAGGTTCCTTTCTGGAGTCTAATGAACTGGAGATGACGTGCGCCCGCTGGATTTCCTAATGCAACATATATCCTCTCTGCCTCAGCCAACCGACCTAAAACTGATGTACCGTTAGTTTTTCTGTCAAAAAAGGGAGCAGAATTATGCAGAACCATCACACAGTTTTTAGTCTTGATAAAGAACACATTCATGACCCAAATAAAGGAGTGTTTATCTTGATAAAGAGAAGTATTCATTGTCAGAAGAAATTCAAAAATATGTATTTTTCCTCCAGATGCACTTCTTATCAAAGGATTCACAAATTAAGAATATGGGTGTTTACCTAAAGATGCACATTGTTGTAAATTTCAGCATTGTAAAGAATAGTAATGACTTTTGCTAGAGCATGAATTCACATTCGTTCTTTTTTATAACGGAAGATATCAATACTGTTGTGGTACTGGGGCTGAATTGTATCTTAGTACACTATTTAAATGTCTTTTTCCCTTTTATGATGTCAAACCTAGTCCCTTCCTAGTTCAAACGGGTCACTTTGAACACTGTAAAACTGTGACAAACTTTATAAGCCAGCTGTATTGTATGACTGCTTTTGAGTCCTGAATGAAAATCCAGTCTATCTTTGATTACTATTTAATAAACCAATTTTAAAAATCATTTTAAATTGTTTATATTTTTTCAAAATCCATTCTCTATGCTGAATCACAATTACACTGAAAGCTGTTGGATTGAAAATGGGTATGATTTATTTATATATACATATATTTGAAGAATCTCAAATATGATTTTTTAAAGATTTTAACATGTTTTGGTTACTAAATGATAATGTATGTGTAACGACGTTCGTCTGTTGAAGAAAGAGAGTCGGACCGAAATGCAGCGTGTTAGTTACTCATGACTTTAATGAAAGAAACACGTACATGAAATAACTGATACTAAATACAAAAAAACGGAACGTGAAACTATTACAGCCTATGTGGTGACTACAACACAGAGACAGGAACAATCACCCACGAAATACAAAGCGAAACTATGGCTCCCTAAATACGGTTCCCAATCAGAGACAACGATAAGCACCTGACTCTGATAATCGCCTCAGGCAGCCAAGCCTAACAACACCCCTAATCAGCCGCGATCCCAAATAATACAAACCCCATTACGAAAACAACATAAAAACCCATGTCACACCCTGGCCTACCCAAACATATAACAAAAACACAAAATACAATGACCAAGGCGTGACAGTATGTGTTATTTCATAGTTTGGATGTCTTCACTATTATTCTACAATAATAGTAAAGAAAACCCCTTGAATGAGTATGTGTCCAAACTTTTGACTGGCACTGTGTGTGTGTGTGTATATATATATATATATATATATATATATATATGACACTGCTCAAAACAGGGAACACTAAAATAACACATCCTAGATCTGAATGAATGAAATTTTCTTATTAAATACTTTTTTATTTACATAGTTGAATGTGCTCAAAAATTATCAATCAAATTTATCAACCCATGGAGGTCTGGATTTGGAGTCACACTCAAAATTAAAGTGGAAAACCACACTACAGGCTGATCCAACTTTGATGTAATGTCCTTAAAACAAGTCAAAATGAGGCTCAGTAGTGTGTGGCCCCCACGTGCCTGTATGACTTCCCTACAACGCCTTGGCATGCTCCTGATGAGGTGGCGGATGGTCTCCACCCCACACCACGTCCCCCACCTGTGGACGTCGGGCCCTCATACCACCCTCATGGAGTCTGTTTCTGACCGTTTGAGCAGACACATGCACATTTGTGGCCTGCTGGAGGTCATTTTGCAGGGCTCTGGCAGTGCTCCTCCTGCTCCTCCTTGCACAAAGGCGGAGGTGGCGGAGGTAGCGGTCCTGCTGCTGGGTTGTTGCCCTCCTACGGCCTCCTCCACGTCTCCTGATGTACTGGCCTGTCTCCTGGTAGCGCCTCCATGCTCTGGACACTACGCTGACAGACACAGCAAACCTTCTTGCCACAGCTCGCATTGATGTGATGAGCTGCACTACCTGAGCCACTTGTGTAGGTTGTAGACTCCGTTTCATGCTACCACTAGAGTGAAAGCACCGCCAGCATTCAAAAGTGACCAAAACATCAGCCAGGAAGCATAGAAACTGAGAAGTGGTTTGTGGTCACCACCTGCAGAACCACTCCTTTATTGGGGGTGTCTTGCTAATTGCCTATAATTTCCACTTGTTGTCTATTCCATTTGCACAACAGCATGTGAAATTTATTGTCAATCAGTGTTGCTTCCTAAGTGGGCAGTTTGATTTCACAGAAGTGTGATTGACTTGGAGTTACATTGTGTTGTTTAAGTCTTCCCTTTATTTTTTTGAGCAGTGTATATTAAACAAAAATATAAATGCAACATGCAATAATTTATAATAATAATAATAAATGCCATTTAGCAGACGCTTTTATCCAAAGCGACTTACAGTCATGTGTGCATACATTCTACATATGGGTGGTCCCGGGGATCGAACCCACTACCCTGGCGTTACAAGCGCCATGCTCTACCAACTGAGCTACAGAAGGACCACATTCAAAGGTTTTATAATTAGTTTCTCCCCCACAAAAGGGCTTTATTACAGACAGAATTGTATGTGATCATTTAATGTAATCATGTGATGCCAAAGTTTTATTCTATGTTATTCTAGCTATGACATCACATCTGACCTTCAAATCCAATTGCATTGGATGTTTAACAGATGTTATTGCGGGTATTGCGAAATGCTTTTGTTTCTAGCTCCAACAGAGCAATAATATCTAACAATTTCACAACAATACACACAAAAATCTAAGTAAAGGAGTGGAATTAAGAATATAAAACTATTTACTTTATTTTATTTCACCTTTATTTAACCAGGTAGGCTTTTGGAGAACAAGTTCTCATTTACAACCGCGACCTGGCCAAGATAAAGCAAACCAGTTCGACACAAACAACAACACAGAGTTCACACATGAAATAAACAAACATACAGTTTGCAAATTAGGTAAGATAAGGGAGGTAAGGCAATAAATAGGCCATGGTGGCAAAGTAATTATAAAAATAGCAATTAAACATTGGAATGGCAGATGTGCAAGTAGAGATACTGGGGTACAAAGGAGCAAGATAAATAAATACATTATGGGGATGAGGTAGTTGGATGGGCTATTTACAGAAGGGCTATGTACAGGTGCAGTGATCTGTGAGCTGCTCTGACAGCTGGTGCTTAAAGCTAGTGAGGGATATATGGGTCTCCAGCTTCAATGATTTTAGCAGTTTGTTCCAGTCATTGGCAGCAGAGAACTGGAAGGAAAGGCGGCCAAAGGGGGAATTGGCTTTGGGGGTGACCAGTGAGATATACCTGCTGGAGCGCATGCTACGGGTGGATGCTGCTATGGTGACCAGTGAGCTGAGATAAGGCGGGGCTTTACCTAGCAAAGACTTGTAGATGACCTGGAGCCAGTGGGTTTGGCGACGAGTATTATTATTTATGTTTTTAACCTTTATTTAACTAGGCAAGTCAGTTAAGAACAAATGATTAATTTCAATGACGGCCTAGGAACAGTGGGTTATCTACCTGTTCAGGGGCAGAATGACAGATTTGTACCTTGTCAGCTCAGGGATTGGAACTTGCAACCTTTTGGTTACTAGTCCAACACTCTAACCACTAGGCATACTAGGCTACCCTGAGTATGAAGTGAGGGCCAGCCAACGAGTGGGTACAGGTCGCAGTGGTGGGTAGTATATGGGGCTTTGGTGATGAAACGGATGGCACTTTCATAGACTGGATCCAATTTGTTAAGTAGAGTGTTGGAGGCTATTTTATAAATGACATCGCAGTCGAGGATCGGTAGGATGGTCAGTTTTATGAGGGTATGCATGAGTGAAGGATGCTTTGTTGTGAAATAGGAAGGCAGTTCTAGATTTATTTTTGGATTGGAGATGCTTAATGTGAGTCTGGAAGGAGAGTTTACAGTCTAACCAGACACCTAGGTATTTGTAGTTGTCCACATATTCTATGTCAGAACCATCCAGAGTAGTGATGCTGGACGGGCGGGCAGGTGCGTGCAGCGATCGGTTGAAGGGCATGCATTTAGTTTTACTTGCATTTAAGAGCAGTTGGAGACCACGGAAGGTGTTACGCACGCCTCTGTGAAGAGGGAACGCAACACCCTGCTGCAACTCAACTCCCCGCGAAGGGAAAGAGGTATGGACTGTAGGTGTGAGTAAGGATGACAAAAGGCAGAATGTGGTACCGTATACAAGGACTTTAGTCCGTCACACGGTAATATGGGGAAAAGGGGCTGGACGGAACCAAAGCAAAGAAAGTAAATATCAAATCCTCCTCTCAGAACTTACCTGCCTAACTACTACTTAATTAAAACCTCTTGGTACTAGGGGGCAGCATTTTCATTTTTTGAAAAAAAACTTTCCCGTTTTCAACGGGATATTTTGTCACGAAAAGATGCTAGAATATGCATATAATTGACAGCTTTGAATAGAAAATGCTAACGTTTCCAAAACTGTAAAGCTATTGTCTGTGACTATAACAGAACTGATGTTGCAGGCGAAAGCCTGAGAAAAATCCAATCTGGAAGTGCCCCAGGTTTTGAAAGCACTGCGTTCCAATGACTCCCTATTCAGCTGTGAATGTGCCATCAACGAGTTTACACTTTCTACGTATTCCCCAAGGTGTCTTCAGCATTGTGACGTAGTTTTACGCATTTCTGTTGAAGAATAGGCGGCCACATTGCGTAAGTGGTCACATGGTGGCTCCGAGAGAGATTCTCGCGTAAAATACAGAGGTAGCCATTACTCCAATCGTTCCTCCTGAAAGACTAATTGTCCCGATGGATATATTATCGAACAGATATTAGAAAAACACCTTAAAGATTGATTATAAACAACGTTTGCCATGTTTCTGTCGATATTATGGAGCTAATTTGGAATATTTTTCGGCGTTGTGGTGACCGCAATTTCCGGGCAATTTCTCAGCCAAACGTGAAGTACAAACGGAGCTATTTCACCTACAAAAATTTATATTTTGAGGGAATTTTTTAAAACTTTGGCTATCTACCTGGGAGTCTTGTGAGTGAAAACATCCGAAGTTTAAAGGTAAACGATTTAATTTGATTGCTTTTCTGATTTCCGTGACAAGCAAGGCATAATGCTATGCTAGGCTATCGATAAACGTACACAAATGCTTGTCTAGCGTTGGCTGTAAAGCATATTTTGAAAATCTGAGATGACAGGGTGATTAACAAAGGCTAAGCTGTGTGTCAATATATTTCATATTTCATTTGTGAGTTTCATGAATAGGAATATTTTCTAGAGTTATTTATGTCCGTTGCGTTATGCTAATTAGTTTCAGGTGATGATTACGCTCCCGCATGCGGGTTTGGGAGTCACAACAGGTTCTAATTTAGCACCACCTGGTGCCCTAACCAAAATACAGGGGGTGGTCCACCCAGGTCTTACCTTGTGTGCCTAGACAGTGAATATACTACTGGAAAATGTATGCCCGCAGGCCTCTTGCCTAAGCACTCCCTAGGTCCCTTCCCCCCTTGGAACAAATGAAACAGGAGAACAAATAATTTCTCAAACAAACTAAGAAACAAAGGACATTAAATAAGCTCTATCTGAGCAACAAACTCAAAGAACATACCAACTGCTCCCAGCAACAACTAGCACAGTACATACCAACGACCAACATGCTATAACCCTCAGCCATCAACTTCCTCCCTCAGCAATGATCAATATCACAGTCAATATCTCTGCAATGACTTCCCAGCAACAATCTCACTTCTGAACAGAACACTGGCTTTTATATAGCTTCAGAAGGAATGGGTAATTGGAGACAGCTGCATCTTGATGAGGGGGCGGGGTCAGCTCCAATTAACCATGGAGTCAAACAATTAGCTGCTGGGGGATGTCAGGAAGCCATCTCCTGAAACACTCAAATACACGAACTTCAACACAGAATCTGGGGAACGTAACATATGGCAGTGAAGTTTTTCTGGAGGTTAGTTAACATAGTGTCCAAGGAAGGGCCAGAAGTATACAGAATGGTGTCGTCTGCGTAGAGGTGGATCAGAGAATCACCAGCAGCAAGAGCGACGTCATTGATGTTTACAGAAAAGAGTCGGCCCGAGAATTGAACCCTGTGGCACCCCCATGGAGACTGCCAGAGGTCCGGACAACAGGCCCTCTAATTTGACACACTGAACTCTATCAGAGAAGTAGTTGGTGAGGCAGTCTCCTGATTGAAGTATTAGCTTGTCATAAGTACTTTAATACATTTCGTAAAATGAAGTTTAAACAAAGTGATAAAGCAAGCGGGTTCACCACTATCTCTTGATTGAAGTATCGACGATGCATAAATTCCATGTAGCATACGACAAATTAGGCTTAACATTGGTCCAAAAAGTCTCTTTAAAAATTATTTCAAAGATCTCCATAAGCATGGTCAGTTGACTCACGACATCCTCAAGAAAAGCAACAGTTTATCATGAAAAAACACATAAGGGGAGAGCGCGAACTCAGTCCCCTACTACCATAAATTATGCAATTGAGATCTCCAAATTTGGGAAATTCGCAGGGGTCAGCACAGCCAGAGTGCAACGGATGAACCCCATGCTGCATTTCGCAACATGATGTTTCCACAAAATGCCAACAATGTTTGGCTACAGACAAATGTTTCCACCTTTCGATTGGTCCACAATGTCTCTTTCACAACTGACTTGAAACATCTTCATAAACCCAGTCAGTTGACTCGAGTCTTCCACAAGCCTGCCGCCAAGCAACAGTTTATCATTAAACAAGACATCAGGGGAGAGCGCAAACGCAGTCCCCCACTTTTGGGAAATTCGCAGGGGTCAGCACAGCCGGAGTGCAATGGCTGAGCCTCGCCCTGGGTGAACTGCTCTGGCTAGAGCAGGCCCGCCTCCAACTCTTCAGGACCAGTCAGAAGACCAACACGACGAGACTCCACCTACATTATTCTGTGTATACATTCTGCTGCAAACTCTGTCTAAAGCAGCCTAATTAGCTGACTCGATACAGAGCCATATGCTTAGGTCCGTGCACGCTCAACTGCAGGACAAGATATCTCTGACTTTAAATAAACTGCCTTTTTGCTACACCTAATTCCACTCTGTCCAGCGTCGTTGTTTTGCACTCCCTCTCCAGTATGTAAACACCAACAAATATCAGTCCAGTTCCACTCCTCACCAGCATGATTTCCTTTGATCATTTGAACAGGGTGAAGGAGTACCAAGCACACACAAGCTGCATTCAGTAACGATATTCTTATTTGTCTCATAAATCAAAGGCTCCCTGACAGCACAAGGAACTTTGATCGTAATAAATTCAGCATCAAATGCTTACTACAAAGCAGTGTTGCTGATGAAATAATGCAAGAGCACACCCTAGTGGACAAAAAGCTTGCAGCACCAGGTATTCCCAGGCAGTCTCCCATCCAAGTACTAACCAGGCCCGATCCTGCTTAGCTCCCGAGATCAGACGAGATCAGTCGTATTCAGGCTGGTATGGCCGTAAGCAAAGGAACAATTCTTGGTACGCCGTTTAAAGTCAAAGTGAGTCTGATAAACAGACAGTGCATTTTCACCAATTAGACAAGCAGCTTGAACTTTGGGTCACTCAAAAAGTGGAAGAAATTACATATGCTATAGCCATCACTTTTTAGCACAGATAGTTGGACGAAATACAGACAAACCTTGCTAACATTTCAAAGCGAGGGCACATATATCAGCCTTGTGAGAAAAAACGGACAAATTACAATGACTCCTGACAAATACATCATGAGCAACAGTTTCCCATGCAGCTATCCTACTAGCCAGAATAAATAGACAAAAGCTCTGAATGTTGAAATCCTAGTGCATTGTTCTGTGCTAAGGAGGAGTAGTGCATGAATGGACAATTTCATATTTGAAGCGCAATGGGGCTGCATTTCGCAACATGATGTTTCCACAAAATGCCAACAATGTTTGGCTACAGACAAATGTTTCCACCTTTCGATTGGTCCACAACGTCTCTTTCACAACTGACTTGAAAGATCTTCATAAGCCCGGTCAGTTGACTTTCAAGTCTACCTCAAGCCTGGTGCCAAGCAACAGTTTTATCATTAAACAAGACATCAGGGAGAGCGCGAACGCAGTCCCCACTACCATAAATTATGCAATCATTTGGGAGATTTCCACATTTGGGAAATTCGCAGGGGTCAGCACAGTCGCAGTGCAATGGCTGAGCCTCGCCCTGGGTGAACTGCCTTCTTGATCACAGTATCTCCCTTGCCAGGTAAGTATGACTTGAATTCATCAGTGAGGGCAACTCTCTCCAGTGCCAACATTTTCGGCTGACGGGAACCACTTTGTGTTCTGATAATATCACATCACATCGACCTGCGTTAAATGCCGTTTAGGAATGCACTTGCAGACAGAGTGGTGAAAAAGTAGTTTATTTTGTTTACTAGACTATATCAGTGAAGCACGAGATTCCCATCATGCAACACTGTAGAAAAAAAAATCACCAATGACTTTTTAATATCTTAACCTGTCTGATATCACAAATGTATGCGATATGACGAAATACAATCACATTCAGACACACACACACACAGACAAATGCATGAAACCAATTGATTTATTATCGATAACATCTCACATTCTCTTGTGCTTTTGATTTACTCTGTAAAAGAAGGGTTCTAATTCCACCATGGAAAACACAGGGCCATCAGACATCAGTCCAGTTCCACTCCTCACCAGCATGATTTCCTTTGATCATTTGAACAGGGCGAAGGAGTACCAAGCACACACAAGCTGCATTCAGTAACGATATTCTTATTTGTCTCATAAATCAAAGGCTCCCTGACAGCACAAGGAACTTTGATCGTAATAAATTCAGCATCAAATGCTTACTACAAAGCAGTGTTGCTGATGAAATAATGCAAGAGCACACCCTAGTGGACAAAAAGCTTGCAGCACCTGGTATTCCCAGGCAGTCTCCCATCCAAGTACTAACCGGGCCCGATCCTGCTTAGCTTCCGAGATCAGACGAGATCGGGCATATTCAGGCTGGTATGGCCGTAAGCAAAGGAACAAGTCTGGGGTACGCCATTTAAAGTCAAAGTGAGTCTGATAGACAGACATTGCATTTTCACCAATTAGACAAGCAGCTTGAACTTTGGGTCACTCAAAAGGTGGAAGAAATTACATATGCTGTAGCCATCACTTTTTTAGCACAGATAGTTGGACGAAATACAGACAAACCTTGCTAACATTTCAAAGCGAGGGCACATATATCAGCCTTGTGAGAAAAAAACGGACAAATTACAATGACTCCTGACAAATACATCATGAGCAACAGTTTCCCATGCAGCTATCCTACTAGCCAGAATAAATAGACAAAAGCTCTGAATGTTGAAATCCTAGTGCATTGTTCTGTGCTAAGGAGGAGTAGTGCATGAATGGACAATTTCATATTTGAAGCGCAATGGGGCTGCATTTCGCAACATGATGTTTCCACAAAATGCCAACAATGTTTGGCTACAGACAAATGTTTCCACCTTTCGATTGGTCCACAACGTCTCTTTCACAACTGACTTGAAAGATCTTCATAAGCCCGGTCAGTTGACTTTCAAGTCTACCTCAAGCCTGGTGCCAAGCAACAGTTTTATCATTAAACAAGACATCAGGGGAGAGCGCGAACGCAGTCCCCCACTACCATAAATTATGCAATCGAGATTTCCACATTTGGGAAATTCGCAGGGGTCAGCACAGTCGCAGTGCAATGGCTGAGCCTCGCCCTGGGTGAACTGCCTTCTTGATCACAGTATCTCCCTTGCCAGGTAAGTATGACTTGAATTCATCAGTGGAGGGCAACTCTCTCCAGTGCCAACATTTTCGGCTGACGGGAACCACTTTGTGTTCTGATAATATCACATCACATCGACCTGCGTTAAATGCCGTTTAGGAATGCACTTGCAGACAGAGTGGTGAAAAAGTAGTTTATTTTGTTTACTAGACTATATCAGTGAAGCACGAGATTCCCATCATGCAACACTGTAGAAAAAAAAATCACCAATGACTTTTTAATATCTTAACCTGTCTGATATCACAAATGTATGCGATATGATTCAGAAATACAATCACATTCAGACACACACACACACAGACAAATGCATGAAACCAATTGATTTATTATCGATAACATCTCACATTCTCTTGTGCTTTTGATTTACTCTGTAAAAGAAGGGTTCTAATTCCACCATGGAAAACACAGGGCCATCAGACATCAGTCCAGTTCCACTCCTCACCAGCATGATTTCCTTTGATCATTTGAACAGGGCGAAGGAGTACCAAGCACACACAAGCTGCATTCAGTAACGATATTCTTATTTGTCTCATAAATCAAAGGCTCCCTGACAGCACAAGGAACTTTGATCGTAATAAATTCAGCATCAAATGCTTACTACAAAGCAGTGTTGCTGATGAAATAATGCAAGAGCACACCCTAGTGGACAAAAAGCTTGCAGCACCTGGTATTCCCAGGCAGTCTCCCATCCAAGTACTAACCGGGCCCGATCCTGCTTAGCTTCCGAGATCAGACGAGATCGGGCGTATTCAGGCTGGTATGGCCGTAAGCAAAGGAACAAGTCTGGGGTACGCCATTTAAAGTCAAAGTGAGTCTGATAGACAGACATTGCATTTTCACCAATTAGACAAGCAGCTTGAACTTTGGGTCACTCAAAAGGTGGAAGAAATTACATATGCTGTAGCCATCACTTTTTAGCACAGATAGTTGGACGAAATACAGACAAACCTTGCTAAATTTCAAAGCGAGGGCACATATATCAGCCTTGTGAGAAAAAACGGACAAATTACAATGACTCCTGACAAATACATCATGAGCAACAGTTTCCCATGCAGCTATCCTACTAGCCAGAATAAATAGACAAAAGCTCTGAATGTTGAAATCCTAGTGCATTGTTCTGTGCTAAGGAGGAGTAGTGCATGAATGGACAATTTCATATTTGAAGCGCAATGGGGCTGCATTTCGCAACATGATGTTTCCACAAAATGCCAACAATGTTTGGCTACAGACAAATGTTTCCACCTTTCGATTGGTCCACAACGTCTCTTTCACAACTGACTTGAAAGATCTTCATAAGCCCGGTCAGTTGACTTTCAAGTCTACCTCAAGCCTGGTGCCAAGCAACAGTTTTATCATTAAACAAGACATCAGGGGAGAGCGCGAACGCAGTCCCCCACTACCATAAATTATGCAATCGAGATTTCCACATTTGGGAAATTCGCAGGGGTCAGCACAGTCGCAGTGCAATGGCTGAGCCTCGCCCTGGGTGAACTGCCTTCTTGATCACAGTATCTCCCTTGCCAGGTAAGTATGACTTGAATTCATCAGTGGAGGGCAACTCTCTCCAGTGCCAACATTTTCGGCTGACGGGAACCACTTTGTGTTCTGATAATATCACATCACATCGACCTGCGTTAAATGCCGTTTAGGAATGCACTTGCAGACAGAGTGGTGAAAAAGTAGTTTATTTTGTTTACTAGACTATATCAGTGAAGCACGAGATTCCCATCATGCAACACTGTAGAAAAAAAATCACCAATGACTTTTTAATATCTTAACCTGTCTGATATCACAAATGTATGCGATATGACGAAATACAATCACATTCAGACACACACACACACAGACAAATGCATGAAACCAATTGATTTATTATCGATAACATCTCACATTCTCTTGTGCTTTTGATTTACTCTGTAAAAGAAGGGTTCTAATTCCACCATGGAAAACACAGGGCCATCAGACATCAGTCCAGTTCCACTCCTCACCAGCATGATTTCCTTTGATCATTTGAACAGGGCGAAGGAGTACCAAGCACACACAAGCTGCATTCAGTAACGATATTCTTATTTGTCTCATAAATCAAAGGCTCCCTGACAGCACAAGGAACTTTGATCGTAATAAATTCAGCATCAAATGCTTACTACAAAGCAGTGTTGCTGATGAAATAATGCAAGAGCACACCCTAGTGGACAAAAAGCTTGCAGCACCTGGTATTCCCAGGCAGTCTCCCATCCAAGTACTAACCGGGCCCGATCCTGCTTAGCTTCCGAGATCAGACGAGATCGGGCGTATTCAGGCTGGTATGGCCGTAAGCAAAGGAACAAGTCTGGGGTACGCCATTTAAAGTCAAAGTGAGTCTGATAGACAGACATTGCATTTTCACCAATTAGACAAGCAGCTTGAACTTTGGGTCACTCAAAAGGTGGAAGAAATTACATATGCTGTAGCCATCATGTCTGTGGTATGTGATTCCTTTTTAGCACAGATAGTTGGACGAAATACAGACAAACCTTGCTAACATTTCAAAGCGAGGGCACATATATCAGCCTTGTGAGAAAAAAACGGACAAATTACAATGACTCCTGACAAATACATCATGAGCAACAGTTTCCCATGCAGCTATCCTACTAGCCAGAATAAATAGACAAAAGCTCTGAATGTTGAAATCCTAGTGCATTGTTCTGTGCTAAGGAGGAGTAGTGCATGAATGGACAATTTCATATTTGAAGCGCAATGGGGCTGCATTTCGCAACATGATGTTTCCACAAAATGCCAACAATGTTTGGCTACAGACAAATGTTTCCACCTTTCGATTGGTCCACAACGTCTCTTTCACAACTGACTTGAAAGATCTTCATAAGCCCGGTCAGTTGACTTTCAAGTCTACCTCAAGCCTGGTGCCAAGCAACAGTTTTATCATTAAACAAGACATCAGGGGAGAGCGCGAACGCAGTCCCCCACTACCATAAATTATGCAATCGAGATTTCCACATTTGGGAAATTCGCAGGGGTCAGCACAGTCGCAGTGCAATGGCTGAGCCTCGCCCTGGGTGAACTGCCTTCTTGATCACAGTATCTCCCTTGCCAGGTAAGTATGACTTGAATTCATCAGTGGAGGGCAACTCTCTCCAGTGCCAACATTTTCGGCTGACGGGAACCACTTTGTGTTCTGATAATATCACATCACATCGACCTGCGTTAAATGCCGTTTAGGAATGCACTTGCAGACAGAGTGGTGAAAAAGTAGTTTATTTTGTTTACTAGACTATATCAGTGAAGCACGAGATTCCCATCATGCAACACTGTAGAAAAAAATCACCAATGACTTTTTAATATCTTAACCTGTCTGATATCACAAATGTATGCGATATGACGAAATACAATCACATTCAGACACACACACACACAGACAAATGCATGAAACCAATTGATTTATTATCGATAACATCTCACATTCTCTTGTGCTTTTGATTTACTACTCTGTAAAAGAAGGGTTCTAATTCCACCATGGAAAACACAGGGCCATCAGACATCAGTCCAGTTCCACTCCTCACCAGCATGATTTCCTTTGATCATTTGAACAGGGCGAAGGAGTACCAAGCACACACAAGCTGCATTCAGTAACGATATTCTTATTTGTCTCATAAATCAAAGGCTCCCTGACAGCACAAGGAACTTTGATCGTAATAAATTCAGCATCAAATGCTTACTACAAAGCAGTGTTGCTGATGAAATAATGCAAGAGCACACCCTAGTGGACAAAAAGCTTGCAGCACCTGGTATTCCCAGGCAGTCTCCCATCCAAGTACTAACCGGGCCCGATCCTGCTTAGCTTCCGAGATCAGACGAGATCGGGCGTATTCAGGCTGGTATGGCCGTAAGCAAAGGAACAAGTCTGGGGTACGCCATTTAAAGTCAAAGTGAGTCTGATAGACAGACATTGCATTTTCACCAATTAGACAAGCAGCTTGAACTTTGGGTCACTCAAAAGGTGGAAGAAATTACATATGCTGTAGCCATCACTTTTTAGCACAGATAGTTGGACGAAATACAGACAAACCTTGCTAACATTTCAAAGCGAGGGCACATATATCAGCCTTGTGAGAAAAAACGGACAAATTACAATGACTCCTGACAAATACATCATGAGCAACAGTTTCCCATGCAGCTATCCTACTAGCCAGAATAAATAGACAAAAGCTCTGAATGTTGAAATCCTAGTGCATTGTTCTGTGCTAAGGAGGAGTAGTGCATGAATGGACAATTTCATATTTGAAGCGCAATGGGGCTGCATTTCGCAACATGATGTTTCCACAAAATGCCAACAATGTTTGGCTACAGACAAATGTTTCCACCTTTCGATTGGTCCACAACGTCTCTTTCACAACTGACTTGAAAGATCTTCATAAGCCCGGTCAGTTGACTTTCAAGTCTACCTCAAGCCTGGTGCCAAGCAACAGTTTTATCATTAAACAAGACATCAGGGGAGAGCGCGAACGCAGTCCCCCACTACCATAAATTATGCAATCGAGATTTCCACATTTGGGAAATTCGCAGGGGTCAGCACAGTCGCAGTGCAATGGCTGAGCCTCGCCCTGGGTGAACTGCCTTCTTGATCACAGTATCTCCCTTGCCAGGTAAGTATGACTTGAATTCATCAGTGGAGGGCAACTCTCTCCAGTGCCAACATTTTCGGCTGACGGGAACCACTTTGTGTTCTGATAATATCACATCACATCGACCTGCGTTAAATGCCGTTTAGGAATGCACTTGCAGACAGAGTGGTGAAAAAGTAGTTTATTTTGTTTACTAGACTATATCAGTGAAGCACGAGATTCCCATCATGCAACACTGTAGAAAAAAAATCACCAATGACTTTTTAATATCTTAACCTGTCTGATATCACAAATGTATGCGATATGACGAAATACAATCACATTCAGACACACACACACACAGACAAATGCATGAAACCAATTGATTTATTATCGATAACATCTCACATTCTCTTGTGCTTTTGATTTACTCTGTAAAAGAAGGGTTCTAATTCCACCATGGAAAACACAGGGCCATCAGACATCAGTCCAGTTCCACTCCTCACCAGCATGATTTCCTTTGATCATTTGAACAGGGCGAAGGAGTACCAAGCACACACAAGCTGCATTCAGTAACGATATTCTTATTTGTCTCATAAATCAAAGGCTCCCTGACAGCACAAGGAACTTTGATCGTAATAAATTCAGCATCAAATGCTTACTACAAAGCAGTGTTGCTGATGAAATAATGCAAGAGCACACCCTAGTGGACAAAAAGCTTGCAGCACCTGGTATTCCCAGGCAGTCTCCCATCCAAGTACTAACCGGGCCCGATCCTGCTTAGCTTCCGAGATCAGACGAGATCGGGCATATTCAGGCTGGTATGGCCGTAAGCAAAGGAACAAGTCTGGGGTACGCCATTTAAAGTCAAAGTGAGTCTGATAGACAGACATTGCATTTTCACCAATTAGACAAGCAGCTTGAACTTTGGGTCACTCAAAAGGTGGAAGAAATTACATATGCTGTAGCCATCACTTTTTTAGCACAGATAGTTGGACGAAATACAGACAAAACTTGCTAACATTTCAAAGCAAGGGCACATATATCAGCCTTGTGAGAAAAAACGGACAAATTACAATGACTCCTGACAAATACATCATGAGCAACAGTTTCCCATGCAGCTATCCTACTAGCCAGAATAAATAGACAAAAGCTCTGAATGTTGAAATCCTAGTGCATTGTTCTGTGCTAAGGAGGAGTAGTGCATGAATGGACAATTTCATATTTGAAGCGCAATGGGGCTGCATTTCGCAACATGATGTTTCCACAAAATGCCAACAATGTTTGGCTACAGACAAATGTTTCCACCTTTCGATTGGTCCACAACGTCTCTTTCACAACTGACTTGAAAGATCTTCATAAGCCCGGTCAGTTGACTTTCAGTCTACCTCAAGCCTGGTGCCAAGCAACAGTTTTATCATTAAACAAGACATCAGGGGAGAGCGCGAACGCATTTGGGAAATTCGCAGGGGTCAGCACAGTCGCAGTGCAATGGCTGAGCCTCGCCCTGGGTGAACTGCCTTCTTGATCACAGTATCTCCCTTGCCAGGTAAGTATGACTTGAATTCATCAGTGGAGGGCAACTCTCTCCAGTGCCAACATTTTCGGCTGACGGGAACCACTTTGTGTTCTGATAATATCACATCACATCGACCTGCGTTAAATGCCGTTTAGGAATGCACTTGCAGACAGAGTGGTGAAAAAGTAGTTTATTTTGTTTACTAGACTATATCAGTGAAGCACGAGATTCCCATCATGCAACACTGTAGAAAAAAAATCACCAATGACTTTTTAATATCTTAACCTGTCTGATATCACAAATGTATGCGATATGACGAAATACAATCACATTCAGACACACACACACACAGACAAATGCATGAAACCAATTGATTTATTATCGATAACATCTCACATTCTCTTGTGCTTTTGATTTACTCTGTAAAAGAAGGGTTCTAATTCCACCATGGAAAACACAGGGCCATCAGACATCAGTCCAGTTCCACTCCTCACCAGCATGATTTCCTTTGATCATTTGAACAGGGCGAAGGAGTACCAAGCACACACAAGCTGCATTCAGTAACGATATTCTTATTTGTCTCATAAATCAAAGGCTCCCTGACAGCACAAGGAACTTTGATCGTAATAAATTCAGCATCAAATGCTTACTACAAAGCAGTGTTGCTGATGAAATAATGCAAGAGCACACCCTAGTGGACAAAAAGCTTGCAGCACCTGGTATTCCCAGGCAGTCTCCCATCCAAGTACTAACCGGGCCCGATCCTGCTTAGCTTCCGAGATCAGACGAGATCGGGCGTATTCAGGCTGGTATGGCCGTAAGCAAGGTCTGAAAGGAACAAGTCTGGGGTACGCCATTTAAAGTCAAAGTGAGTCTGATAGACAGACATTGCATTTTCACCAATTAGACAAGCAGCTTGAACTTTGGGTCACTCAAAAGGTGGAAGAAATTACATATGCTGTAGCCATCACTTTTTTAGCACAGATAGTTGGACGAAATACAGACAAACCTTGCTAACATTTCAAAGCGAGGGCACATATATCAGCCTTGTGAGAAAAAACGGACAAATTACAATGACTCCTGACAAATACATCATGAGCAACAGTTTCCCATGCAGCTATCCTACTAGCCAGAATAAATAGACAAAAGCTCTGAATGTTGAAATCCTAGTGCATTGTTCTGTGCTAAGGAGGAGTAGTGCATGAATGGACAATTTCATATTTGAAGCGCAATGGGGCTGCATTTCGCAACATGATGTTTCCACAAAATGCCAACAATGTTTGGCTACAGACAAATGTTTCCACCTTTCGATTGGTCCACAACGTCTCTTGCACAACTGACTTGAAAGATCTTCATAAGCCCGGTCAGTTGACTTTCAAGTCTACCTCAAGCCTGGTGCCAAGCAACAGTTTTATCATTAAACAAGACATCAGGGGAGAGCGCGAACGCATTTGGGAAATTCGCAGGGGTCAGCACAGTCGCAGTGCAATGGCTGAGCCTCGCCCTGGGTGAACTGCCTTCTTGATCACAGTATCTCCCTTGCCAGGTAAGTATGACTTGAATTCATCAGTGGAGGGCAACTCTCTCCAGTGCCAACATTTTCGGCTGACGGGAACCACTTTGTGTTCTGATAATATCACATCACATCGACCTGCGTTAAATGCCGTTTAGGAATGCACTTGCAGACAGAGTGGTGAAAAAGTAGTTTATTTTGTTTACTAGACTATATCAGTGAAGCACGAGATTCCCATCATGCAACACTGTAGAAAAAAATCACCAATGACTTTTTAATATCTTAACCTGTCTGATATCACAAATGTATGCGATATGACGAAATACAATCACATTCAGACACACACACACACAGACAAATGCATGAAACCAATTGATTTATTATCGATAACATCTCACATTCTCTTGTGCTTTTGATTTACTCTGTAAAAGAAGGGTTCTAATTCCACCATGGAAAACACAGGGCCATCAGACATCAGTCCAGTTCCACTCCTCACCAGCATGATTTCCTTTGATCATTTGAACAGGGCGAAGGAGTACCAAGCACACACAAGCTGCATTCAGTAACGATATTCTTATTTGTCTCATAAATCAAAGGCTCCCTGACAGCACAAGGAACTTTGATCGTAATAAATTCAGCATCAAATGCTTACTACAAAGCAGTGTTGCTGATGAAATAATGCAAGAGCACACCCTAGTGGACAAAAAGCTTGCAGCACCTGGTATTCCCAGGCAGTCTCCCATCCAAGTACTAACCGGGCCCGATCCTGCTTAGCTTCCGAGATCAGACGAGATCGGGCGTATTCAGGCTGGTATGGCCGTAAGCAAAGGAACAAGTCTGGGGTACGCCATTTAAAGTCAAAGTGAGTCTGATAGACAGACATTGCATTTTCACCAATTAGACAAGCAGCTTGAACTTTGGGTCACTCAAAAGGTGGAAGAAATTACATATGCTGTAGCCATCACTTTTTAGCACAGATAGTTGGACGAAATACAGACAAACCTTGCTAACATTTCAAAGCGAGGGCACATATATCAGCCTTGTGAGAAAAAACGGACAAATTACAATGACTCCTGACAAATACATCATGAGCAACAGTTTCCCATGCAGCTATCCTACTAGCCAGAATAAATAGACAAAAGCTCTGAATGTTGAAATCCTAGTGCATTGTTCTGTGCTAAGGAGGAGTAGTGCATGAATGGACAATTTCATATTTGAAGCGCAATGGGGCTGCATTTCGCAACATGATGTTTCCACAAAATGCCAACAATGTTTGGCTACAGACAAATGTTTCCACCTTTCGATTGGTCCACAACGTCTCTTTCACAACTGACTTGAAAGATCTTCATAAGCCCGGTCAGTTGACTTTCAAGTCTACCTCAAGCCTGGTGCCAAGCAACAGTTTTATCATTAAACAAGACATCAGGGAGAGCGCGAACGCAGTCCCCACTACCATAAATTATGCAATCGAGATTTCCACATTTGGGAAATTCGCAGGGGTCAGCACAGTCGCAGTGCAATGGCTGAGCCTCGCCCTGGGTGAACTGCCTTCTTGATCACAGTATCTCCCTTGCCAGGTAAGTATGACTTGAATTCATCAGTGGAGGGCAACTCTCTCCAGTGCCAACATTTTCGGCTGACGGGAACCACTTTGTGTTCTGATAATATCACATCACATCGACCTGCGTTAAATGCCGTTTAGGAATGCACTTGCAGACAGAGTGGTGAAAAAGTAGTTTATTTTGTTTACTAGACTATATCAGTGAAGCACGAGATCCCATCATGCAACACTGTAGAAAAAAAATCACCAATGACTTTTTAATATCTTAACCTGTCTGATATCACAAATGTATGCGATATGACGAAATACAATCACATTCAGACACACACACACACAGACAAATGCATGAAACCAATTGATTTATTATCGATAACATCTCACATTCTCTTGTGCTTTTGATTTACTCTGTAAAAGAAGGGTTCTAATTCCACCATGGAAAACACAGGGCCATCAGACATCAGTCCAGTTCCACTCCTCACCAGCATGATTTCCTTTGATCATTTGAACAGGGCGAAGGAGTACCAAGCACACACAAGCTGCATTCAGTAACGATATTCTTATTTGTCTCATAAATCAAAGGCTCCCTGACAGCACAAGGAACTTTGATCGTAATAAATTCAGCATCAAATGCTTACTACAAAGCAGTGTTGCTGATGAAATAATGCAAGAGCACACCCTAGTGGACAAAAAGCTTGCAGCACCTGGTATTCCCAGGCAGTCTCCCATCCAAGTACTAACCGGGCCCGATCCTGCTTAGCTTCCGAGATCAGACGAGATCGGGCGTATTCAGGCTGGTATGGCCGTAAGCAAAGGAACAAGTCTGGGGTACGCCATTTAAAGTCAAAGTGAGTCTGATAGACAGACATTGCATTTTCACCAATTAGACAAGCAGCTTGAACTTTGGGTCACTCAAAAGGTGGAAGAAATTACATATGCTGTAGCCATCACTTTTTAGCACAGATAGTTGGACGAAATACAGACAAACCTTGCTAACATTTCAAAGCGAGGGCACATATATCAGCCTTGTGAGAAAAAAAAACGGACAAATTACAATGACTCCTGACAAATACATCATGAGCAACAGTTTCCCATGCAGCTATCCTACTAGCCAGAATAAATAGACAAAAGCTCTGAATGTTGAAATCCTAGTGCATTGTTCTGTGCTAAGGAGGAGTAGTGCATGAATGGACAATTTCATATTTGAAGCGCAATGGGGCTGCATTTCGCAACATGATGTTTCCACAAAATGCCAACAATGTTTGGCTACAGACAAATGTTTCCACCTTTCGATTGGTCCACAACGTCTCTTTCACAACTGACTTGAAAGATCTTCATAAGCCCGGTCAGTTGACTTTCAAGTCTACCTCAAGCCTGGTGCCAAGCAACAGTTTTATCATTAAACAAGACATCAGGGGAGAGCGCGAACGCATTTGGGAAATTCGCAGGGGTCAGCACAGTCGCAGTGCAATGGCTGAGCCTCGCCCTGGGTGAACTGCCTTCTTGATCACAGTATCTCCCTTGCCAGGTAAGTATGACTTGAATTCATCAGTGGAGGGCAACTCTCTCCAGTGCCAACATTTTCGGCTGACGGGAACCACTTTGTGTTCTGATAATATCACATCACATCGACCTGCGTTAAATGCCGTTTAGGAATGCACTTGCAGACAGAGTGGTGAAAAAAAGTAGTTTATTTTGTTTACTAGACTATATCAGTGAAGCACGAGATTCCCATCATGCAACACTGTAGACCAGGGAAAAAAAAATCACCAATGACTTTTTAATATCTTAACCTGTCTGATATCACAAATGTATGCGATATGACGAAATACAATCACATTCAGACACACACACACACAGACAAATGCATGAAACCAATTGATTTATTATCGATAACATCTCACATTCTCTTGTGCTTTTGATTTACTCTGTAAAAGAAGGGTTCTAATTCCACCATGGAAAACACAGGGCCATCAGACATCAGTCCAGTTCCACTCCTCACCAGCATGATTTCCTTTGATCATTTGAACAGGGCGAAGGAGTACCAAGCACACACAAGCTGCATTCAGTAACGATATTCTTATTTGTCTCATAAATCAAAGGCTCCCTGACAGCACAAGGAACTTTGATCGTAATAAATTCAGCATCAAATGCTTACTACAAAGCAGTGTTGCTGATGAAATAATGCAAGAGCACACCCTAGTGGACAAAAAGCTTGCAGCACCTGGTATTCCCAGGCAGTCTCCCATCCAAGTACTAACCGGGCCCGATCCTGCTTAGCTTCCGAGATCAGACGAGATCGGGCGTATTCAGGCTGGTATGGCCGTAAGCAAAGGAACAAGTCTGGGGTACGCCATTTAAAGTCAAAGTGAGTCTGATAGACAGACATTGCATTTTCACCAATTAGACAAGCAGCTTGAACTTTGGGTCACTCAAAAGGTGGAAGAAATTACATATGCTGTAGCCATCACTTTTTAGCACAGATAGTTGGACGAAATACAGACAAACCTTGCTAACATTTCAAAGCGAGGGCACATATATCAGCCTTGTGAGAAAAAACGGACAAATTACAATGACTCCTGACAAATACATCATGAGCAACAGTTTCCCATGCAGCTATCCTACTAGCCAGAATAAATAGACAAAAGCTCTGAATGTTGAAATCCTAGTGCATTGTTCTGTGCTAAGGAGGAGTAGTGCATGAATGGACAATTTCATATTTGAAGCGCAATGGGGCTGCATTTCGCAACATGATGTTTCCACAAAATGCCAACAATGTTTGGCTACAGACAAATGTTTCCACCTTTCGATTGGTCCACAACGTCTCTTTCACAACTGACTTGAAAGATCTTCATAAGCCCGGTCAGTTGACTTTCAAGTCTACCTCAAGCCTGGTGCCAAGCAACAGTTTTATCATTAAACAAGACATCAGGGGAGAGCGCGAACGCATTTGGGAAATTCGCAGGGGTCAGCACAGTCGCAGTGCAATGGCTGAGCCTCGCCCTGGGTGAACTGCCTTCTTGATCACAGTATCTCCCTTGCCAGGTAAGTATGACTTGAATTCATCAGTGGAGGGCAACTCTCTCCAGTGCCAACATTTTCGGCTGACGGGAACCACTTTGTGTTCTGATAATATCACATCACATCGACCTGCGTTAAATGCCGTTTAGGAATGCACTTGCAGACAGAGTGGTGAAAAAGTAGTTTATTTTGTTTACTAGACTATATCAGTGAAGCACGAGATTCCCATCATGCAACACTGTAGAAAAAAATCACCAATGACTTTTTAATATCTTAACCTGTCTGATATCACAAATGTATGCGATATGACGAAATACAATCACATTCAGACACACACACACACAGACAAATGCATGAAACCAATTGATTTATTATCGATAACATCTCACATTCTCTTGTGCTTTTGATTTACTCTGTAAAAGAAGGGTTCTAATTCCACCATGGAAAACACAGGGCCATCAGACATCAGTCCAGTTCCACTCCTCACCAGCATGATTTCCTTTGATCATTTGAACAGGGCGAAGGAGTACCAAGCACACACAAGCTGCATTCAGTAACGATATTCTTATTTGTCTCATAAATCAAAGGCTCCCTGACAGCACAAGGAACTTTGATCGTAATAAATTCGCATCAAATGCTTACTACAAAGCAGTGTTGCTGATGAAATAATGCAAGAGCACACCCTAGTGGACAAAAAGCTTGCAGCACCTGGTATTCCCAGGCAGTCTCCCATCCAAGTACTAACCGGGCCCGATCCTGCTTAGCTTCCGAGATCAGACGAGATCGGGCGTATTCAGGCTGGTATGGCCGTAAGCAAAGGAACAAGTCTTGGTACGCCATTTAAAGTCAAAGTGAGTCTGATAGACAGACATTGCATTTTCACCAATTAGACAAGCAGCTTGAACTTTGGGTCACTCAAAAGGTGGAAGAAATTACATATGCTGTAGCCATCACTTTTTAGCACAGATAGTTGGACGAAATACAGACAAACCTTGCTAACATTTCAAAGCGAGGGCACATATATCAGCCTTGTGAGAAAAAACGGACAAATTACAATGACTCCTGACAAATACATCATGAGCAACAGTTTCCCATGCAGCTATCCTACTAGCCAGAATAAATAGAGACAAAAGCTCTGAATGTTGAAATCCTAGTGCATTGTTCTGTGCTAAGGAGGAGTAGTGCATGAATGGACAATTTCATATTTGAAGCGCAATGGGGCTGCATTTCGCAACATGATGTTTCCACAAAATGCCAACAATGTTTGGCTACAGACAAATGTTTCCACCTTTCGATTGGTCCACAACGTCTCTTTCACAACTGACTTGAAAGATCTTCATAAGCCCGGTCAGTTGACTTTCAAGTCTACCTCAAGCCTGGTGCCAAGCAACAGTTTTATCATTAAACAAGACATCAGGGGAGAGCGCGAACGCAGTCCCCACTACCATAAATTATGCAATCGAGATTTCCACATTTGGGAAATTCGCAGGGGTCAGCACAGTCGCAGTGCAATGGCTGAGCCTCGCCCTGGGTGAACTGCCTTCTTGATCACAGTATCTCCCTTGCCAGGTAAGTATGACTTGAATACATCAGTGGAGGGCAACTCTCTCCAGTGCCAACATTTTCGGCTGACGGGAACCACTTTGTGTTCTGATAATATCACATCACATCGACCTGCGTTAAATGCCGTTTAGGAATGCACTTGCAGACAGAGTGGTGAAAAAGTAGTTTATTTTGTTTACTAGACTATATCAGTGAAGCACGAGATTCCCATCATGCAACACTGTAGAAAAAAATCACCAATGACTTTTTAATATCTTAACCTGTCTGATATCACAAATGTATGCGATATGACGAAATACAATCACATTCAGACACACACACACACAGACAAATGCATGAAACCAATTGATTTATTATCGATAACATCTCACATTCTCTTGTGCTTTTGATTTACTCTGTAAAAGAAGGGTTCTAATTCCACCATGGAAAACACAGGGCCATCAGACATCAGTCCAGTTCCACTCCTCACCAGCATGATTTCCTTTGATCATTTGAACAGGGCGAAGGAGTACCAAGCACACACAAGCTGCATTCAGTAACGATATTCTTATTTGTCTCATAAATCAAAGGCTCCCTGACAGCACAAGGAACTTTGATCGTAATAAATTCAGCATCAAATGCTTACTACAAAGCAGTGTTGCTGATGAAATAATGCAAGAGCACACCCTAGTGGACAAAAAGCTTGCAGCACCTGGTATTCCCAGGCAGTCTCCCATCCAAGTACTAACCGGGCCCGATCCTGCTTAGCTTCCGAGATCAGACGAGATCAGGCGTATTCAGGCTGGTATGGCCGTAAGCAAAGGAACAAGTCTTGGTACGCCATTTAAAGTCAAAGTGAGTCTGATAGACAGACATTGCATTTTCACCAATTAGACAAGCAGCTTGAACTTTGGGTCACTCAAAAGGTGGAAGAAATTACATATGCTGTAGCCATCACTTTTTTAGCACAGATAGTTGGACGAAATACAGACAAACCTTGCTAACATTTCAAAGCGAGGGCACATATATCAGCCTTGTGAGAAAAAACGGACAAATTACAATGACTCCTGACAAATACATCATGAGCAACAGTTTCCCATGCAGCTATCCTACTAGCCAGAATAAATAGACAAAAGCTCTGAATGTTGAAATCCTAGTGCATTGTTCTGTGCTAAGGAGGAGTAGTGCATGAATGGACAATTTCATATTTGAAGCGCAATGGGGCTGCATTTCGCAACATGATGTTTCCACAAAATGCCAACAATGTTTGGCTACAGACAAATGTTTCCACCTTTCGATTGGTCCACAACGTCTCTTTCACAACTGACTTGAAAGATCTTCATAAGCCCGGTCAGTTGACTTTCAAGTCTACCTCAAGCCTGGTGCCAAGCAACAGTTTTATCATTAAACAAGACATCAGGGGAGAGCGCGAACGCAGTCCCCCACTACCATAAATTATGCAATCGAGATTTCCACATTTGGGAAATTCGCAGGGGTCAGCACAGTCGCAGTGCAATGGCTGAGCCTCGCCCTGGGTGAACTGCCTTCTTGATCACAGTATCTCCCTTGCCAGGTAAGTATGACTTGAATTCATCAGTGGAGGGCAACTCTCTCCAGTGCCAACATTTTCGGCTGACGGGAACCACTTTGTGTTCTGATAATATCACATCACATCGACCTGCGTTAAATGCCGTTTAGGAATGCACTTGCAGACAGAGTGGTGAAAAAGTAGTTTATTTTGTTTACTAGACTATATCAGTGAAGCACGAGATTCCCATCATGCAACACTGTAGAAAAAAATCACCAATGACTTTTTAATATCTTAACCTGTCTGATATCACAAATGTATGCGATATGACGAAATACAATCACATTCAGACACACACACACACAGACAAATGCATGAAACCAATTGATTTATTATCGATAACATCTCACATTCTCTTGTGCTTTTGATTTACTCTGTAAAAGAAGGGTTCTAATTCCACCATGGAAAACACAGGGCCATCAGACATCAGTCCAGTTCCACTCCTCACCAGCATGATTTCCTTTGATCATTTGAACAGGGCGAAGGAGTACCAAGCACACACAAGCTGCATTCAGTAACGATATTCTTATTTGTCTCATAAATCAAAGGCTCCCTGACAGCACAAGGAACTTTGATCGTAATAAATTCAGCATCAAATGCTTACTACAAAGCAGTGTTGCTGATGAAATAATGCAAGAGCACACCCTAGTGGACAAAAAGCTTGCAGCACCTGGTATTCCCAGGCAGTCTCCCATCCAAGTACTAACCGGGCCCGATCCTGCTTAGCTTCCGAGATCAGACGAGATCGGGCGTATTCAGGCTGGTATGGCCGTAAGCAAAGGAACAAGTCTTGGTACGCCATTTAAAGTCAAAGTGAGTCTGATAGACAGACATTGCATTTTCACCAATTAGACAAGCAGCTTGAACTTTGGGTCACTCAAAAGGTGGAAGAAATTACATATGCTGTAGCCATCACTTTTTAGCACAGATAGTTGGACGAAATACAGACAAACCTTGCTAACATTTCAAAGCGAGGGCACATATATCAGCCTTGTGAGAAAAAACGGACAAATTACAATGACTCCTGACAAATACATCATGAGCAACAGTTTCCCATGCAGCTATCCTACTAGCCAGAATAAATAGACAAAAGCTCTGAATGTTGAAATCCTAGTGCATTGTTCTGTGCTAAGGAGGAGTAGTGCATGAATGGACAATTTCATATTTGAAGCGCAATGGGGCTGCATTTCGCAACATGATGTTTCCACAAAATGCCAACAATGTTTGGCTACAGACAAATGTTTCCACCTTTCGATTGGTCCACAACGTCTCTTTCACAACTGACTTGAAAGATCTTCATAAGCCCGGTCAGTTGACTTTCAAGTCTACCTCAAGCCTGGTGCCAAGCAACAGTTTTATCATTAAACAAGACATCAGGGGAGAGCGCGAACGCAGTCCCCACTACCATAAATTATGCAATCGAGATTTCCACATTTGGGAAATTCGCAGGGGTCAGCACAGTCGCAGTGCAATGGCTGAGCCTCGCCCTGGGGAACTGCCTTCTTGATCACAGTATCTCCCTTGCCAGGTAAGTATGACTTGAATACATCAGTGGAGGGCAACTCTCTCCAGTGCCAACATTTTCGGCTGACGGGAACCACTTTGTGTTCTGATAATATCACATCACATCGACCTGCGTTAAATGCCGTTTAGGAATGCACTTGCAGACAGAGTGGTGAAAAAGTAGTTTATTTTGTTTACTAGACTATATCAGTGAAGCACGAGATTCCCATCATGCAACACTGTAGAAAAAAATCACCAATGACTTTTTAATATCTTAACCTGTCTGATATCACAAATGTATGCGATATGACGAAATACAATCACATTCAGACACACACACACACAGACAAATGCATGAAACCAATTGATTTATTATCGATAACATCTCACATTCTCTTGTGCTTTTGATTTACTCTGTAAAAGAAGGGTTCTAATTCCACCATGGAAAACACAGGGCCATCAGACATCAGTCCAGTTCCACTCCTCACCAGCATGATTTCCTTTGATCATTTGAACAGGGCGAAGGAGTACCAAGCACACACAAGCTGCATTCAGTAACGATATTCTTATTTGTCTCATAAATCAAAGGCTCCCTGACAGCACAAGGAACTTTGATCGTAATAAATTCAGCATCAAATGCTTACTACAAAGCAGTGTTGCTGATGAAATAATGCAAGAGCACACCCTAGTGGACAAAAAGCTTGCAGCACCTGGTATTCCCAGGCAGTCTCCCATCCAAGTACTAACCGGGCCCGATCCTGCTTAGCTTCCGAGATCAGACGAGATCGGGCGTATTCAGGCTGGTATGGCCGTAAGCAAAGGAACAAGTCTTGGTACGCCATTTAAAGTCAAAGTGAGTCTGATAGACAGACATTGCATTTTCACCAATTAGACAAGCAGCTTGAACTTTGGGTCACTCAAAAGGTGGAAGAAATTACATATGCTGTAGCCATCACTTTTTAGCACAGATAGTTGGACGAAATACAAACAAACCTTGCTAACATTTCAAAGCGAGGGCACATATATCAGCCTTGTGAGAAAAAACGGACAAATTACAATGACTCCTGACAAATACATCATGAGCAACAGTTTCCCATGCAGCTATCCTACTAGCCAGAATAAATAGACAAAAGCTCTGAATGTTGAAATCCTAGTGCATTGTTCTGTGCTAAGGAGGAGTAGTGCATGAATGGACAATTTCATATTTGAAGCGCAATGGGGCTGCATTTCGCAACATGATGTTTCCACAAAATGCCAACAATGTTTGGCTACAGACAAATGTTTCCACCTTTCGATTGGTCCACAACGTCTCTTTCACAACTGACTTGAAAGATCTTCATAAGCCCGGTCAGTTGACTTTCAAGTCTACCTCAAGCCTGGTGCCAAGCAACAGTTTTATCATTAAACAAGACATCAGGGGAGAGCGCGAACGCAGTCCCCACTACCATAAATTATGCAATCGAGATTTCCACATTTGGGAAATTCGCAGGGGTCAGCACAGTCGCAGTGCAATGGCTGAGCCTCGCCCTGGGTGAACTGCCTTCTTGATCACAGTATCTCCCTTGCCAGGTAAGTATGACTTGAATACATCAGTGGAGGGCAACTCTCTCCAGTGCCAACATTTTCGGCTGACGGGAACCACTTTGTGTTCTGATAATATCACATCACATCGACCTGCGTTAAATGCCGTTTAGGAATGCACTTGCAGACAGAGTGGTGAAAAAGTAGTTTATTTTGTTTACTAGACTATATCAGTGAAGCACGAGATTCCCATCATGCAACACTGTAGAAAAAAATCACCAATGACTTTTTAATATCTTAACCTGTCTGATATCACAAATGTATGCGATATGACGAAATACAATCACATTCAGACACACACACACACAGACAAATGCATGAAACCAATTGATTTATTATCGATAACATCTCACATTCTCTTGTGCTTTTGATTTACTCTGTAAAAGAAGGGTTCTAATTCCACCATGGAAAACACAGGGCCATCAGACATCAGTCCAGTTCCACTCCTCACCAGCATGATTTCCTTTGATCATTTGAACAGGGCGAAGGAGTACCAAGCACACACAAGCTGCATTCAGTAACGATATTCTTATTTGTCTCATAAATCAAAGGCTCCCTGACAGCACAAGGAACTTTGATCGTAATAAATTCAGCATCAAATGCTTACTACAAAGCAGTGTTGCTGATGAAATAATGCAAGAGCACACCCTAGTGGACAAAAAGCTTGCAGCACCTGGTATTCCCAGGCAGTCTCCCATCCAAGTACTAACCGGGCCCGATCCTGCTTAGCTTCCGAGATCAGACGAGATCGGGCGTATTCAGGCTGGTATGGCCGTAAGCAAAGGAACAAGTCTGGGGTACGCCATTTAAAGTCAAAGTGAGTCTGATAGACAGACATTGCATTTTCACCAATTAGACAAGCAGCTTGAACTTTGGGTCACTCAAAAGGTGGAAGAAATTACATATGCTGTAGCCATCACTTTTTAGCACAGATAGTTGGACGAAATACAGACAAACCTTGCTAACATTTCAAAGCGAGGGCACATATATCAGCCTTGTGAGAAAAAACGGACAAATTACAATGACTCCTGACAAATACATCATGAGCAACAGTTTCCCATGCAGCTATCCTACTAGCCAGAATAAATAGACAAAAGCTCTGAATGTTGAAATCCTAGTGCATTGTTCTGTGCTAAGGAGGAGTAGTGCATGAATGGACAATTTCATATTTGAAGCGCAATGGGGCTGCATTTCGCAACATGATGTTTCCACAAAATGCCAACAATGTTTGGCTACAGACAAATGTTTCCACCTTTCGATTGGTCCACAACGTCTCTTTCACAACTGACTTGAAAGATCTTCATAAGCCCGGTCAGTTGACTTTCAAGTCTACCTCAAGCCTGGTGCCAAGCAACAGTTTTATCATTAAACAAGACATCAGGGGAGAGCGCGAACGCATTTGGGAAATTCGCAGGGGTCAGCACAGTCGCAGTGCAATGGCTGAGCCTCGCCCTGGGTGAACTGCCTTCTTGATCACAGTATCTCCCTTGCCAGGTAAGTATGACTTGAATACATCAGTGGAGGGCAACTCTCTCCAGTGCCAACATTTTCGGCTGACGGGAACCACTTTGTGTTCTGATAATATCACATCACATCGACCTGCGTTAAATGCCGTTTAGGAATGCACTTGCAGACAGAGTGGTGAAAAAGTAGTTTATTTTGTTTACTAGACTATATCAGTGAAGCACGAGATTCCCATCATGCAACACTGTAGAAAAAAATCACCAATGACTTTTTAATATCTTAACCTGTCTGATATCACAAATGTATGCGATATGACGAAATACAATCACATTCAGACACACACACACACAGACAAATGCATGAAACCAATTGATTTATTATCGATAACATCTCACATTCACATTCTCTTGTGCTTTTGATTTACTCTGTAAAAGAAGGGTTCTAATTCCACCATGGAAAACACAGGGCCATCAGACATCAGTCCAGTTCCACTCCTCACCAGCATGATTTCCTTTGATCATTTGAACAGGGCGAAGGAGTACCAAGCACACACAAGCTGCATTCAGTAACGATATTCTTATTTGTCTCATAAATCAAAGGCTCCCTGACAGCACAAGGAACTTTGATCGTAATAAATTCAGCATCAAATGCTTACTACAAAGCAGTGTTGCTGATGAAATAATGCAAGAGCACACCCTAGTGGACAAAAAGCTTGCAGCACCTGGTATTCCCAGGCAGTCTCCCATCCAAGTACTAACCGGGCCCGATCCTGCTTAGCTTCCGAGATCAGACGAGATCGGGCGTATTCAGGCTGGTATGGCCGTAAGCAAAGGAACAAGTCTTGGTACGCCATTTAAAGTCAAAGTGAGTCTGATAGACAGACATTGCATTTTCACCAATTAGACAGCAGCAGCTTGAACTTTGGGTCACTCAAAAGGTGGAAGAAATTACATATGCTGTAGCCATCACTTTTTAGCACAGATAGTTGGACGAAATACAGACAAACCTTGCTAACATTTCAAAGCGAGGGCACATATATCAGCCTTGTGAGAAAAAACGGACAAATTACAATGACTCCTGACAAATACATCATGAGCAACAGTTTCCCATGCAGCTATCCTACTAGCCAGAATAAATAGACAAAAGCTCTGAATGTTGAAATCCTAGTGCATTGTTCTGTGCTAAGGAGGAGTAGTGCATGAATGGACAATTTCATATTTGAAGCGCAATGGGGCTGCATTTCGCAACATGATGTTTCCACAAAATGCCAACAATGTTTGGCTACAGACAAATGTTTCCACCTTTCGATTGGTCCACAACGTCTCTTTCACAACTGACTTGAAAGATCTTCATAAGCCCGGTCAGTTGACTTTCAAGTCTACCTCAAGCCTGGTGCCAAGCAACAGTTTTATCATTAAACAAGACATCAGGGGAGAGCGCGAACGCATTTGGGAAATTCGCAGGGGTCAGCACAGTCGCAGTGCAATGGCTGAGCCTCGCCCTGGGTGAACTGCCTTCTTGATCACAGTATCTCCCTTGCCAGGTAAGTATGACTTGAATTCATCAGTGGAGGGCAACTCTCTCCAGTGCCAACATTTTCGGCTGACGGGAACCACTTTGTGTTCTGATAATATCACATCACATCGACCTGCGTTAAATGCCGTTTAGGAATGCACTTGCAGACAGAGTGGTGAAAAAGTAGTTTATTTTGTTTACTAGACTATATCAGTGAAGCACGAGATTCCCATCATGCAACACTGTAGAAAAAAATCACCAATGACTTTTTAATATCTTAACCTGTCTGATATCACAAATGTATGCGATATGACGAAATACAATCACATTCAGACACACACACACACAGACAAATGCATGAAACCAATTGATTTATTATCGATAACATCTCACATTCTCTTGTGCTTTTGATTTACTCTGTAAAAGAAGGGTTCTAATTCCACCATGGAAAACACAGGGCCATCAGACATCAGTCCAGTTCCACTCCTCACCAGCATGATTTCCTTTGATCATTTGAACAGGGCGAAGGAGTACCAAGCACACACAAGCTGCATTCAGTAACGATATTCTTATTTGTCTCATAAATCAAAGGCTCCCTGACAGCACAAGGAACTTTGATCGTAATAAATTCAGCATCAAATGCTTACTACAAAGCAGTGTTGCTGATGAAATAATGCAAGAGCACACCCTAGTGGACAAAAAGCTTGCAGCACCTGGTATTCCCAGGCAGTCTCCCATCCAAGTACTAACCGGGCCCGATCCTGCTTAGCTTCCGAGATCAGACGAGATCGGGCGTATTCAGGCTGGTATGGCCGTAAGCAAAGGAACAAGTCTGGGGTACGCCATTTAAAGTCAAAGTGAGTCTGATAGACAGACATTGCATTTTCACCAATTAGACAAGCAGCTTGAACTTTGGGTCACTCAAAAGGTGGAAGAAATTACATATGCTGTAGCCATCACTTTTTAGCACAGATAGTTGGACGAAATACAGACAAACCTTGCTAACATTTCAAAGCGAGGGCACATATATCAGCCTTGTGAGAAAAAACGGACAAATTACAATGACTCCTGACAAATACATCATGAGCAACAGTTTCCCATGCAGCTATCCTACTAGCCAGAATAAATAGACAAAAGCTCTGAATGTTGAAATCCTAGTGCATTGTTCTGTGCTAAGGAGGAGTAGTGCATGAATGGACAATTTCATATTTGAAGCGCAATGGGGCTGCATTTCGCAACATGATGTTTCCACAAAATGCCAACAATGTTTGGCTACAGACAAATGTTTCCACCTTTCGATTGGTCCACAACGTCTCTTTCACAACTGACTTGAAAGATCTTCATAAGCCCGGTCAGTTGACTTTCAAGTCTACCTCAAGCCTGGTGCCAAGCAACAGTTTTATCATTAAACAAGACATCAGGGGAGAGCGCGAACGCAGTCCCCCACTACCATAAATTATGCAATCGAGATTTCCACATTTGGGAAATTCGCAGGGGTCAGCACAGTCGCAGTGCAATGGCTGAGCCTCGCCCTGGGTGAACTGCCTTCTTGATCACAGTATCTCCCTTGCCAGGTAAGTATGACTTGAATTCATCAGTGGAGGGCAACTCTCTCCAGTGCCAACATTTTCGGCTGACGGGAACCACTTTGTGTTCTGATAATATCACATCACATCGACCTGCGTTAAATGCCGTTTAGGAATGCACTTGCAGACAGAGTGGTGAAAAAGTAGTTTATTTTGTTTACTAGACTATATCAGTGAAGCACGAGATTCCCATCATGCAACACTGTAGAAAAAAAATCACCAATGACTTTTTAATATCTTAACCTGTCTGATATCACAAATGTATGCGATATGACGAAATACAATCACATTCAGACACACACACACACAGACAAATGCATGAAACCAATTGATTTATTATCGATAACATCTCACATTCTCTTGTGCTTTTGATTTACTCTGTAAAAGAAGGGTTCTAATTCCACCATGGAAAACACAGGGCCATCAGACATCAGTCCAGTTCCACTCCTCACCAGCATGATTTCCTTTGATCATTTGAACAGGGCGAAGGAGTACCAAGCACACACAAGCTGCATTCAGTAACGATATTCTTATTTGTCTCATAAATCAAAGGCTCCCTGACAGCACAAGGAACTTTGATCGTAATAAATTCAGCATCAAATGCTTACTACAAAGCAGTGTTGCTGATGAAATAATGCAAGAGCACACCCTAGTGGACAAAAAGCTTGCAGCACCTGGTATTCCCAGGCAGTCTCCCATCCAAGTACTAACCGGGCCCGATCCTGCTTAGCTTCCGAGATCAGACGAGATCGGGCGTATTCAGGCTGGTATGGCCGTAAGCAAAGGAACAAGTCTGGGGTACGCCATTTAAAGTCAAAGTGAGTCTGATAGACAGACATTGCATTTTCACCAATTAGACAAGCAGCTTGAACTTTGGGTCACTCAAAAGGTGGAAGAAATTACATATGCTGTAGCCATCACTTTTTAGCACAGATAGTTGGACGAAATACAGACAAACCTTGCTAACATTTCAAAGCGAGGGCACATATATCAGCCTTGTGAGAAAAAACGGACAAATTACAATGACTCCTGACAAATACATCATGAGCAACAGTTTCCCATGCAGCTATCCTACTAGCCAGAATAAATAGACAAAAGCTCTGAATGTTGAAATCCTAGTGCATTGTTCTGTGCTAAGGAGGAGTAGTGCATGAATGGACAATTTCATATTTGAAGCGCAATGGGGCTGCATTTCGCAACATGATGTTTCCACAAAATGCCAACAATGTTTGGCTACAGACAAATGTTTCCACCTTTCGATTGGTCCACAACGTCTCTTTCACAACTGACTTGAAAGATCTTCATAAGCCCGGTCAGTTGACTTTCAAGTCTACCTCAAGCCTGGTGCCAAGCAACAGTTTTATCATTAAACAAGACATCAGGGAGAGCGCGAACGCAGTCCCCACTACCATAAATTATGCAATCGAGATTTCCACATTTGGGAAATTCGCAGGGGTCAGCACAGTCGCAGTGCAATGGCTGAGCCTCGCCCTGGGTGAACTGCCTTCTTGATCACAGTATCTCCCTTGCCAGGTAAGTATGACTTGAATTCATCAGTGGAGGGCAACTCTCTCCAGTGCCAACATTTTCGGCTGACGGGAACCACTTTGTGTTCTGATAATATCACATCACATCGACCTGCGTTAAATGCCGTTTAGGAATGCACTTGCAGACAGAGTGGTGAAAAAGTAGTTTATTTTGTTTACTAGACTATATCAGTGAAGCACGAGATTCCCATCATGCAACACTGTAGAAAAAAAATCACCAATGACTTTTTAATATCTTAACCTGTCTGATATCACAAATGTATGCGATATGACGAAATACAATCACATTCAGACACACACACACACAGACAAATGCATGAAACCAATTGATTTATTATCGATAACATCTCACATTCTCTTGTGCTTTTGATTTACTCTGTAAAAGAAGGGTTCTAATTCCACCATGGAAAACACAGGGCCATCAGACATCAGTCCAGTTCCACTCCTCACCAGCATGATTTCCTTTGATCATTTGAACAGGGCGAAGGAGTACCAAGCACACACAAGCTGCATTCAGTAACGATATTCTTATTTGTCTCATAAATCAAAGGCTCCCTGACAGCACAAGGAACTTTGATCGTAATAAATTCAGCATCAAATGCTTACTACAAAGCAGTGTTGCTGATGAAATAATGCAAGAGCACACCCTAGTGGACAAAAAGCTTGCAGCACCTGGTATTCCCAGGCAGTCTCCCATCCAAGTACTAACCGGGCCGATCCTGCTTAGCTTCCGAGATCAGACGAGATCGGGCGTATTCAGGCTGGTATGGCCGTAAGCAAAGGAACAAGTCTGGGGTACGCCATTTAAAGTCAAAGTGAGTCTGATAGACAGACATTGCATTTTCACCAATTAGACAAGCAGCTTGAACTTTGGGTCACTCAAAAGGTGGAAGAAATTACATATGCTGTAGCCATCACTTTTTTAGCACAGATAGTTGGACGAAATACAGACAAACCTTGCTAACATTTCAAAGCGAGGGCACATATATCAGCCTTGTGAGAAAAAACGGACAAATTACAATGACTCCTGACAAATACATCATGAGCAACAGTTTCCCATGCAGCTATCCTACTAGCCAGAATAAATAGACAAAAGCTCTGAATGTTGAAATCCTAGTGCATTGTTCTGTGCTAAGGAGGAGTAGTGCATGAATGGACAATTTCATATTTGAAGCGCAATGGGGCTGCATTTCGCAACATGATGTTTCCACAAATGCCAACAATGTTTGGCTACAGACAAATGTTTCCACCTTTCGATTGGTCCACAACGTCTCTTTCACAACTGACTTGAAAGATCTTCATAAGCCCGGTCAGTTGACTTTCAAGTCTACCTCAAGCCTGGTGCCAAGCAACAGTTTTATCATTAAACAAGACATCAGGGGAGAGCGCGAACGCAGTCCCCCACTACCATAAATTATGCAATCGAGATTTCCACATTTGGGAAATTCGCAGGGGTCAGCACAGTCGCAGTGCAATGGCTGAGCCTCGCCCTGGGTGAACTGCCTTCTTGATCACAGTATCTCCCTTGCCAGGTAAGTATGACTTGAATTCATCAGTGGAGGGCAACTCTCTCCAGTGCCAACATTTTCGGCTGACGGGAACCACTTTGTGTTCTGATAATATCACATCACATCGACCTGCGTTAAATGCCGTTTAGGAATGCACTTGCAGACAGAGTGGTGAAAAAGTAGTTTATTTTGTTTACTAGACTATATCAGTGAAGCACGAGATTCCCATCATGCAACACTGTAGAAAAAAATCACCAATGACTTTTTAATATCTTAACCTGTCTGATATCACAAATGTATGCGATATGACGAAATACAATCACATTCAGACACACACACACACAGACAAATGCATGAAACCAATTGATTTATTATCGATAACATCTCACATTCTCTTGTGCTTTTGATTTACTCTGTAAAAGAAGGGTTCTAATTCCACCATGGAAAACACAGGGCCATCAGACATCAGTCCAGTTCCACTCCTCACCAGCATGATTTCCTTTGATCATTTGAACAGGGCGAAGGAGTACCAAGCACACACAAGCTGCATTCAGTAACGATATTCTTATTTGTCTCATAAATCAAAGGCTCCCTGACAGCACAAGGAACTTTGATCGTAATAAATTCAGCATCAAATGCTTACTACAAAGCAGTGTTGCTGATGAAATAATGCAAGAGCACACCCTAGTGGACAAAAAGCTTGCAGCACCTGGTATTCCCAGGCAGTCTCCCATCCAAGTACTAACCGGGCCCGATCCTGCTTAGCTTCCGAGATCAGACGAGATCGGGCGTATTCAGGCTGGTATGGCCGTAAGCAAAGGAACAAGTCTGGGGTACGCCATTTAAAGTCAAAGTGAGTCTGATAGACAGACATTGCATTTTCACCAATTAGACAAGCAGCTTGAACTTTGGGTCACTCAAAAGGTGGAAGAAATTACATATGCTGTAGCCATCACTTTTTAGCACAGATAGTTGGACGAAATACAGACAAACCTTGCTAACATTTCAAAGCGAGGGCACATATATCAGCCTTGTGAGAAAAAACGGACAAATTACAATGACTCCTGACAAATACATCATGAGCAACAGTTTCCCATGCAGCTATCCTACTAGCCAGAATAAATAGACAAAAGCTCTGAATGTTGAAATCCTAGTGCATTGTTCTGTGCTAAGGAGGAGTAGTGCATGAATGGACAATTTCATATTGAAGCGCAATGGGGCTGCATTTCGCAACATGATGTTTCCACAAAATGCCAACAATGTTTGGCTACAGACAAATGTTTCCACCTTTCGATTGGTCCACAACGTCTCTTTCACAACTGACTTGAAAGATCTTCATAAGCCCGGTCAGTTGACTTTCAAGTCTACCTCAAGCCTGGTGCCAAGCAACAGTTTTATCATTAAACAAGACATCAGGGGAGAGCGCGAACGCAGTCCCCCACTACCATAAATTATGCAATCGAGATTTCCACATTTGGGAAATTCGCAGGGGTCAGCACAGTCGCAGTGCAATGGCTGAGCCTCGCCCTGGGTGAACTGCCTTCTTGATCACAGTATCTCCCTTGCCAGGTAAGTATGACTTGAATTCATCAGTGGAGGGCAACTCTCTCCAGTGCCAACATTTTCGGCTGACGGGAACCACTTTGTGTTCTGATAATATCACATCACATCGACCTGCGTTAAATGCCGTTTAGGAATGCACTTGCAGACAGAGTGGTGAAAAAGTAGTTTATTTTGTTTACTAGACTATATCAGTGAAGCACGAGATTCCCATCATGCAACACTGTAGAAAAAAATCACCAATGACTTTTTAATATCTTAACCTGTCTGATATCACAAATGTATGCGATATGACGAAATACAATCACATTCAGACACACACACACACAGACAAATGCATGAAACCAATTGATTTATTATCGATAACATCTCACATTCTCTTGTGCTTTTGATTTACTCTGTAAAAGAAGGGTTCTAATTCCACCATGGAAAACACAGGGCCATCAGACATCAGTCCAGTTCCACTCCTCACCAGCATGATTTCCTTTGATCATTTGAACAGGGCGAAGGAGTACCAAGCACACACAAGCTGCATTCAGTAACGATATTCTTATTTGTCTCATAAATCAAAGGCTCCCTGACAGCACAAGGAACTTTGATCGTAATAAATTCAGCATCAAATGCTTACTACAAAGCAGTGTTTGCTGATGAAATAATGCAAGAGCACACCCTAGTGGACAAAAAGCTTGCAGCACCTGGTATTCCCAGGCAGTCTCCCATCCAAGTACTAACCGGGCCCGATCCTGCTTAGCTTCCGAGATCAGACGAGATCGGGCGTATTCAGGCTGGTATGGCCGTAAGCAAAGGAACAAGTCTGGGGTACGCCATTTAAAGTCAAAGTGAGTCTGATAGACAGACATTGCATTTTCACCAATTAGACAAGCAGCTTGAACTTTGGGTCACTCAAAAGGTGGAAGAAATTACATATGCTGTAGCCATCACTTTTTTAGCACAGATAGTTGGACGAAATACAGACAAACCTTGCTAACATTTCAAAGCGAGGGCACATATATCAGCCTTGTGAGAAAAAAACGGACAAATTACAATGACTCCTGACAAATACATCATGAGCAACAGTTTCCCATGCAGCTATCCTACTAGCCAGAATAAATAGACAAAAGCTCTGAATGTTGAAATCCTAGTGCATTGTTCTGTGCTAAGGAGGAGTAGTGCATGAATGGACAATTTCATATTTGAAGCGCAATGGGGCTGCATTTCGCAACATGATGTTTCCACAAAATGCCAACAATGTTTGGCTACAGACAAATGTTTCCACCTTTCGATTGGTCCACAACGTCTCTTTCACAACTGACTTGAAAGATCTTCATAAGCCCGGTCAGTTGACTTTCAAGTCTACCTCAAGCCTGGTGCCAAGCAACAGTTTTATCATTAAACAAGACATCAGGGGAGAGCGCGAACGCAGTCCCCCACTACCATAAATTATGCAATCGAGATTTCCACATTTGGGAAATTCGCAGGGGTCAGCACAGTCGCAGTGCAATGGCTGAGCCTCGCCCTGGGTGAACTGCCTTCTTGATCACAGTATCTCCCTTGCCAGGTAAGTATGACTTGAATACATCAGTGGAGGGCAACTCTCTCCAGTGCCAACATTTTCGGCTGACGGGAACCACTTTGTGTTCTGATAATATCACATCACATCGACCTGCGTTAAATGCCGTTTAGGAATGCACTTGCAGACAGAGTGGTGAAAAAGTAGTTTATTTTGTTTACTAGACTATATCAGTGAAGCACGAGATTCCCATCATGCAACACTGTAGAAAAAAAATCACCAATGACTTTTTAATATCTTAACCTGTCTGATATCACAAATGTATGCGATATGACGAAATACAATCACATTCAGACACACACACACACAGACAAATGCATGAAACCAATTGATTTATTATCGATAACATCTCACATTCTCTTGTGCTTTTGATTTACTCTGTAAAAGAAGGGTTCTAATTCCACCATGGAAAACACAGGGCCATCAGACATCAGTCCAGTTCCACTCCTCACCAGCATGATTTCCTTTGATCATTTGAACAGGGCGAAGGAGTACCAAGCACACACAAGCTGCATTCAGTAACGATATTCTTATTTGTCTCATAAATCAAAGGCTCCCTGACAGCACAAGGAACTTTGATCGTAATAAATTCAGCATCAAATGCTTACTACAAAGCAGTGTTGCTGATGAAATAATGCAAGAGCACACCCTAGTGGACAAAAAGCTTGCAGCACCTGGTATTCCCAGGCAGTCTCCCATCCAAGTACTAACCGGGCCCGATCCTGCTTAGCTTCCGAGATCAGACGAGATCGGGCGTATTCAGGCTGGTATGGCCGTAAGCAAAGGAACAAGTCTTGGTACGCCATTTAAAGTCAAAGTGAGTCTGATAGACAGACATTGCATTTTCACCAATTAGACAAGCAGCTTGAACTTTGGGTCACTCAAAAGGTGGAAGAAATTACATATGCTGTAGCCATCACTTTTTAGCACAGATAGTTGGACGAAATACAGACAAACCTTGCTAACATTTCAAAGCGAGGGCACATATATCAGCCTTGTGAGAAAAAACGGACAAATTACAATGACTCCTGACAAATACATCATGAGCAACAGTTTCCCATGCAGCTATCCTACTAGCCAGAATAAATAGACAAAAGCTCTGAATGTTGAAATCCTAGTGCATTGTTCTGTGCTAAGGAGGAGTAGTGCATGAATGGACAATTTCATATTTGAAGCGCAATGGGGCTGCATTTCGCAACATGATGTTTCCACAAAATGCCAACAATGTTTGGCTACAGACAAATGTTTCCACCTTTCGATTGGTCCACAACGTCTCTTTCACAACTGACTTGAAAGATCTTCATAAGCCCGGTCAGTTGACTTTCAAGTCTACCTCAAGCCTGGTGCCAAGCAACAGTTTTATCATTAAACAAGACATCAGGGGAGAGCGCGAACGCAGTCCCCCACTACCATAAATTATGCAATCGAGATTTCCACATTTGGGAAATTCGCAGGGGTCAGCACAGTCGCAGTGCAATGGCTGAGCCTCGCCCTGGGTGAACTGCCTTCTTGATCACAGTATCTCCCTTGCCAGGTAAGTATGACTTGAATTCATCAGTGGAGGGCAACTCTCTCCAGTGCCAACATTTTCGGCTGACGGGAACCACTTTGTGTTCTGATAATATCACATCACATCGACCTGCGTTAAATGCCGTTTAGGAATGCACTTGCAGACAGAGTGGTGAAAAAGTAGTTTATTTTGTTTACTAGACTATATCAGTGAAGCACGAGATTCCCATCATGCAACACTGTAGAAAAAAAATCACCAATGACTTTTTAATATCTTAACCTGTCTGATATCACAAATGTATGCGATATGACGAAATACAATCACATTCAGACACACACACACACAGACAAATGCATGAAACCAATTGATTTATTATCGATAACATCTCACATTCTCTTGTGCTTTTGATTTACTCTGTAAAAGAAGGGTTCTAATTCCACCATGGAAAACACAGGGCCATCAGACATCAGTCCAGTTCCACTCCTCACCAGCATGATTTCCTTTGATCATTTGAACAGGGCGAAGGAGTACCAAGCACACACAAGCTGCATTCAGTAACGATATCTTATTTGTCTCATAAATCAAAGGCTCCCTGACAGCACAAGGAACTTTGATCGTAATAAATTCAGCATCAAATGCTTACTACAAAGCAGTGTTGCTGATGAAATAATGCAAGAGCACACCCTAGTGGACAAAAAGCTTGCAGCACCTGGTATTCCCAGGCAGTCTCCCATCCAAGTACTAACCGGGCCCGATCCTGCTTAGCTTCCGAGATCAGACGAGATCGGGCGTATTCAGGCTGGTATGGCCGTAAGCAAAGGAACAAGTCTTGGTACGCCATTTAAAGTCAAAGTGAGTCTGATAGACAGACATTGCATTTTCACCAATTAGACAAGCAGCTTGAACTTTGGGTCACTCAAAAAGTGGAAGAAATTACATATGCTGTAGCCATCACTTTTTAGCACAGATAGTTGGACGAAATACAGACAAACCTTGCTAACATTTCAAAGCGAGGGCACATATATCAGCCTTGTGAGAAAAAACGGACAAATTACAATGACTCTGACAAATACATCATGAGCAACAGTTTCCCATGCAGCTATCCTACTAGCCAGAATAAATAGACAAAAGCTCTGAATGTTGAAATCCTAGTGCATTGTTCTGTGCTAAGGAGGAGTAGTGCATGAATGGACAATTTCATATTTGAAGCGCAATGGGGCTGCATTTCGCAACATGATGTTTCCACAAAATGCCAACAATGTTTGGCTACAGACAAATGTTTCCACCTTTCGATTGGTCCACAACGTCTCTTTCACAACTGACTTGAAAGATCTTCATAAGCCCGGTCAGTTGACTTTCAAGTCTACCTCAAGCCTGGTGCCAAGCAACAGTTTTATCATTAAACAAGACATCAGGGGAGAGCGCGAACGCAGTCCCCCACTACCATAAATTATGCAATCGAGATTTCCACATTTGGGAAATTCGCAGGGGTCAGCACAGTCGCAGTGCAATGGCTGAGCCTCGCCCTGGGTGAACTGCCTTCTTGATCACAGTATCTCCCTTGCCAGGTAAGTATGACTTGAATACATCAGTGGAGGGCAACTCTCTCCAGTGCCAACATTTTCGGCTGACGGGAACCACTTTGTGTTCTGATAATATCACATCACATCGACCTGCGTTAAATGCCGTTTAGGAATGCACTTGCAGACAGAGTGGTGAAAAAGTAGTTTATTTTGTTTACTAGACTATATCAGTGAAGCACGAGATTCCCATCATGCAACACTGTAGAAAAAAATCACCAATGACTTTTTAATATCTTAACCTGTCTGATATCACAAATGTATGCGATATGACGAAATACAATCACATTCAGACACACACACACACAGACAAATGCATGAAACCAATTGATTTATTATCGATAACATCTCACATTCTCTTGTGCTTTTGATTTACTCTGTAAAAGAAGGGTTCTAATTCCACCATGGAAAACACAGGGCCATCAGACATCAGTCCAGTTCCACTCCTCACCAGCA
>NC_060181.1:86291156-86337192 GCF_021184085.1 Oncorhynchus gorbuscha | reverse complement strand
TGATTTCCTTTGATCATTTGAACAGGGCGAAGGAGTACCAAGCACACACAAGCTGCATTCAGTAACGATATTCTTATTTGTCTCATAAATCAAAGGCTCCCTGACAGCACAAGGAACTTTGATCGTAATAAATTCAGCATCAAATGCTTACTACAAAGCAGTGTTGCTGATGAAATAATGCAAGAGCACACCCTAGTGGACAAAAAGCTTGCAGCACCTGGTATTCCCAGGCAGTCTCCCATCCAAGTACTAACCGGGCCCGATCCTGCTTAGCTTCCGAGATCAGACGAGATCGGGCGTATTCAGGCTGGTATGGCCGTAAGCAAAGGAACAAGTCTTGGTACGCCATTTAAAGTCAAAGTGAGTCTGATAGACAGACATTGCATTTTCACCAATTAGACAAGCAGCTTGAACTTTGGGTCACTCAAAAGGTGGAAGAAATTACATATGCTGTAGCCATCACTTTTTAGCACAGATAGTTGGACGAAATACAGACAAACCTTGCTAACATTTCAAAGCGAGGCACATATATCAGCCTTGTGAGAAAAAACGGACAAATTACAATGACTCCTGACAAATACATCATGAGCAACAGTTTCCCATGCAGCTATCCTACTAGCCAGAATAAATAGACAAAAGCTCTGAATGTTGAAATCCTAGTGCATTGTTCTGTGCTAAGGAGGAGTAGTGCATGAATGGACAATTTCATATTTGAAGCGCAATGGGGCTGCATTTCGCAACATGATGTTTCCACAAAATGCCAACAATGTTTGGCTACAGACAAATGTTTCCACCTTTCGATTGGTCCACAACGTCTCTTTCACAACTGACTTGAAAGATCTTCATAAGCCCGGTCAGTTGACTTTCAAGTCTACCTCAAGCCTGGTGCCAAGCAACAGTTTTATCATTAAACAAGACATCAGGGAGAGCGCGAACGCAGTCCCCCACTACCATAAATTATGCAATCGAGATTTCCACATTTGGGAAATTCGCAGGGGTCAGCACAGTCGCAGTGCAATGGCTGAGCCTCGCCCTGGGTGAACTGCCTTCTTGATCACAGTATCTCCCTTGCCAGGTAAGTATGACTTGAATACATCAGTGGAGGGCAACTCTCTCCAGTGCCAACATTTTCGGCTGACGGGAACCACTTTGTGTTCTGATAATATCACATCACATCGACCTGCGTTAAATGCCGTTTAGGAATGCACTTGCAGACAGAGTGGTGAAAAAGTAGTTTATTTTGTTTACTAGACTATATCAGTGAAGCACGAGATTCCCATCATGCAACACTGTAGAAAAAAATCACCAATGACTTTTTAATATCTTAACCTGTCTGATATCACAAATGTATGCGATATGACGAAATACAATCACATTCAGACACACACACACACAGACAAATGCATGAAACCAATTGATTTATTATCGATAACATCTCACATTCTCTTGTGCTTTTGATTTACTCTGTAAAAGAAGGGTTCTAATTCCACCATGGAAAACACAGGGCCATCAGACATCAGTCCAGTTCCACTCCTCACCAGCATGATTTCCTTTGATCATTTGAACAGGGCGAAGGAGTACCAAGCACACACAAGCTGCATTCAGTAACGATATTCTTATTTGTCTCATAAATCAAAGGCTCCCTGACAGCACAAGGAACTTTGATCGTAATAAATTCAGCATCAAATGCTTACTACAAAGCAGTGTTGCTGATGAAATAATGCAAGAGCACACCCTAGTGGACAAAAAGCTTGCAGCACCTGGTATTCCCAGGCAGTCTCCCATCCAAGTACTAACCGGGCCCGATCCTGCTTAGCTTCCGAGATCAGACGAGATCGGGCGTATTCAGGCTGGTATGGCCGTAAGCAAAGGAACAAGTCTTGGTACGCCATTTAAAGTCAAAGTGAGTCTGATAGACAGACATTGCATTTTCACCAATTAGACAAGCAGCTTGAACTTTGGGTCACTCAAAAAGTGGAAGAAATTACATATGCTGTAGCCATCACTTTTTAGCACAGATAGTTGGACGAAATACAGACAAACCTTGCTAACATTTCAAAGCGAGGGCACATATATCAGCCTTGTGAGAAAAAACGGACAAATTACAATGACTCCTGACAAATACATCATGAGCAACAGTTTCCCATGCAGCTATCCTACTAGCCAGAATAAATAGACAAAAGCTCTGAATGTTGAAATCCTAGTGCATTGTTCTGTGCTAAGGAGGAGTAGTGCATGAATGGACAATTTCATATTTGAAGCGCAATGGGGCTGCATTTCGCAACATGATGTTTCCACAAAATGCCAACAATGTTTGGCTACAGACAAATGTTTCCACCTTTCGATTGGTCCACAACGTCTCTTTCACAACTGACTTGAAAGATCTTCATAAGCCCGGTCAGTTGACTTTCAAGTCTACCTCAAGCCTGGTGCCAAGCAACAGTTTTATCATTAAACAAGACATCAGGGGAGAGCGCGAACGCAGTCCCCCACTACCATAAATTATGCAATCGAGATTTCCACATTTGGGAAATTCGCAGGGGTCAGCACAGTCGCAGTGCAATGGCTGAGCCTCGCCCTGGGTGAACTGCCTTCTTGATCACAGTATCTCCCTTGCCAGGTAAGTATGACTTGAATACATCAGTGGAGGGCAACTCTCTCCAGTGCCAACATTTTCGGCTGACGGGAACCACTTTGTGTTCTGATAATATCACATCACATCGACCTGCGTTAAATGCCGTTTAGGAATGCACTTGCAGACAGAGTGGTGAAAAAGTAGTTTATTTTGTTTACTAGACTATATCAGTGAAGCACGAGATTCCCATCATGCAACACTGTAGAAAAAAAATCACCAATGACTTTTTAATATCTTAACCTGTCTGATATCACAAATGTATGCGATATGACGAAATACAATGACAATCAGACACACACACACACACACACACACACACACACACACACACACACACACACACACACACACACACACACACACACACACACACACACACACACAATACAATCACATTCAGACACACACACACACAGACAAATGCATGAAACCAATTGATTTATTATCGATAACATCTCACATTCTCTTGTGCTTTTGATTTACTCTGTAAAAGAAGGGTTCTAATTCCACCATGGAAAACACAGGGCCATCAGACATCAGTCCAGTTCCACTCCTCACCAGCATGATTTCCTTTGATCATTTGAACAGGGCGAAGGAGTACCAAGCACACACAAGCTGCATTCAGTAACGATATTCTTATTTGTCTCATAAATCAAAGGCTCCCTGACAGCACAAGGAACTTTGATCGTAATAAATTCAGCATCAAATGCTTACTACAAAGCAGTGTTGCTGATGAAATAATGCAAGAGCACACCCTAGTGGACAAAAAGCTTGCAGCACCTGGTATTCCCAGGCAGTCTCCCATCCAAGTACTAACCGGGCCCGATCCTGCTTAGCTTCCGAGATCAGACGAGATCGGGCGTATTCAGGCTGGTATGGCCGTAAGCAAAGGAACAAGTCTTGGTACGCCATTTAAAGTCAAAGTGAGTCTGATAGACAGACATTGCATTTTCACCAATTAGACAAGCAGCTTGAACTTTGGGTCACTCAAAAGTGGAAGAAATTACATATGCTGTAGCCATCACTTTTTAGCACAGATAGTTGGACGAAATACAGACAAACCTTGCTAACATTTCAAAGCGAGGGCACATATATCAGCCTTGTGAGAAAAAAACGGACAAATTACAATGACTCCTGACAAATACATCATGAGCAACAGTTTCCCATGCAGCTATCCTACTAGCCAGAATAAATAGACAAAAGCTCTGAATGTTGAAATCCTAGTGCATTGTTCTGTGCTAAGGAGGAGTAGTGCATGAATGGACAATTTCATATTTGAAGCGCAATGGGGCTGCATTTCGCAACATGATGTTTCCACAAAATGCCAACAATGTTTGGCTACAGACAAATGTTTCCACCTTTCGATTGGTCCACAACGTCTCTTTCACAACTGACTTGAAAGATCTTCATAAGCCCGGTCAGTTGACTTTCAAGTCTACCTCAAGCCTGGTGCCAAGCAACAGTTTTATCATTAAACAAGACATCAGGGGAGAGCGCGAACGCAGTCCCCACTACCATAAATTATGCAATCGAGATTTCCACATTTGGGAAATTCGCAGGGGTCAGCACAGTCGCAGTGCAATGGCTGAGCCTCGCCCTGGGTGAACTGCCTTCTTGATCACAGTATCTCCCTTGCCAGGTAAGTATGACTTGAATACATCAGTGGAGGGCAACTCTCTCCAGTGCCAACATTTTCGGCTGACGGGAACCACTTTGTGTTCTGATAATATCACATCACATCGACCTGCGTTAAATGCCGTTTAGGAATGCACTTGCAGACAGAGTGGTGAAAAAGTAGTTTATTTTGTTTACTAGACTATATCAGTGAAGCACGAGATTCCCATCATGCAACACTGTAGAAAAAAATCACCAATGACTTTTTAATATCTTAACCTGTCTGATATCACAAAATGTATGCGATATGACGAAATACAATCACATTCAGACACACACACACACAGACAAATGCATGAAACCAATTGATTTATTATCGATAACATCTCACATTCTCTTGTGCTTTTGATTTACTCTGTAAAAGAAGGGTTCTAATTCCACCATGGAAAACACAGGGCCATCAGACATCAGTCCAGTTCCACTCCTCACCAGCATGATTTCCTTTGATCATTTGAACAGGGCGAAGGAGTACCAAGCACACACAAGCTGCATTCAGTAACGATATTCTTATTTGTCTCATAAATCAAAGGCTCCCTGACAGCACAAGGAACTTTGATCGTAATAAATTCAGCATCAAATGCTTACTACAAAGCAGTGTTGCTGATGAAATAATGCAAGAGCACACCCTAGTGGACAAAAAGCTTGCAGCACCTGGTATTCCCAGGCAGTCTCCCATCCAAGTACTAACCGGGCCCGATCCTGCTTAGCTTCCGAGATCAGACGAGATCGGGCGTATTCAGGCTGGTATGGCCGTAAGCAAAGGAACAAGTCTTGGTACGCCATTTAAAGTCAAAGTGAGTCTGATAGACAGACATTGCATTTCACCAATTAGACAAGCAGCTTGAACTTTGGGTCACTCAAAAAGTGGAAGAAATTACATATGCTGTAGCCATCACTTTTTAGCACAGATAGTTGGACGAAATACAGACAAACCTTGCTAACATTTCAAAGCGAGGGCACATATATCAGCCTTGTGAGAAAAAACGGACAAATTACAATGACTCCTGACAAATACATCATGAGCAACAGTTTCCCATGCAGCTATCCTACTAGCCAGAATAAATAGACAAAAGCTCTGAATGTTGAAATCCTAGTGCATTGTTCTGTGCTAAGGAGGAGTAGTGCATGAATGGACAATTTCATATTTGAAGCGCAATGGGGCTGCATTTCGCAACATGATGTTTCCACAAAATGCCAACAATGTTTGGCTACAGACAAATGTTTCCACCTTTCGATTGGTCCACAACGTCTCTTTCACAACTGACTTGAAAGATCTTCATAAGCCCGGTCAGTTGACTTTCAAGTCTACCTCAAGCCTGTGCCAAGCAACAGTTTATCATTAAACAAGACATCAGGGGAGAGCGCGAACGCAGTCCCCCACTACCATAAATTATGCAATCGAGATTTCCACATTTGGGAAATTCGCAGGGGTCAGCACAGTCGCAGTGCAATGGCTGAGCCTCGCCCTGGGTGAACTGCCTTCTTGATCACAGTATCTCCCTTGCCAGGTAAGTATGACTTGAATACATCAGTGGAGGGCAACTCTCTCCAGTGCCAACATTTTCGGCTGACGGGAACCACTTTGTGTTCTGATAATATCACATCACATCGACCTGCGTTAAATGCCGTTTAGGAATGCACTTGCAGACAGAGTGGTGAAAAAGTAGTTTATTTTGTTTACTAGACTATATCAGTGAAGCACGAGATTCCCATCATGCAACACTGTAGAAAAAAAATCACCAATGACTTTTTAATATCTTAACCTGTCTGATATCACAAATGTATGCGATATGACGAAATACAATCACATTCAGACACACACACACACAGACAAATGCATGAAACCAATTGATTTATTATCGATAACATCTCACATTCTCTTGTGCTTTTGATTTACTCTGTAAAAGAAGGGTTCTAATTCCACCATGGAAAACACAGGGCCATCAGACATCAGTCCAGTTCCACTCCTCACCAGCATGATTTCCTTTGATCATTTGAACAGGGCGAAGGAGTACCAAGCACACACAAGCTGCATTCAGTAACGATATTCTTATTTGTCTCATAAATCAAAGGCTCCCTGACAGCACAAGGAACTTTGATCGTAATAAATTCAGCATCAAATGCTTACTACAAAGCAGTGTTGCTGATGAAATAATGCAAGAGCACACCCTAGTGGACAAAAAGCTTGCAGCACCTGGTATTCCCAGGCAGTCTCCCATCCAAGTACTAACCGGGCCCGATCCTGCTTAGCTTCCGAGATCAGACGAGATCGGGCGTATTCAGGCTGGTATGGCCGTAAGCAAAGGAACAAGTCTTGGTACGCCATTTAAAGTCAAAGTGAGTCTGATAGACAGACATTGCATTTTCACCAATTAGACAAGCAGCTTGAACTTTGGGTCACTCAAAAAGTGGAAGAAATTACATATGCTGTAGCCATCACTTTTTAGCACAGATAGTTGGACGAAATACAGACAAACCTTGCTAACATTTCAAAGCGAGGGCACATATATCAGCCTTGTGAGAAAAAACGGACAAATTACAATGACTCCTGACAAATACATCATGAGCAACAGTTTCCCATGCAGCTATCCTACTAGCCAGAATAAATAGACAAAAGCTCTGAATGTTGAAATCCTAGTGCATTGTTCTGTGCTAAGGAGGAGTAGTGCATGAATGGACAATTTCATATTTGAAGCGCAATGGGGCTGCATTTCGCAACATGATGTTTCCACAAAATGCCAACAATGTTTGGCTACAGACAAATGTTTCCACCTTTCGATTGGTCCACAACGTCTCTTTCACAACTGACTTGAAAGATCTTCATAAGCCCGGTCAGTTGACTTTCAAGTCTACCTCAAGCCTGGTGCCAAGCAACAGTTTATCATTAAACAAGACATCAGGGGAGAGCGCGAACGCAGTCCCCCACTACCATAAATTATGCAATCGAGATTTCCACATTTGGGAAATTCGCAGGGGTCAGCACAGTCGCAGTGCAATGGCTGAGCCTCGCCCTGGGTGAACTGCCTTCTTGATCACAGTATCTCCCTTGCCAGGTAAGTATGACTTGAATACATCAGTGGAGGGCAACTCTCTCCAGTGCCAACATTTTCGGCTGACGGGAACCACTTTGTGTTCTGATAATATCACATCACATCGACCTGCGTTAAATGCCGTTTAGGAATGCACTTGCAGACAGAGTGGTGAAAAAGTAGTTTATTTTGTTTACTAGACTATATCAGTGAAGCACGAGATTCCCATCATGCAACACTGTAGAAAAAAATCACCAATGACTTTTTAATATCTTAACCTGTCTGATATCACACAAATGTATGCGATATGACGAAATACAATCACATTCAGACACACACACACACAGACAAATGCATGAAACCAATTGATTTATTATCGATAACATCTCACATTCTCTTGTGCTTTTGATTTACTCTGTAAAAGAAGGGTTCTAATTCCACCATGGAAAACACAGGGCCATCAGACATCAGTCCAGTTCCACTCCTCACCAGCATGATTTCCTTTGATCATTTGAACAGGGCGAAGGAGTACCAAGCACACACAAGCTGCATTCAGTAACGATATTCTTATTTGTCTCATAAATCAAAGGCTCCCTGACAGCACAAGGAACTTTGATCGTAATAAATTCAGCATCAAATGCTTACTACAAAGCAGTGTTGCTGATGAAATAATGCAAGAGCACACCCTAGTGGACAAAAAGCTTGCAGCACCTGGTATTCCCAGGCAGTCTCCCATCCAAGTACTAACCGGGCCCGATCCTGCTTAGCTTCCGAGATCAGACGAGATCGGGCGTATTCAGGCTGGTATGGCCGTAAGCAAAGGAACAAGTCTTGGTACGCCATTTAAAGTCAAAGTGAGTCTGATAGACAGACATTGCATTTTCACCAATTAGACAAGCAGCTTGAACTTTGGGTCACTCAAAAAGTGGAAGAAATTACATATGCTGTAGCCATCACTTTTTAGCACAGATAGTTGGACGAAATACAGACAAACCTTGCTAACATTTCAAAGCGAGGGCACATATTTCAGCCTTGTGAGAAAAAACGGACAAATTACAATGACTCCTGACAAATACATCATGAGCAACAGTTTCCCATGCAGCTATCCTACTAGCCAGAATAAATAGACAAAAGCTCTGAATGTTGAAATCCTAGTGCATTGTTCTGTGCTAAGGAGGAGTAGTGCATGAATGGACAATTTCATATTTGAAGCGCAATGGGGCTGCATTTCGCAACATGATGTTTCCACAAAATGCCAACAATGTTTGGCTACAGACAAATGTTTCCACCTTTCGATTGGTCCACAACGTCTCTTTCACAACTGACTTGAAAGATCTTCATAAGCCCGGTCAGTTGACTTTCAAGTCTACCTCAAGCCTGGTGCCAAGCAACAGTTTATCATTAAACAAGACATCAGGGGAGAGCGCGAACGCAGTCCCCCACTACCATAAATTATGCAATCGAGATTTCCACATTTGGGAAATTCGCAGGGGTCAGCACAGTCGCAGTGCAATGGCTGAGCCTCGCCCTGGGTGAACTGCCTTCTTGATCACAGTATCTCCCTTGCCAGGTAAGTATGACTTGAATACATCAGTGGAGGGCAACTCTCTCCAGTGCCAACATTTTCGGCTGACGGTAACCACTTTGTGTTCTGATAATATCACATCACATCGACCTGCGTTAAATGCCGTTTAGGAATGCACTTGCAGACAGAGTGGTGAAAAAGTAGTTTATTTTGTTTACTAGACTATATCAGTGAAGCACGAGATTCCCATCATGCAACACTGTAGAAAAAAAAAAAATCACCAATGACTTTTTAATATCTTAACCTGTCTGATATCACAAATGTATGCGATATGACGAAATACAATCACATTCACACACACACACACACACACACACACACACACACACACACACACACACACACACACACACACACACACACACACACACACACACACACACACACACACACACACACACACAGACAAATGCATGAAACCAATTGATTTATTATCGATAACATCTCACATTCTCTTGTGCTTTTGATTTACTCTGTAAAAGAAGGGTTCTAATTCCACCATGGAAAACACAGGGCCATCAGACATCAGTCCAGTTCCACTCCTCACCAGCATGATTTCCTTTGATCATTTGAACAGGGCGAAGGAGTACCAAGCACACACAAGCTGCATTCAGTAACGATATTCTTATTTGTCTCATAAATCAAAGGCTCCCTGACAGCACAAGGAACTTTGATCGTAATAAATTCAGCATCAAATGCTTACTACAAAGCAGTGTTGCTGATGAAATAATGCAAGAGCACACCCTAGTGGACAAAAAGCTTGCAGCACCTGGTATTCCCAGGCAGTCTCCCATCCAAGTACTAACCGGGCCCGATCCTGCTTAGCTTCCGAGATCAGACGAGATCGGGCGTATTCAGGCTGGTATGGCCGTAAGCAAAGGAACAAGTCTTGGTACGCCATTTAAAGTCAAAGTGAGTCTGATAGACAGACATTGCATTTTCACCAATTAGACAAGCAGCTTGAACTTTGGGTCACTCAAAAAGTGGAAGAAATTACATATGCTGTAGCCATCACTTTTTAGCACAGATAGTTGGACGAAATACAGACAAACCTTGCTAACATTTCAAAGCGAGGGCACATATATCAGCCTTGTGAGAAAAAACGGACAAATTACAATGACTCCTGACAAATACATCATGAGCAACAGTTTCCCATGCAGCTATCCTACTAGCCAGAATAAATAGACAAAAGCTCTGAATGTTGAAATCCTAGTGCATTGTTCTGTGCTAAGGAGGAGTAGTGCATGAATGGACAATTTCATATTTGAAGCGCAATGGGGCTGCATTTCGCAACATGATGTTTCCACAAAATGCCAACAATGTTTGGCTACAGACAAATGTTTCCACCTTTCGATTGGTCCACAACGTCTCTTTCACAACTGACTTGAAAGATCTTCATAAGCCCGGTCAGTTGACTTTCAAGTCTACCTCAAGCCTGGTGCCAAGCAACAGTTTATCATTAAACAAGACATCAGGGGAGAGCGCGAACGCAGTCCCCCACTACCATAAATTATGCAATCGAGATTTCCACATTTGGGAAATTCGCAGGGGTCAGCACAGTCGCAGTGCAATGGCTGAGCCTCGCCCTGGGTGAACTGCCTTCTTGATCACAGTATCTCCCTTGCCAGGTAAGTATGACTTGAATACATCAGTGGAGGGCAACTCTCTCCAGTGCCAACATTTTCGGCTGACGGTAACCACTTTGTGTTCTGATAATATCACATCACATCGACCTGCGTTAAATGCCGTTTAGGAATGCACTTGCAGACAGAGTGGTGAAAAAGTAGTTTATTTTGTTTACTAGACTATATCAGTGAAGCACGAGATTCCCATCATGCAACACTGTAGAAAAAAATCACCAATGACTTTTTAATATCTTAACCTGTCTGATATCACACAAATGTATGAAATACAATATGACAGAAATACAATCACATTCAGACACACACACACACACACACACACACACACACACACACACACACACACACACACACACACACACACACACACACACACACACACACACACACACACACACACACACACACACACACACACACACACACACACACACACACACACACACAGACAAATGCATGAAACCAATTGATTTATTATCGATAACATCTCACATTCTCTTGTGCTTTTGATTTACTCTGTAAAAGAAGGGTTCTAATTCCACCATGGAAAACACAGGGCCATCAGACATCAGTCCAGTTCCACTCCTCACCAGCATGATTTCCTTTGATCATTTGAACAGGGCGAAGGAGTACCAAGCACACACAAGCTGCATTCAGTAACGATATTCTTATTTGTCTCATAAATCAAAGGCTCCCTGACAGCACAAGGAACTTTGATCGTAATAAATTCAGCATCAAATGCTTACTACAAAGCAGTGTTGCTGATGAAATAATGCAAGAGCACACCCTAGTGGACAAAAAGCTTGCAGCACCTGGTATTCCCAGGCAGTCTCCCATCCAAGTACTAACCGGGCCCGATCCTGCTTAGCTTCCGAGATCAGACGAGATCGGGCGTATTCAGGCTGGTATGGCCGTAAGCAAAGGAACAAGTCTTGGTACGCCATTTAAAGTCAAAGTGAGTCTGATAGACAGACATTGCATTTTCACCAATTAGACAAGCAGCTTGAACTTTGGGTCACTCAAAAAGTGGAAGAAATTACATATGCTGTAGCCATCACTTTTTAGCACAGATAGTTGGACGAAATACAGACAAACCTTGCTAACATTTCAAAGCGAGGGCACATATTTCAGCCTTGTGAGAAAAAACGGACAAATTACAATGACTCCTGACAAATACATCATGAGCAACAGTTTCCCATGCAGCTATCCTACTAGCCAGAATAAATAGACAAAAGCTCTGAATGTTGAAATCCTAGTGCATTGTTCTGTGCTAAGGAGGAGTAGTGCATGAATGGACAATTTCATATTTGAAGCGCAATGGGGCTGCATTTCGCAACATGATGTTTCCACAAAATGCCAACAATGTTTGGCTACAGACAAATGTTTCCACCTTTCGATTGGTCCACAACGTCTCTTTCACAACTGACTTGAAAGATCTTCATAAGCCCGGTCAGTTGACTTTCAAGTCTACCTCAAGCCTGGTGCCAAGCAACAGTTTATCATTAAACAAGACATCAGGGGAGAGCGCGAACGCAGTCCCCCACTACCATAAATTATGCAATCGAGATTTCCACATTTGGGAAATTCGCAGGGGTCAGCACAGTCGCAGTGCAATGGCTGAGCCTCGCCCTGGGTGAACTGCCTTCTTGATCACAGTATCTCCCTTGCCAGGTAAGTATGACTTGAATACATCAGTGGAGGGCAACTCTCTCCAGTGCCAACATTTTCGGCTGACGGTAACCACTTTGTGTTCTGATAATATCACATCACATCGACCTGCGTTAAATGCCGTTTAGGAATGCACTTGCAGACAGAGTGGTGAAAAAGTAGTTTATTTTGTTTACTAGACTATATCAGTGAAGCACGAGATTCCCATCATGCAACACTGTAGAAAAAAATCACCAATGACTTTTTAATATCTTAACCTGTCTGATATCACAAATGTATGCGATATGACGAAATACAATCACATTCACACACACACACACACACACACACACACACACACAGACAAATGCATGAAACCAATTGATTTATTATCGATAACATCTCACATTCTCTTGTGCTTTTGATTTACTCTGTAAAAGAAGGGTTCTAATTCCACCATGGAAAACACAGGGCCATCAGACATCAGTCCAGTTCCACTCCTCACCAGCATGATTTCCTTTGATCATTTGAACAGGGCGAAGGAGTACCAAGCACACACAAGCTGCATTCAGTAACGATATTCTTATTTGTCTCATAAATCAAAGGCTCCCTGACAGCACAAGGAACTTTGATCGTAATAAATTCAGCATCAAATGCTTACTACAAAGCAGTGTTGCTGATGAAATAATGCAAGAGCACACCCTAGTGGACAAAAAGCTTGCAGCACCTGGTATTCCCAGGCAGTCTCCCATCCAAGTACTAACCGGGCCCGATCCTGCTTAGCTTCCGAGATCAGACGAGATCGGGCGTATTCAGGCTGGTATGGCCGTAAGCAAAGGAACAAGTCTTGGTACGCCATTTAAAGTCAAAGTGAGTCTGATAGACAGACATTGCATTTTCACCAATTAGACAAGCAGCTTGAACTTTGGGTCACTCAAAAAGTGGAAGAAATTACATATGCTGTAGCCATCACTTTTTAGCACAGATAGTTGGACGAAATACAGACAAACCTTGCTAACATTTCAAAGCGAGGGCACATATATCAGCCTTGTGAGAAAAAACGGACAAATTACAATGACTCCTGACAAATACATCATGAGCAACAGTTTCCCATGCAGCTATCCTACTAGCCAGAATAAATAGACAAAAGCTCTGAATGTTGAAATCCTAGTGCATTGTTCTGTGCTAAGGAGGAGTAGTGCATGAATGGACAATTTCATATTTGAAGCGCAATGGGGCTGCATTTCGCAACATGATGTTTCCACAAAATGCCAACAATGTTTGGCTACAGACAAATGTTTCCACCTTTCGATTGGTCCACAACGTCTCTTTCACAACTGACTTGAAAGATCTTCATAAGCCCGGTCAGTTGACTTTCAAGTCTACCTCAAGCCTGGTGCCAAGCAACAGTTTATCATTAAACAAGACATCAGGGGAGAGCGCGAACGCAGTCCCCCACTACCATAAATTATGCAATCGAGATTTCCACATTTGGGAAATTCGCAGGGGTCAGCACAGTCGCAGTGCAATGGCTGAGCCTCGCCCTGGGTGAACTGCCTTCTTGATCACAGTATCTCCCTTGCCAGGTAAGTATGACTTGAATACATCAGTGGAGGGCAACTCTCTCCAGTGCCAACATTTTCGGCTGACGGTAACCACTTTGTGTTCTGATAATATCACATCACATCGACCTGCGTTAAATGCCGTTTAGGAATGCACTTGCAGACAGAGTGGTGAAAAAGTAGTTTATTTTGTTTACTAGACTATATCAGTGAAGCACGAGATTCCCATCATGCAACACTGTAGAAAAAAATCACCAATGACTTTTTAATATCTTAACCTGTCTGATATCACAAATGTATGCGATATGACGAAATACAATCACATTCAGACACACACACACACACACAGACAAATGCATGAAACCAATTGATTTATTATCGATAACATCTCACATTCTCTTGTGCTTTTGATTTACTCTGTAAAAGAAGGGTTCTAATTCCACCATGGAAAACACAGGGCCATCAGACATCAGTCCAGTTCCACTCCTCACCAGCATGATTTCCTTTGATCATTTGAACAGGGCGAAGGAGTACCAAGCACACACAAGCTGCATTCAGTAACGATATTCTTATTTGTCTCATAAATCAAAGGCTCCCTGACAGCACAAGGAACTTTGATCGTAATAAATTCAGCATCAAATGCTTACTACAAAGCAGTGTTGCTGATGAAATAATGCAAGAGCACACCCTAGTGGACAAAAAGCTTGCAGCACCTGGTATTCCCAGGCAGTCTCCCATCCAAGTACTAACCGGGCCCGATCCTGCTTAGCTTCCGAGATCAGACGAGATCGGGCGTATTCAGGCTGGTATGGCCGTAAGCAAAGGAACAAGTCTTGGTACGCCATTTAAAGTCAAAGTGAGTCTGATAGACAGACATTGCATTTTCACCAATTAGACAAGCAGCTTGAACTTTGGGTCACTCAAAAAGTGGAAGAAATTACATATGCTGTAGCCATCACTTTTTAGCACAGATAGTTGGACGAAATACAGACAAACCTTGCTAACATTTCAAAGCGAGGGCACATATATCAGCCTTGTGAGAAAAAACGGACAAATTACAATGACTCCTGACAAATACATCATGAGCAACAGTTTCCCATGCAGCTATCCTACTAGCCAGAATAAATAGACAAAAGCTCTGAATGTTGAAATCCTAGTGCATTGTTCTGTGCTAAGGAGGAGTAGTGCATGAATGGACAATTTCATATTTGAAGCGCAATGGGGCTGCATTTCGCAACATGATGTTTCCACAAAATGCCAACAATGTTTGGCTACAGACAAATGTTTCCACCTTTCGATTGGTCCACAACGTCTCTTTCACAACTGACTTGAAAGATCTTCATAAGCCCGGTCAGTTGACTTTCAAGTCTACCTCAAGCCTGGTGCCAAGCAACAGTTTATCATTAAACAAGACATCAGGGGAGAGCGCGAACGCAGTCCCCCACTACCATAAATTATGCAATCGAGATTTCCACATTTGGGAAATTCGCAGGGGTCAGCACAGTCGCAGTGCAATGGCTGAGCCTCGCCCTGGGTGAACTGCCTTCTTGATCACAGTATCTCCCTTGCCAGGTAAGTATGACTTGAATACATCAGTGGAGGGCAACTCTCTCCAGTGCCAACATTTTCGGCTGACGGTAACCACTTTGTGTTCTGATAATATCACATCACATCGACCTGCGTTAAATGCCGTTTAGGAATGCACTTGCAGACAGAGTGGTGAAAAAGTAGTTTATTTTGTTTACTAGACTATATCAGTGAAGCACGAGATTCCCATCATGCAACACAGTAGAAAAAAATCACCAATGACTTTTTAATATCTTAACCTGTCTGATATCACAAACAATATGACGAAATACAATCACATTCAGACACACACACACACACACACACACACACACACACACACACACACACACACACACACACACACACACACACACACACACACACACACACACACACACACACAGACAAATGCATGAAACCAATTGATTTATTATCGATAACATCTCACATTCTCTTGTGCTTTTGATTTACTCTGTAAAAGAAGGGTTCTAATTCCACCATGGAAAACACAGGGCCATCAGACATCAGTCCAGTTCCACTCCTCACCAGCATGATTTCCTTTGATCATTTGAACAGGGCGAAGGAGTACCAAGCACACACAAGCTGCATTCAGTAACGATATTCTTATTTGTCTCATAAATCAAAGGCTCCCTGACAGCACAAGGAACTTTGATCGTAATAAATTCAGCATCAAATGCTTACTACAAAGCAGTGTTGCTGATGAAATAATGCAAGAGCACACCCTAGTGGACAAAAAGCTTGCAGCACCTGGTATTCCCAGGCAGTCTCCCATCCAAGTACTAACCGGGCCCGATCCTGCTTAGCTTCCGAGATCAGACGAGATCGGGCGTATTCAGGCTGGTATGGCCGTAAGCAAAGGAACAAGTCTTGGTACGCCATTTAAAGTCAAAGTGAGTCTGATAGACAGACATTGCATTTTCACCAATTAGACAAGCAGCTTGAACTTTGGGTCACTCAAAAAGTGGAAGAAATTACATATGCTGTAGCCATCACTTTTTAGCACAGATAGTTGGACGAAATACAGACAAACCTTGCTAACATTTCAAAGCGAGGGCACATATATCAGCCTTGTGAGAAAAAACGGACAAATTACAATGACTCCTGACAAATACATCATGAGCAACAGTTTCCCATGCAGCTATCCTACTAGCCAGAATAAATAGACAAAAGCTCTGAATGTTGAAATCCTAGTGCATTGTTCTGTGCTAAGGAGGAGTAGTGCATGAATGGACAATTTCATATTTGAAGCGCAATGGGGCTGCATTTCGCAACATGATGTTTCCACAAAATGCCAACAATGTTTGGCTACAGACAAATGTTTCCACCTTTCGATTGGTCCACAACGTCTCTTTCACAACTGACTTGAAAGATCTTCATAAGCCCGGTCAGTTGACTTTCAAGTCTACCTCAAGCCTGGTGCCAAGCAACAGTTTATCATTAAACAAGACATCAGGGGAGAGCGCGAACGCAGTCCCCCACTACCATAAATTATGCAATCGAGATTTCCACATTTGGGAAATTCGCAGGGGTCAGCACAGTCGCAGTGCAATGGCTGAGCCTCGCCCTGGGTGAACTGCCTTCTTGATCACAGTATCTCCCTTGCCAGGTAAGTATGACTTGAATACATCAGTGGAGGGCAACTCTCTCCAGTGCCAACATTTTCGGCTGACGGTAACCACTTTGTGTTCTGATAATATCACATCACATCGACCTGCGTTAAATGCCGTTTAGGAATGCACTTGCAGACAGAGTGGTGAAAAAGTAGTTTATTTTGTTTACTAGACTATCATCAGTGAACACGAGAAAAAATTCCCATCATGCAACACTGTAGACACACACACACACACACACACACACACACACACACACACACACACAAAAAAATCACCAATGACTTTTTAATATCTTAACCTGTCTGATATCACAAATGTACATATGACAAATACAATCACATTCACACACACACACACACAGACAAATGCATGAAACCAATTGATTTATTATCGATAACATCTCACATTCTCTTGTGCTTTTGATTTACTCTGTAAAAGAAGGGTTCTAATTCCACCATGGAAAACACAGGGCCATCAGACATCAGTCCAGTTCCACTCCTCACCAGCATGATTTCCTTTGATCATTTGAACAGGCGAAGGAGTACCAAGCACACACAAGCTGCATTCAGTAACGATATTCTTATTTGTCTCATAAATCAAAGGCTCCCTGACAGCACAAGGAACTTTGATCGTAATAAATTCAGCATCAAATGCTTACTACAAAGCAGTGTTGCTGATGAAATAATGCAAGAGCACACCCTAGTGGACAAAAAGCTTGCAGCACCTGGTATTCCCAGGCAGTCTCCCATCCAAGTACTAACCGGGCCCGATCCTGCTTAGCTTCCGAGATCAGACGAGATCGGGCGTATTCAGGCTGGTATGGCCGTAAGCAAAGGAACAAGTCTTGGTACGCCATTTAAAGTCAAAGTGAGTCTGATAGACAGACATTGCATTTTCACCAATTAGACAAGCAGCTTGAACTTTGGGTCACTCAAAAAGTGGAAGAAATTACATATGCTGTAGCCATCACTTTTTAGCACAGATAGTTGGACGAAATACAGACAAACCTTGCTAACATTTCAAAGCGAGGGCACATATATCAGCCTTGTGAGAAAAAACGGACAAATTACAATGACTCCTGACAAATACATCATGAGCAACAGTTTCCCATGCAGCTATCCTACTAGCCAGAATAAATAGACAAAAGCTCTGAATGTTGAAATCCTAGTGCATTGTTCTGTGCTAAGGAGGAGTAGTGCATGAATGGACAATTTCATATTTGAAGCGCAATGGGGCTGCATTTCGCAACATGATGTTTCCACAAAATGCCAACAATGTTTGGCTACAGACAAATGTTTCCACCTTTCGATTGGTCCACAACGTCTCTTTCACAACTGACTTGAAAGATCTTCATAAGCCCGGTCAGTTGACTTTCAAGTCTACCTCAAGCCTGGTGCCAAGCAACAGTTTATCATTAAACAAGACATCAGGGGAGAGCGCGAACGCAGTCCCCCACTACCATAAATTATGCAATCGAGATTTCCACATTTGGGAAATTCGCAGGGGTCAGCACAGTCGCAGTGCAATGGCTGAGCCTCGCCCTGGGTGAACTGCCTTCTTGATCACAGTATCTCCCTTGCCAGGTAAGTATGACTTGAATACATCAGTGGAGGGCAACTCTCTCCAGTGCCAACATTTTCGGCTGACGGTAACCACTTTGTGTTCTGATAATATCACATCACATCGACCTGCGTTAAATGCCGTTTAGGAATGCACTTGCAGACAGAGTGGTGAAAAAGTAGTTTATTTTGTTTACTAGACTATATCAGTGAAGCACGAGATTCCCATCATGCAACACTGTAGAAAAAAAATCACCAATGACTTTTTAATATCTTAACCTGTCTGATATCACAAATGTATGCGATATGACGAAATACAATCACATTCAGACACACACACACACACACACACACACACACACACACACACACACACACACACACACACACACACACACACACACACACACACACACACACACACACACACACACACACACACACACACACACACAGACAAATGCATGAAACCAATTGATTTATTATCGATAACATCTCACATTCTCTTGTGCTTTTGATTTACTCTGTAAAAGAAGGGTTCTAATTCCACCATGGAAAACACAGGGCCATCAGACATCAGTCCAGTTCCACTCCTCACCAGCATGATTTCCTTTGATCATTTGAACAGGGCGAAGGAGTACCAAGCACACACAAGCTGCATTCAGTAACGATATTCTTATTTGTCTCATAAATCAAAGGCTCCCTGACAGCACAAGGAACTTTGATCGTAATAAATTCAGCATCAAATGCTTACTACAAAGCAGTGTTGCTGATGAAATAATGCAAGAGCACACCCTAGTGGACAAAAAGCTTGCAGCACCTGGTATTCCCAGGCAGTCTCCCATCCAAGTACTAACCGGGCCCGATCCTGCTTAGCTTCCGAGATCAGACGAGATCGGGCGTATTCAGGCTGGTATGGCCGTAAGCAAAGGAACAAGTCTTGGTACGCCATTTAAAGTCAAAGTGAGTCTGATAGACAGACATTGCATTTTCACCAATTAGACAAGCAGCTTGAACTTTGGGTCACTCAAAAAGTGGAAGAAATTACATATGCTGTAGCCATCACTTTTTAGCACAGATAGTTGGACGAAATACAGACAAACCTTGCTAACATTTCAAAGCGAGGGCACATATATCAGCCTTGTGAGAAAAAACGGACAAATTACAATGACTCCTGACAAATACATCATGAGCAACAGTTTCCCATGCAGCTATCCTACTAGCCAGAATAAATAGACAAAAGCTCTGAATGTTGAAATCCTAGTGCATTGTTCTGTGCTAAGGAGGAGTAGTGCATGAATGGACAATTTCATATTTGAAGCGCAATGGGGCTGCATTTCGCAACATGATGTTTCCACAAAATGCCAACAATGTTTGGCTACAGACAAATGTTTCCACCTTTCGATTGGTCCACAACGTCTCTTTCACAACTGACTTGAAAGATCTTCATAAGCCCGGTCAGTTGACTTTCAAGTCTACCTCAAGCCTGGTGCCAAGCAACAGTTTATCATTAAACAAGACATCAGGGGAGAGCGCGAACGCAGTCCCCCACTACCATAAATTATGCAATCGAGATTTCCACATTTGGGAAATTCGCAGGGGTCAGCACAGTCGCAGTGCAATGGCTGAGCCTCGCCCTGGGTGAACTGCCTTCTTGATCACAGTATCTCCCTTGCCAGGTAAGTATGACTTGAATACATCAGTGGAGGGCAACTCTCTCCAGTGCCAACATTTTCGGCTGACGGTAACCACTTTGTGTTCTGATAATATCACATCACATCGACCTGCGTTAAATGCCGTTTAGGAATGCACTTGCAGACAGAGTGGTGAAAAAGTAGTTTATTTTGTTTACTAGACTATATCAGTGAAGCACGAGATTCCCATCATGCAACACTGTAGAAAAAAATCACCAATGACTTTTTAATATCTTAACCTGTCTGATATCACAAATGTATGCGATATGACGAAATACAATCACATTCACACACACACACACACACACACACACACACACACACACACACACACACACACACACACACACACACACAGACAAATGCATGAAACCAATTGATTTATTGTCGATAACATCTCACATTCTCTTGTGCTTTTGATTTACTCTGTAAAAGAAGGTCTAATTCCACCATGGAAAACACAGGGCCATCAGACATCAGTCCAGTTCCACTCCTCACCAGCATGATTTCCTTTGATCATTTGAACAGGGCGAAGGAGTACCAAGCACACACAAGCTGCATTCAGTAACGATATTCTTATTTGTCTCATAAATCAAAGGCTCCCTGACAGCACAAGGAACTTTGATCGTAATAAATTCAGCATCAAATGCTTACTACAAAGCAGTGTTGCTGATGAAATAATGCAAGAGCACACCCTAGTGGACAAAAAGCTTGCAGCACCTGGTATTCCCAGGCAGTCTCCCATCCAAGTACTAACCGGGCCCGATCCTGCTTAGCTTCCGAGATCAGACGAGATCGGGCGTATTCAGGCTGGTATGGCCGTAAGCAAAGGAACAAGTCTTGGTACGCCATTTAAAGTCAAAGTGAGTCTGATAGACAGACATTGCATTTTCACCAATTAGACAAGCAGCTTGAACTTTGGGTCACTCAAAAAGTGAGAAGAAATTACATATGCTGTAGCCATCACTTTTTAGCACAGATAGTTGGACGAAATACAGACAAACCTTGCTAACATTTCAAAGCGAGGGCACATATTTCAGCCTTGTGAGAAAAAACGGACAAATTACAATGACTCCTGACAAATACATCATGAGCAACAGTTTCCCATGCAGCTATCCTACTAGCCAGAATAAATAGACAAAAGCTCTGAATGTTGAAATCCTAGTGCATTGTTCTGTGCTAAGGAGGAGTAGTGCATGAATGGACAATTTCATATTTGAAGCGCAATGGGGCTGCATTTCGCAACATGATGTTTCCACAAAATGCCAACAATGTTTGGCTACAGACAAATGTTTCCACCTTTCGATTGGTCCACAACGTCTCTTTCACAACTGACTTGAAAGATCTTCATAAGCCCGGTCAGTTGACTTTCAAGTCTACCTCAAGCCTGGTGCCAAGCAACAGTTTATCATTAAACAAGACATCAGGGGAGAGCGGAACGCAGTCCCCCACTACCATAAATTATGCAATCGAGATTTCCACATTTGGGAAATTCGCAGGGGTCAGCACAGTCGCAGTGCAATGGCTGAGCCTCGCCCTGGGTGAACTGCCTTCTTGATCACAGTATCTCCCTTGCCAGGTAAGTATGACTTGAATACATCAGTGGAGGGCAACTCTCTCCAGTGCCAACATTTTCGGCTGACGGTAACCACTTTGTGTTCTGATAATATCACATCACATCGACCTGCGTTAAATGCCGTTTAGGAATGCACTTGCAGACAGAGTGGTGAAAAAGTAGTTTATTTTGTTTACTAGACTATATCAGTGAAGCACGAGATTCCCATCATGCAACACTGTAGAAAAAAATCACCAATGACTTTTTAATATCTTAACCTGTCTGATATCACAAATTATGACGAAATACAATCATATCACAAACACACACACACACACACACAAATACACACACACACACACACACACACACACACACACACACACACACACACACACACACACACACAGACAAATGCATGAAACCAATTGATTTATTATCGATAACATCTCACATTCTCTTGTGCTTTTGATTTACTCTGTAAAAGAAGGGTTCTAATTCCACCATGGAAAACACAGGGCCATCAGACATCAGTCCAGTTCCACTCCTCACCAGCATGATTTCCTTTGATCATTTGAACAGGGCGAAGGAGTACCAAGCACACACAAGCTGCATTCAGTAACGATATTCTTATTTGTCTCATAAATCAAAGGCTCCCTGACAGCACAAGGAACTTTGATCGTAATAAATTCAGCATCAAATGCTTACTACAAAGCAGTGTTGCTGATGAAATAATGCAAGAGCACACCCTAGTGGACAAAAAGCTTGCAGCACCTGGTATTCCCAGGCAGTCTCCCATCCAAGTACTAACCGGGCCCGATCCTGCTTAGCTTCCGAGATCAGACGAGATCGGGCGTATTCAGGCTGGTATGGCCGTAAGCAAAGGAACAAGTCTTGGTACGCCATTTAAAGTCAAAGTGAGTCTGATAGACAGACATTCCAATTAGACAAGCAGCTTGAACTTTGGGTCACTCAAAAAGTGGAAGAAATTACATATGCTGTAGCCATCACTTTTTAGCACAGATAGTTGGACGAAATACAGACAAACCTTGCTAACATTTCAAAGCGAGGGCACATATATCAGCCTTGTGAGAAAAAACGGACAAATTACAATGACTCCTGACAAATACATCATGAGCAACAGTTTCCCATGCAGCTATCCTACTAGCCAGAATAAATAGACAAAAGCTCTGAATGTTGAAATCCTAGTGCATTGTTCTGTGCTAAGGAGGAGTAGTGCATGAATGGACAATTTCATATTTGAAGCGCAATGGGGCTGCATTTCGCAACATGATGTTTCCACAAAATGCCAACAATGTTTGGCTACAGACAAATGTTTCCACCTTTCGATTGGTCCACAACGTCTCTTTCACAACTGACTTGAAAGATCTTCATAAGCCCGGTCAGTTGACTTTCAAGTCTACCTCAAGCCTGGTGCCAAGCAACAGTTTATCATTAAACAAGACATCAGGGGAGAGCGCGAACGCAGTCCCCACTACCATAAATTATGCAATCGAGATTTCCACATTTGGGAAATTCGCAGGGGTCAGCACAGTCGCAGTGCAATGGCTGAGCCTCGCCCTGGGTGAACTGCCTTCTTGATCACAGTATCTCCCTTGCCAGGTAAGTATGACTTGAATACATCAGTGGAGGGCAACTCTCTCCAGTGCCAACATTTTCGGCTGACGGTAACCACTTTGTGTTCTGATAATATCACATCACATCGACCTGCGTTAAATGCCGTTTAGGAATGCACTTGCAGACAGAGTGGTGAAAAAGTAGTTTATTTTGTTTACTAGACTATATCAGTGAAGCACGAGATTCCCATCATGCAACACTGTAGAAAAAAAATCACCAATGACTTTTTAATATCTTAACCTGTCTGATATCACAAATGTATGCGATATGACGAAATACAATCACATTCAGACACACCACACACACACACACACACACACACACACACACACACACACACACACACACACACACACACACACACACACACACAGACAAATGCATGAAACCAATTGATTTATTATCGATAACATCTCACATTCTCTTGTGCTTTTGATTTACTCTGTAAAAGAAGGGTTCTAATTCCACCATGGAAAACACAGGGCCATCAGACATCAGTCCAGTTCCACTCCTCACCAGCATGATTTCCTTTGATCATTTGAACAGGGCGAAGGAGTACCAAGCACACACAAGCTGCATTCAGTAACGATATTCTTATTTGTCTCATAAATCAAAGGCTCCCTGACAGCACAAGGAACTTTGATCGTAATAAATTCAGCATCAAATGCTTACTACAAAGCAGTGTTGCTGATGAAATAATGCAAGAGCACACCCTAGTGGACAAAAAGCTTGCAGCACCTGGTATTCCCAGGCAGTCTCCCATCCAAGTACTAACCGGGCCCGATCCTGCTTAGCTTCCGAGATCAGACGAGATCGGGCGTATTCAGGCTGGTATGGCCGTAAGCAAAGGAACAAGTCTTGGTACGCCATTTAAAGTCAAAGTGAGTCTGATAGACAGACATTGCATTTTCACCAATTAGACAAGCAGCTTGAACTTTGGGTCACTCAAAAAGTGGAAGAAATTACATATGCTGTAGCCATCACTTTTTAGCACAGATAGTTGGACGAAATACAGACAAACCTTGCTAACATTTCAAAGCGAGGGCACATATTTCAGCCTTGTGAGAAAAAACGGACAAATTACAATGACTCCTGACAAATACATCATGAGCAACAGTTTCCCATGCAGCTATCCTACTAGCCAGAATAAATAGACAAAAGCTCTGAATGTTGAAATCCTAGTGCATTGTTCTGTGCTAAGGAGGAGTAGTGCATGAATGGACAATTTCATATTTGAAGCGCAATGGGGCTGCATTTCGCAACATGATGTTTCCACAAAATGCCAACAATGTTTGGCTACAGACAAATGTTTCCACCTTTCGATTGGTCCACAACGTCTCTTTCACAACTGACTTGAAAGATCTTCATAAGCCCGGTCAGTTGACTTTCAAGTCTACCTCAAGCCTGGTGCCAAGCAACAGTTTATCATTAAACAAGACATCAGGGGAGAGCGCGAACGCAGTCCCCCACTACCATAAATTATGCAATCGAGATTTCCACATTTGGGAAATTCGCAGGGGTCAGCACAGTCGCAGTGCAATGGCTGAGCCTCGCCCTGGGTGAACTGCCTTCTTGATCACAGTATCTCCCTTGCCAGGTAAGTATGACTTGAATACATCAGTGGAGGGCAACTCTCTCCAGTGCCAACATTTTCGGCTGACGGTAACCACTTTGTGTTCTGATAATATCACATCACATCGACCTGCGTTAAATGCCGTTTAGGAATGCACTTGCAGACAGAGTGGTGAAAAAGTAGTTTATTTTGTTTACTAGACTATATCAGTGAAGCACGAGATTCCCATCATGCAACACTGTAGAAAAAAAATCACCAATGACTTTTTAATATCTTAACCTGTCTGATATCACAAATGTATGCGATATGACGAAATACAATCACATTCAGACACACACACACACACACACACACACACACACACACACACACACACACACACACACACACACACACACACACACACACACACACACACACACACACACACACACACAGACAAATGCATGAAACCAATTGATTTATTGTCGATAACATCTCACATTCTCTTGTGCTTTTGATTTACTCTGTAAAAGAAGGGTTCTAATTCCACCATGGAAAACACAGGGCCATCAGACATCAGTCCAGTTCCACTCCTCACCAACATGATTTCCTTTGATCATTTGAACAGGGCGAAGGAGTACCAAGCACACACAAGCTGCATTCAGTAACGATATTCTTATTTGTCTCATAAATCAAAGGCTCCCTGACAGCACAAGGAACTTTGATCGTAATAAATTCAGCATCAAATGCTTACTACAAAGCAGTGTTGCTGATGAAATAATGCAAGAGCACACCCTAGTGGACAAAAAGCTTGCAGCACCTGGTATTCCCAGGCAGTCTCCCATCCAAGTACTAACCGGGCCCGATCCTGCTTAGCTTCCGAGATCAGACGAGATCGGGCGTATTCAGGCTGGTATGGCCGTAAGCAAAGGAACAAGTCTTGGTACGCCATTTAAAGTCAAAGTGAGTCTGATAGACAGACATTGCATTTTCACCAATTAGACAAGCAGCTTGAACTTTGGGTCACTCAAAAAGTGGAAGAAATTACATATGCTGTAGCCATCACTTTTTAGCACAGATAGTTGGACGAAATACAGACAAACCTTGCTAACATTTCAAAGCGAGGGCACATATTTCAGCCTTGTGAGAAAAAACGGACAAATTACAATGACTCCTGACAAATACATCATGAGCAACAGTTTCCCATGCAGCTATCCTACTAGCCAGAATAAATAGACAAAAGCTCTGAATGTTGAAATCCTAGTGCATTGTTCTGTGCTAAGGAGGAGTAGTGCATGAATGGACAATTTCATATTTGAAGCGCAATGGGGCTGCATTTCGCAACATGATGTTTCCACAAAATGCCAACAATGTTTGGCTACAGACAAATGTTTCCACCTTTCGATTGGTCCACAACGTCTCTTTCACAACTGACTTGAAAGATCTTCATAAGCCCGGTCAGTTGACTTTCAAGTCTACCTCAAGCCTGGTGCCAAGCAACAGTTTATCATTAAACAAGACATCAGGGGAGAGCGCGAACGCAGTCCCCCACTACCATAAATTATGCAATCGAGATTTCCACATTTGGGAAATTCGCAGGGGTCAGCACAGTCGCAGTGCAATGGCTGAGCCTCGCCCTGGGTGAACTGCCTTCTTGATCACAGTATCTCCCTTGCCAGGTAAGTATGACTTGAATACATCAGTGGAGGGCAACTCTCTCCAGTGCCAACATTTTCGGCTGACGGTAACCACTTTGTGTTCTGATAATATCACATCACATCGACCTGCGTTAAATGCCGTTTAGGAATGCACTTGCAGACAGAGTGGTGAAAAAGTAGTTTATTTTGTTTACTAGACTATATCAGTGAAGCACGAGATTCCCATCATGCAACACTGTAGAAAAAAATCACCAATGACTTTTTAATATCTTAACCTGTCTGATATCACAAATGTATGCGATATGACGAAATACAATCACATTCAGACACACACACACACACACACACACACACACACACACACACACACACACACACACACACACACACACACACACACACACACACACACACACACACACACACACACACACACACACACACACACACACACAGACAAATGCATGAAACCAATTGATTTATTATCGATAACATCTCACATTCTCTTGTGCTTTTGATTTACTCTGTAAAAGAAGGGTTCTAATTCCACCATGGAAAACACAGGGCCATCAGACATCAGTCCAGTTCCACTCCTCACCAGCATGATTTCCTTTGATCATTTGAACAGGGCGAAGGAGTACCAAGCACACACAAGCTGCATTCAGTAACGATATTCTTATTTGTCTCATAAATCAAAGGCTCCCTGACAGCACAAGGAACTTTGATCGTAATAAATTCAGCATCAAATGCTTACTACAAAGCAGTGTTGCTGATGAAATAATGCAAGAGCACACCCTAGTGGACAAAAAGCTTGCAGCACCTGGTATTCCCAGGCAGTCTCCCATCCAAGTACTAACCGGGCCCGATCCTGCTTAGCTTCCGAGATCAGACGAGATCGGGCGTATTCAGGCTGGTATGGCCGTAAGCAAAGGAACAAGTCTTGGTACGCCATTTAAAGTCAAAGTGAGTCTGATAGACAGACATTGCATTTTCACCAATTAGACAAGCAGCTTGAACTTTGGGTCACTCAAAAAGTGGAAGAAATTACATATGCTGTAGCCATCACTTTTTAGCACAGATAGTTGGACGAAATACAGACAAACCTTGCTAACATTTCAAAGCGAGGGCACATATTTCAGCCTTGTGAGAAAAAACGGACAAATTACAATGACTCCTGACAAATACATCATGAGCAACAGTTTCCCATGCAGCTATCCTACTAGCCAGAATAAATAGACAAAAGCTCTGAATGTTGAAATCCTAGTGCATTGTTCTGTGCTAAGGAGGAGTAGTGCATGAATGGACAATTTCATATTTGAAGCGCAATGGGGCTGCATTTCGCAACATGATGTTTCCACAAAATGCCAACAATGTTTGGCTACAGACAAATGTTTCCACCTTTCGATTGGTCCACAACGTCTCTTTCACAACTGACTTGAAAGATCTTCATAAGCCCGGTCAGTTGACTTTCAAGTCTACCTCAAGCCTGGTGCCAAGCAACAGTTTATCATTAAACAAGACATCAGGGGAGAGCGCGAACGCAGTCCCCCACTACCATAAATTATGCAATCGAGATTTCCACATTTGGGAAATTCGCAGGGGTCAGCACAGTCGCAGTGCAATGGCTGAGCCTCGCCCTGGGTGAACTGCCTTCTTGATCACAGTATCTCCCTTGCCAGGTAAGTATGACTTGAATACATCAGTGGAGGGCAACTCTCTCCAGTGCCAACATTTTCGGCTGACGGTAACCACTTTGTGTTCTGATAATATCACATCACATCGACCTGCGTTAAATGCCGTTTAGGAATGCACTTGCAGACAGAGTGGTGAAAAAGTAGTTTATTTTGTTTACTAGACTATATCAGTGAAGCACGAGATTCCCATCATGCAACACAGTAGAAAAAAAATCACCAATGACTTTTTAATATCTTAACCTGTCTGATATCACAAATGTATGCGATATGACGAAATACAATCACATTCAGACACACACACACACACACACACACACACACACACACACACACACAGACAAATGCATGAAACCAATTGATTTATTGTCGATAACATCTCACATTCTCTTGTGCTTTTGATTTACTCTGTAAAAGAAGGGTTCTAATTCCACCATGGAAAACACAGGGCCATCAGACATCAGTCCAGTTCCACTCCTCACCAACATGATTTCCTTTGATCATTTGAACAGGGCGAAGGAGTACCAAGCACACACAAGCTGCATTCAGTAACGATATTCTTATTTGTCTCATAAATCAAAGGCTCCCTGACAGCACAAGGAACTTTGATCGTAATAAATTCAGCATCAAATGCTTACTACAAAGCAGTGTTGCTGATGAAATAATGCAAGAGCACACCCTAGTGGACAAAAAGCTTGCAGCACCTGGTATTCCCAGGCAGTCTCCCATCCAAGTACTAACCGGGCCCGATCCTGCTTAGCTTCCGAGATCAGACGAGATCGGGCGTATTCAGGCTGGTATGGCCGTAAGCAAAGGAACAAGTCTTGGTACGCCATTTAAAGTCAAAGTGAGTCTGATAGACAGACATTGCATTTTCACCAATTAGACAAGCAGCTTGAACTTTGGGTCACTCAAAAGTGGAAGAAATTACATATGCTGTAGCCATCACTTTTTAGCACAGATAGTTGGACGAAATACAGACAAACCTTGCTAACATTTCAAAGCGAGGGCACATATTTCAGCCTTGTGAGAAAAAACGGACAAATTACAATGACTCCTGACAAATACATCATGAGCAACAGTTTCCCATGCAGCTATCCTACTAGCCAGAATAAATAGACAAAAGCTCTGAATGTTGAAATCCTAGTGCATTGTTCTGTGCTAAGGAGGAGTAGTGCATGAATGGACAATTTCATATTTGAAGCGCAATGGGGCTGCATTTCGCAACATGATGTTTCCACAAAATGCCAACAATGTTTGGCTACAGACAAATGTTTCCACCTTTCGATTGGTCCACAACGTCTCTTTCACAACTGACTTGAAAGATCTTCATAAGCCCGGTCAGTTGACTTTCAAGTCTACCTCAAGCCTGGTGCCAAGCAACAGTTTATCATTAAACAAGACATCAGGGAGGAGCGCGAACGCAGTCCCCCACTACCATAAATTATGCAATCGAGATTTCCACATTTGGGAAATTCGCAGGGGTCAGCACAGTCGCAGTGCAATGGCTGAGCCTCGCCCTGGGTGAACTGCCTTCTTGATCACAGTATCTCCCTTGCCAGGTAAGTATGACTTGAATACATCAGTGGAGGGCAACTCTCTCCAGTGCCAACATTTTCGGCTGACGGTAACCACTTTGTGTTCTGATAATATCACATCACATCGACCTGCTTTAAATGCCGTTTAGGAATGCACTTGCAGACAGAGTGGTGAAAAAGTAGTTTATTTTGTTTACTAGACTATATCAGTGAAGCACGAGATTCCCATCATGCAACACTGTAGAAAAAAATCACCAATGACTTTTTAATATCTTAACCTGTCTGATATCACAAATGTATGCGATATGACGAAATACAATCACATTCACACACACACACACACACACACACACACACACACACACACACACACACACACACACACACACACACACACACACACACACACACACACACACACACACACACACACACACACAGACAAATGCATGAAACCAATTGATTTATTATCGATAACATCTCACATTCTCTTGTGCTTTTGATTTACTCTGTAAAAGAAGGGTTCTAATTCCACCATGGAAAACACAGGGCCATCAGACATCAGTCCAGTTCCACTCCTCACCAGCATGATTTCCTTTGATCATTTGAACAGGGCGAAGGAGTACCAAGCACACACAAGCTGCATTCAGTAACGATATTCTTATTTGTCTCATAAATCAAAGGCTCCCTGACAGCACAAGGAACTTTGATCGTAATAAATTCAGCATCAAATGCTTACTACAAAGCAGTGTTGCTGATGAAATAATGCAAGAGCACACCCTAGTGGACAAAAAGCTTGCAGCACCTGGTATTCCCAGGCAGTCTCCCATCCAAGTACTAACCGGGCCCGATCCTGCTTAGCTTCCGAGATCGGGCGTATTCAGGCTGGTATGGCCGTAAGCAAAGGAACAAGTCTTGGTACGCCATTTAAAGTCAAAGTGAGTCTGATAGACAGACATTGCATTTTCACCAATTAGACAAGCAGCTTGAACTTTGGGTCACTCAAAAAGTGGAAGAAATTACATATGCTGTAGCCATCACTTTTTAGCACAGATAGTTGGACGAAATACAGACAAACCTTGCTAACATTTCAAAGCGAGGGCACATATATCAGCCTTGTGAGAAAAAAACGGACAAATTACAATGACTCCTGACAAATACATCATGAGCAACAGTTTCCCATGCAGCTATCCTACTAGCCAGAATAAATAGACAAAAGCTCTGAATGTTGAAATCCTAGTGCATTGTTCTGTGCTAAGGAGGAGTAGTGCATGAATGGACAATTTCATATTTGAAGCGCAATGGGGCTGCATTTCGCAACATGATGTTTCCACAAAATGCCAACAATGTTTGGCTACAGACAAATGTTTCCACCTTTCGATTGGTCCACAACGTCTCTTTCACAACTGACTTGAAAGATCTTCATAAGCCCGGTCAGTTGACTTTCAAGTCTACCTCAAGCCTGGTGCCAAGCAACAGTTTATCATTAAACAAGACATCAGGGGAGAGCGCGAACGCAGTCCCCCACTACCATAAATTATGCAATCGAGATTTCCACATTTGGGAAATTCGCAGGGGTCAGCACAGTCGCAGTGCAATGGCTGAGCCTCGCCCTGGGTGAACTGCCTTCTTGATCACAGTATCTCCCTTGCCAAGTAAGTATGACTTGAATACATCAGTGGAGGGCAACTCTCTCCAGTGCCAACATTTTCGGCTGAGGGTAACCACTTTGTGTTCTGATAATATCTCATCGACCTGCGTTAAATGCCGTTTAGGAATGCACTTGCAGACAGAGTGGTGAAAAAGTAGTTTATTTTGTTTACTAGACTATATCAGTGAAGCACAAGATTCTCATCATGCAACACTGTAGAAAAAAATCACCAATGACTTTTTAATATTGTGAGAATATGGCTGCAGGAGCTACCTGCAATATCAGCACCCATATATGTGAAGCCTGCTGAAGCCGAGGGAGGGATAATAGAGTTAGAAAAAGGAAAAAAGTTGAGAAAAGTGGATAAGGTGAGTCAAAAGAAAAAGATAAAATGTTTTAATTGTAACGAAGTGTAACACTCCCTTCAAACGTCACCACCAAGATTGTAATTTAACTAAGGGGAAGATCAGAGGCGACAATCGGGTAAAAAAAAGGGATCAGATACAAAGAGAGCGAAATGAATGAGAATCCTCGCTGAGGAAACTTTGGGCTTTTAAATTAGGGCTATTTTCTGTTGTCCCGATGCCGGAGTTATGAATACAAGCTATTGTAAAATGGGTCTATTTGCGGAGAATCTCATTCAGTTCCATAGCATTGGTGGTATTGTGGTGAGCAAAGCAGTCTTACAAACTGCAGTCCAGGGTTTGGTTCCCAGCCAAGGTGTTAGCTAAAAAAAAAAAATTCTGAGTTTTGGTTGTAATTAAACTGATTGTATGTTTTGCAGAGAAAGTTATAGTCACTAGTATTGGTATAAGATATAAACTTAAATAGTTTGTTTGGTTCAAATTGAAAGACTAGTACATTCAACTCAAAATAAGGATGGAGCGAATTTTGATGCAAGACGATGTCAGTTCACTAAATGATCCGTTTGAATAATGTATTGGAAATAGAGTCGTAATTAAAATGCTGAATCAAAGACGAGACAGTTATTTAAATCTAATGAATTCTAAATAATAACGAAGAGACAATTGCGATAGATTTTTGCCCATCAAAATGTTCTTATAAATTTATCGAATTGAGAGATGAGAGATGTTGATTGATGTTGTAAATTCTAATTCAAGATTCAACAGCTTTTTTTTCTTTTGAAAAAGTTTTATTTACACAATTCCTTTTAAAACAGCTCTTACATTCATTTAATCATTTATACACATAAAAACGGCAACAAGGCATAAAAACACAGCATTTGAAATTTACATTTAAATTTGTTAAAAGTACGTGTTGTTAAAACCAATGACAACAACTATGAATAAAAGTACTTTCTTTGTAAAAATATCAAATCTGTAAAAGCCATTTAAAATGTGTACGAAATGATTCAACAAAGATAAAACATTTTTAAGACGTTAGAAACATGTTAAAAAGTCACTTTGTTAAAAGGCTGTCTTCAATCGCTTGTACAGGAGCGGGGTGAGTCCTTATCAATCTCGCCTCATCCTGCTCTCCCGAATAGACCATCGTCCCGTCCTTCGGGGCCCAGAGGAGATCCCTCCCCTAGGCGCATCGCCCTAGGCGCCGCAGCGCTGTCAGGCCGTGGCCGCCGGGACCTAGGGTGTTGTGGGGGACCCTTCGCCTGGGGTCGAGGCCCCCTTCCGTTCGTACCACCCCAGGGCTTCCGTGGCTACCATGGCCACTGCCTGGGGGGTGGTCTCTATGCTTTTTGCTACCAGCAGGTTACGGGAGGACCACAGTGCTTCCTTCAGACACGTGAGGGTGGGCCAGAACTTGGTGAAGGCCTTCGGTGGAATGGGCCTTCGGCCCACCCCGTACAGCACGAGCTGAGGTGTTAGGTCCTCCCCTGCTGGTAGACACGATGTGATCAGGGGGCCTGCTTCCTTCCACAGGTCCCTGGCGGCTCTGCACTCCCAGAGCATGTGCCTCACCGACTCATCTTGGCCGCAGCCCGGTCGGGGGCACGCGGATGTCCTCGCCATGCCCCGTGAGTGCATAACGGCCCTGACCGGGAGGATCTCGTGGGCGACCATCCAGGACAGGTCCCGATGCCGATTCAGGAGTGCAGGATGGGCCACGTTGCGCCAGACCGTTGTGGGCTCGCCTATAGCGAGCCCGCGCACTGGACACACTGGTTCCTGTTCCTGCACAAGAGAGAGAAGAGAGCGGTGTTTAGTTAAAACCGTGACTGCTTCCTTTTCCAGTTTGAAATGTCTTAAAAATTTCTGGAGCTGGACGTAGTGGGTGGGGAGCAGGAAAGAGACTGGGGCTCGCAGGTCGACTGGGATCAGCCTCAGTGTCCTGAGGTAAGATCCCAGCCAGTATTTGGTTACTGTTTATTGTTTATTTTAGGAGTTGATTTTAACATAATTAAACATTGTATTCTGGTGTGTTTAAGTAGGATTCCTTCTTCTGGGATGGATGGAAGTTATCTAAAATATGTAAGTTGGAGGAGCCATGGGAGAATGTGTTTACATTTTAATTAAATATCTGGGATTAAATTACTGATTTCTTACACTGAGAAATGTACGGCATTTGCGACAGAGGGAAAAAGTAATACATTAGATAATAATGTTATCAGGTTAATCGCATCTAAGGGTAGCATGTTCATTTAAGTAAACATATACATTGACGTTGTTTAAAACTTATGATTAATGATTTGAGGTAAAGGGGAATTATCATTAGGTTTAGTTTATAGTTCACTGAATTTAAATGTGCTCTCTCTAATTCTCTCTTTCTCTCTTTCTTTCTCTCTCTCGGAGGACCTGAGCCCTAGGACCGTGCCCCAGGACTACCTGACATGATGGCTCCTTGCTGTCCCCAGTCCACCTGACTGTGCTGCTGCTCCAGTTTCAACTGTTCTGCCTTATTATTATTCGACCATGCTGGTCATTTATGAACATTTGAACATCTTGGTCATGTTCTGTTATAATCTCTACCCGGCACAGCCAGAAGAGGACTGGCCACCCCACATAGCCTGGTTCCTCTCTCTAGGTTTCTTCCTAGGTTTTGGCCTTTCTAGGGAGTTTTTCCTAGCCACTGTGCTTTTACACCTGCATTGTTTGCTGTTTGGGGTTTTAGGCTGGGTTTCTGTACAGCACTTTGAGATATCAGCTGATGTACAAAGGGCTATATAAATACATTTGATTTGATTTGATTTCCAACAATTGTTTACAGACAGAATATTTCACTTATAATTCACTGTACCACAATTCAAGTGGGTCAGAAGTGTATATACACTATGTAGACTGTGCCTTTAAAAAGCTTGGAAAATTCCAGAAAATGATGTCATGGCTTTTGAAGCTTCTGATAGGCCAATTGACATCATTTGATTCAATTGGAGGTGTACCTGTGGATGTATATCAAGGCCTACCTTCAAACTCAGTGCCTCTTTGCTTGACATCATGGGAAAATCAAAAGAAATCAGCCAAAAATTGTTCATCCTTTGGAGCAATTTCCAAACGCCTGAAGGTACCACGTTCATCTGTACAAACAATAGTACGCAAGTATAAACTCCACGGGACTACGCAGCCATCATAACGCTCAGGAAGGTGATGCGTTCTGTCTCCTAGAGATGACGTACTTTGGTGCAAAAAGTGCAAATCAATCCCAGAACAACAGCAAAGGACCTTGTGAAGATGCTGGAGGAAACAGGTACAAAAGTATCTATATCCACAGCAAAACGAGTTCTATATCGACATAACCTGAAAGACCCGCTCAGCAAGGAAGAAGCCACTACTGCAAAACCACCATTAAAAAAGCCAGACTACGGTTTGCAACTGCACATGGGGACAAAGATCGTACTTTTTAGAGAAATGTCCTCTGGTCTGATGAAATAAAAATAGAACTGTTTGGCCATAATGACCATCATTATGTTCTGAGGAGAAATGGGGAGGCTTGCAAGCCGAAGAACCCCATCCCAACTGTGAAGCACAGGGGTGTCAGCATCATGTTGTGGGGGTGCTTTGCTGCAGGACGGACTGGTGCACTTCACAAAATAGATGGCATCATGAGGCAGGAAAAGTATGTGGATATATTGAAGCAACATCTCAAGACATCAGTCAGGAAGTTAAAGCTTGGTCACAAAAAGGTCTTCCAAATGGACAATGACCCCAAGCATACTTCCAAAGTTGTGCAAAATGGATTAAGGACAGCAAAGTCAAGGTATCGGAGTGGTCATCACAAAGCCCTCACCTCAATCTCATAGAAAATATGTGGGCAGGAATGAAAAGGTGTGTGTGAGCAAGGCCTACAAACCTGAATTCATTACACCAGCTCTCTGTCAAGAGGAATGGGCCAAAATTCACCCAACTTATTGTAGGAAGCTGGTAGAAGGCTACCCGAAATGTTTGACCAAAGTTAAACAATTCAAAGGCAATGATACCAAATACTAATTGAGTGTATGTAAACTTCTGGCCCACTGGGAATGTGATGAAAGATACAAGTTAAAATAAATCACTCTCTCAACTATTATTCTGACATTTCACATTCTTAAAATAAAGTGGTGATTCTAACTGACCTAAAACAGGGACTTTTTACTCGGATTAAATGCCAGGAAATGTGAAAAACTGAGTTGAAATGTATTTGGCTAAGGTGTATATAAACTACTGACTTCAACCGTACCATGGCTAATGGCTGTTCTTATGACACAGGCCGTTTGTCGTGGTATTTTGCCCATATACCACAAACCCCAGAGGTGCCTATTATAAACTGGTTAAAAAAAAAGCATTTTTTTGTCACACCTGTGGTACACGATCTGATATAACACGTCTTTCAACTAAATCAGCATTCAGGGCTCAAACCACCCAGTTTATAATTGTAAATATGTCCCGTTTGCACATGTGCATAACTATCAATACAGTTGAAGTTGGAAGTTTACAAATGGAGGAATGATTTCTACCCCTAAAAAAAAACACTTTCGAAGAACTTTAAAAAAAAATGTATTGGCAATTTTATGGGAATTGTGCAGTTTATGTTCCAGATGTTAAGACTACAAACCATTATAAATGGCCCATTATCCCTCCTGTTTGGCCCTGTCCGGGGGGGGGGGGTATCATCGGATGGGGCCACAGTGTCTCCTGACCCCTTCTGTCTCAACCTACAGTACTTATGCTGCAGTAGTTTATGTGTCGGGGGGCTACGGTCAGTCTTTTATATCTGGAGTATTTCTCCTATCTTATCCGGTGTCCTATGTGAATTTAAGTATGCTCTCTCCAATTCTCTTTCTTTCTTTCTCTCGGAGGACCTGTGTCCTAGGACCATGCCTCAGGACTACCTGGCATGATGACTCCTTGCTGTCCCCAGTCCACCTGGCTGTGCTGCTGCTCCAGTTTCAACTGTTCTGCCTGCGGCAATGGAAAGCTGACCTGTTCACCGGACGTGCTACCTGTCCCAGACCTGCTGTTTTCAACTCTTTAGTATGCAGGAGTGGTAGAGATACTCTCAATGATCGGCTATGAAAAGCCAACTGACATTTACTCCTGAGGTGCTGACTTTCTGTACCCTCGACAACTACTGTGATTATTATTATTTGACCATGCTGGTCATTTATGAACATTTGAACATCTTGGCCATGTTCTGTTATAATCTCCACCCGGCACAGCCAGAAGAGGACTGGCCACCCCACATAGCCTGGTTCCTCTCTAAGTTTCTTCCTAGGTTTTGACTTTTCTAGGGAGTTTTTCCTAGCCACCGTGCTTCTACACCTGCATTGCTTGCTGTTTTGGGTTTTAGGCTGGGCTTCTGTACAGCACTTTGAGATATCAGCTGATGTAAGAAGGGCTATACAAATAAATTTGATTAGATTTACTTGCAATATTGATTTGATATTTCAATAGGCAAAGGCTACAGACTAAAATATGGGTTTATAATTGCAATTCAGTTTTGCCATGATTTGCTGAGCTAGTAGCCTATAGCCCCCGATAGGCCAACATCTCATTCCAGATAAAAGTCCAGATAAAAGTCCACATCACCCCCTGACCTTAGTTTTATTTGTTTTGGTTAGATCAGGGTGTGACAAGGGTGGTTTATTTAGTTTTTGTATTGTCTAGGTTTTTGTATGTCTAGGGGTTTATATGTCTATGGTTGCCTAGATCTCCAATGCATCTCCACTGTTCAGTGTATTCTGTGCCTCTTCCCCGCACTCGCCCTGAGGTGCGTGTCCCCAGCCCGGTACCACCAGTGCCGGCACCACGCACCAGGCCTACAGTATGCCTCGGCAGTCCAGTATGCCCTGTTCCTACTCCCCGCACTCGCCCTGAGGTGCGTGTCCCCAGCCCGGTACCACCAGTGCCGGCACCACACACCAGGCCTACAGTATGCCTCGGCAGTCCAGTATGCCCTGTTCCTACTCCCCGCACTCGCCCTGAGGTGGTGTCCCCAGCCCGGTACCACCAGTTCCGGCACCACACACCAGACCTACCTCGGCAGTCCAGTATGCGACCACTCGCTCCGGTTTGGAGCGAGTGGTCGCATCGGCGCTTCGCTCCCGCAGGTAGTGTAACTTTTTCATTACATTTCATTATATTTCATTATATTTCATTATAGCACAACGGTTTGATTTGTCTAATCTTAGCAATTTCTTCTCAGCTAGCTACATAGCCATCTTTGTATCAAAGATAATTGCGTAATTATCGTATTTCGCCGTCCTAACGTAGTCTTCACTAGCCAGCTAGCTAACGTCCACTGATTAGCTGCACTGGAGAAACTATTACACTCAACTGAACGACTTGATTAGTGTAGTGTTAGCTAGCTACATAGCTGTCTTTGCTGTCTTCGTATCTTCGTTCCAAGATAATAGTGTTGTTTAAGGTTTAGAGTGTGTAGTCTTAGAGTGATTATCTTAATTTACCGAGGTTAGCTAGCCAGCTATTTGTCGTCCTTAACGTAGGAGACTCTGCTAGCTAGCCAAGAGCTAGCCAACAGCTAGCCAACGTCTTCTGAATAGAACTCAACAACCCGGTCGCATTCACAGGTAGTATCACATTTTCATTTCATTTCATTACAGCACAACGGTTTGATTTGTTTGATCGTAGCTAGCTACATAGCTAGCTACATAGCAGTCTTTGTATCAAAGATAATTGTGTAGTCTAGAGCGATTTTCTAGGTTAGCTAGCCAGCTATTGTCGTTCTTTTAACGCAACGTAACGTAAACAACACTACTAGCTAGCCAGCTAGCCCCCGAATAGCAGCACTGCAGAAACTATTACACTCAACGGAACGACTTGATTAGTGTAGTGTCAACAATGCACCCACTGCCAGCTAGCCTACTTCAGCAGTACTGTATCATTTTAATCATTTTAGTCAATAAGATTCTTGCTACGTAGCTTAACTTTCTGAACATTCGAGACGTGTAGTCCACTTGTCATTCCAATCTCCTTTGCATTAGCGTAGCCTCTTCTGTAGCCTGTCAACTATGTGTCTGTTTATCCCTGTTCTCTCCTCTCTGCACAGACCATACAAACGCTCCACACCGCGTGGCCGCGGCCACCTAATCTGGTGGTCCCAGCGCGCACGACCCACGTGGAGTTCCAGGTCTCCGGTAGCCTCTGGAACTGCCGATCTGCGGCCAACAAGGCAGAGTTCATCTCAGCCTATGCCTCCCTCCAGTCCCTCGACTTCTTGGCACTGACGGAAACATGGATCACCACAGACAACACTGCTACTCCTACTGCTCTCTCTTCGTCCGCCCACGTGTTCTCGCACACCCCGAGAGCTTCTGGTCAGCGGGGTGGTGGCACCGGGATCCTCATCTCTCCCAAGTGGTCATTCTCTCTTTCTCCCCTTACCCATCTGTCTATCGCCTCCTTTGAATTCCATGCTGTCACAGTTACCAGCCCTTTCAAGCTTAACATCCTTATCATTTATCGCCCTCCAGGTTCCCTCGGAGAGTTCATCAATGAGCTTGATGCCTTGATAAGCTCCTTTCCTGAGGATGGCTCACCTCTCACAGTTCTGGGTGACTTTAACCTCCCCACGTCTACCTTTGACTCATTCCTCTCTGCCTCCTTCTTTCCACTCCTCTCCTCTTTTGACCTCACCCTCTCACCTTCCCCCCCTACTCACAAGGCAGGCAATACGCTTGACCTCATCTTTACTAGATGCTGTTCTTCCACTAACCTCATTGCAACTCCCCTCCAAGTCTCCGACCACTACCTTGTATCCTTTTCCCTCTCGCTCTCATCCAACACCTCCCACACTGCCCCTACTCGGATGGTATCGCGCCGTCCCAACCTTCGCTCTCTCTCCCCCGCTACTCTCTCCTCTTCCATCCTATCATCTCTTCCCTCCGCTCAAACCTTCTCCAACCTATCTCCTGATTCTGCCTCCTCAACCCTCCTCTCCTCCCTCTCTGCATCCTTTGACTCTCTATGTCCCCTATCCTCCAGGCCGGCTCGGTCCTCCCCTCCCGCTCCGTGGCTCGATGACTCATTGCGAGCTCACAGAACAGGGCTCCGGGCAGCCGAGCGGAAATGGAGGAAAACTCGCCTCCCTGCGGACCTGGCATCCTTTCACTCCCTCCTCTCTACATTTTCCTCCTCTGTCTCTGCTGCTAAAGCCACTTTCTACTACGCTAAATTCCAAGCATCTGCCTCTAACCCTAGGAAGCTCTTTGCCACCTTCTCCTCCCTCCTGAATCCTCCTCCCCCCTCCTCCCTCTCTGCAGATGACTTCGTCAACCATTTTGAAAAGAAGGTCGACGACATCCGATCCTCGTTTGCTAAGTCAAACGACACCGCTGGTTCTGCTCACACTGCCCTACCCTGTGCTCTGACCTCTTTCTCCCCTCTCTCTCCAGATGAAATCTCGCGTCTTGTGATGGCCGGCCGCCCAACAACCTGCCCGCTTGACCCTATCCCCTCCTCTCTTCTCCAGACCATTTCCGGAGACCTTCTCCCTTACCTCACCTCGCTCATCAACTCATCCCTGACCGCTGGCTACGTCCCTTCCGTCTTCAAGAGAGCGAGAGTTGCACCCCTTCTGAGAAGACCTACACTCGATCCCTCAGATGTCAACAATTACAGACCAGTATCCCTTCTTTCTTTTCTCTCCAAAACTCTTGAACGTGCCGTCCTTGGCCAGCTCTCCCGCTATCTCTCTCTGAATGACCTTCTTGATCCAAATCAGTCAGGTTTCAAGACTAGTCATTCAACTGAGACTGCTCTCCTCTGTATCACGGAGGCGCTCCGCACTGCTAAAGCTAACTCTCTCTCCTCTGCTCTCATCCTTCTAGATCTATCGGCTGCCTTCGATACTGTGAACCATCAGATCCTCCTCTCCACCCTCTCCGAGTTGGGCATCTCCGGCGCGGCCCACGCTTGGATTGCGTCCTACCCGACAGGTCGCTCCTACCAGGTGGCGTGGCGAGAATCTGTCTCCTCACCACGCGCTCTCACCACTGGTGTCCCCCAGGGCTCTGTTCTAGGCCCTCTCCTATTCTCGCTTTACACCAAGTCACTTGGCTCTGTCATAACCTCACATGGTCTCTCCTATCATTGCTATGCAGACGACACACAATTAATCTTCTCCTTTCCCCCTTCTGATGACCAGGTGGCGAATCGCATCTCTGCATGTCTGGCAGACATATCAGTGTGGATGACGGATCACCACCTCAAGCTGAACCTCGGCAAGACGGAGCTGCTCTTCCTCCCGGGGAAGGACTGCCCGTTCCATGATCTCGCCATCACGGTTGACAACTCCATTGTGTCCTCCTCCCAGAGCGCTAAGAACCTTGGCGTGATCCTGGACAACACCCTGTCGTTCTCAACCAACATCAAGGCGGTGGCCCGTTCCTGTAGGTTCATGCTCTACAACATCTGCAGAGTACGACCCTGCCTCACACAGGAAGCGGCGCAGGTCCTAATCCAGGCACTTGTCATCTCCCGTCTGGATTACTGCAACTCGCTGTTGGCTGGGCTCCCTGCCTGTGCCATTAAACCCCTTCAACTCATTCAGAACGCCGCAGCCCGTCTGGTGTTCAACCTTCCCAAGTTCTCTCACGTCACCCCGCTCCTCCGTTCTCTCCACTGGCTTCCAGTTGAAGCTCGCATCCGCTACAAGACCATGGTGCTTGCCTACGGAGCTGTGAGGGGAATGGCACCTCAGTACCTCCAGGCTCTGATCAGGCCCTACACCCTAACAAGGGCACTGCGTTCATCCAACTCTGGCCTGCTCGCCTCCCTACCACTGAGGAAGTACAGCTCCCGCTCAGCCCAGTCAAAACTGTTCGCTGCTCTGGCCCCCCAATGGTGGAACAAACTCCCTCACGACGCCAGGACAGCGGAGTCAATCACCACCTTCCGGAGACACCTGAAACCCCACCTCTTTAAGGAATACCTAGGATAGGATAAGTAATCCCTCTCACCCCCCCCTTTAAGATTTAGATGCACTATTGTAAAGTGACTGTTCCACTGGATGTCATAAGGTGAATGCACCAATTTGTAAGTCGCTCTGGATAAGAGCGTCTGCTAAATGACTTAAATGTAAAATGTAAATGTATGCCCTGTTCCTCCTCCCCGCACTCGCCCTGAGGTGCTGTCCCCAGCCCGGTACCACCAGTTCCGGAAACACGCACCAGGCCTACAGTACGCCTCCAGGGACCAGTATGCCCTGTTCCTCCTCCCCGCACTCGCCCTGAGGTGCTGTCCTCAGCCCGGTACCACCAGTGCCGGCACCACGCACCAGGCCTACAGTGCGCGTCGGCAGTCCAGAGCGTTCGGCGACGGTACTCAGTCCAGAGCGTCTGGCGGAGGGCTCAATGTGAAGAAGGGGGGTGGCGTCAAATTTCCATTCTCGAGACCCAAGAACTGAGCATGCGTAAAACTCTGCTTGACACAGTTTTCCATAAGAAAAGTCGACATTAGAATGCAGTTCACAATAAACAACCTCTGAGCTTATTTATCTAAAACCCTCTAGTGCGCCTAAAGTCATGAGTATAAGTTCTAGAGCTTTAATATGTTATATGGAAAAAGGGTTGGAAATAGGTGCAGCGCTCTGTCAACCAGTGCTCTGTCAACCAGTGCTCTTACACACCCCTCCCCACCACACACTCAGTAACAGTCTGCTCACTGCCAAATAGTCAGCAGCAGCAACAGATACATACGGTACTAGTTAAAAGTTTGGACACGCCAACTCATTCCATGGGTTCTTTATTTTTACTATTTTCTACATTGTAGAATTATAGTGGATACATCAAAACTATGAAATAACACATATGGAGGAATCATGTAGTAACCAAAAAAAGTGTTAAATAAATCAAAATATCAAATTTGATTTGTCACGTGCTGAATACAACAAGTGTAGACCTTACAGTAAAATGCTAACTTACAAGCCCTTAACCAACAATGCTTTAAGAAGTTAAGAGAGAAAAGTGTTAAGTAGAAAATAGAAAATAAAAGTAACAAATAATTAAACAGCAGCAGTAAAATAACAAGCAAGGCTATATACAGGGAGTTCCGGTACAGAGTCAATCTGCGGGGGCACCGGCTAGTCGAGGTAATTGAGGTAATATGTACATGTAGGTCAAGTTAAAGTGACTATGCATGGATAATAAACAGACAGTAGCAGCAGTGTAAAAGAGGGGTCTTTGATTAGCTGTTCGGGAGTCTTATGGCTTGGAAGTAGAAGCTGTTAAGAAACCTTTTAGACTTGGCGCTCCGGTACAGCTTGCCGTACAGTAGCAGAGAGAACAGTCTATGACTAGGGTGGCTGGAGTCTTTGACAATTTTTAGGGCCTTCCTCTGACACCGCCTAGTATAGAGGTCCTGGATGGCAAGAAGCTTGGCCCCAGTGATGTACTGGGCTGTTCGCACTACCCTCTGTAGTGTCTTGCGGTCGGAGGCCAAGCAGTTGCCATACCAGGCAGTGACGCAACCTCTCGATGATGCAGCTATAGAACTTTTGAGGATCTGAGGACCCATGCTAAATCTTTTTAGTCTCCTGATGAGGAATAGGCTTTGTTATGCCCTCTTCACACCTGTCTTGGTGTATTTGGACCATGAAAGTTTGTTGGTGATGTGAATACCAAGGAACTTGAAGCTCTCAACCCGCTCCACTGCAGCTCAGTCGATGAGAATGCGGGCGTGCTCGGTCCTCCTTTCCTGTAGTCCACAATCATCTACTTTGTCTTGATCACGTTGAGGAAGAGGATGTTTTCCTGGCACCACACGGCCAGGTCTCTGATCCCCTCCCTATAGGCTGTCTCATCGTTGTCGGTGATCAGGTTTACTACTGTTGTGTCATCGGTAAACTTGATGATAGTGTTGGAGTCATGCCTGGCCATGCAGTCATGAGTGAACAGGAAGTATAGTTGGAGAACAGCGTGGTGGATTTTTTTTGTTACCTACTCTCACCACCTGGGGGAGGTCCGTCAGGAAGTCCAGGATCCAGTTGCAGAGGGAGATGTTTAGTCCCAGTGTTCTTAGCTTATTGATGAGCTTTGAGGGTACTATGGTGTTGAACGCTGAGCTGTAGTCAATTAATAACATTCTCACATAGGTGTTCCATTTGTCCAGGTGGGAAATGGCAGTGTGGAATGCAATAGAGATTGCACCATCTGTGGATCTGTTGGGGAGGTATGTACATTGGAGTGGGTCTAGGGTTTCTGGGATAATGGTGTTGATGTGAGCCATGACCAGCCTTTCAAAGCACTTCATGGCTACAGACGTGAGTGCTACGGGTCAGTAGTCATTTAGGCAGGTTATCTTAGGCACAGAGACTGTGGTGGTCTGCTTGAAACATGTTGGTATTACAGACTTAGTCAGGGACAGGTTGAAAATGTCAGTGAAGACACTTGTCAGTAGTTCAGCGCATGCTCAGAGTACACGTCCTGGTAATCCATCTGGCCCTGAGGCCTTGTGAATGTTGACCTAAAGGTCTTACTTCGACTACAGAAAGCGTGAACACACAGTCGTCCGGAACAGCTGAAGCTCTCATGCATGCTTCAGTGTTACTTGCCTCAAAGCGAGCATTGAAGTAATTTAGTCTTTCAGGTAGGCTCCTTTCACTGGGCAGCTCGTGGCTGTGCATACCTTTGTAGTCCCTAATAGTTTGCAAACCCTGCCACATCCGACGAGCATCGGAGCCGGTGTAGTACGAATCATTCTTAGTCCTGTATTGATGCTTTGCCTCTTTGATGGTTCGCCGAAGGGCATAGCGGGATTTCTTATAAGCTTCCGGGTTAGAGTCCTGCTCCTTGAAAGCGGCAGCTCTACCCTTTAGCTCAGTTGCTTGTAATCCATGGCTTCTGGTTGTGGCATGTACATACGGTCACTGTGGGGACGACATCATCGATGCATTTATTGATGAAGCCACTGACTGACGTGGTGTATTGCCATGCCATACATTATGAAGGAATGGGGTGTCAGAAGGAATGGGGTGTCAGCTATGACATGGCACCTTGAGTTTGAAAAAATATTTTGTTTATTGAACTACAGTAAGTGAAATGGATTTATACCCAGTAACAGAATTAGGGTAACGGAATTACATCATGGGTCACTGATCTGTACTACACAGAAAAGCATCATTATGAATGTGAACGTCATTCTCCTCATGTTTCACAAATTTGAACAGCAGAGCACACTAGAGTACAGTGCAGTATAATACAATACAGGAGAGCGGATCTCAGTGCAGTAGCATTGTCTTACGTTAGTTAGCGCACCAAACTGTGGGTTGGGACCCATTTGTGGTTTGCAACAGGGGTCCGGGTGGGTGGCGGGATGACATTAAAAAATATATACTCAACGTTTTTGAGGTGTTGCACGTACATTTTGGCGATAGAAAAACACTTTCAGTGTAAACTTAAATGACAAAAAAATAATATTAAGGATGTAGAAAAGATATTGGACATATATAATTTTATAGTAGCCTATAATCTAAGAATTTACAATCAACAAAATAAAAGCTAGAGTCAGGCCCCCATTGATTTAGTTAAATTGAGCATAAGTAATATGGCTACAGGTTCATCTGCCTCACCTAAAGCCCATTATTGTGGGAAGCTGCTATAGACCACCAAGTGTTAACATTCAGTATCTGGATAATATGTGTGAAATGCTTGATAATGTATGTGATATCAACAGAGGTAAATTTTCTGGGTGATTATTGACTGGCTTTCATCAAGCTAATGACTTAAAAAGCTTAAAACTGTTCATTCCAGTGCCTGCAACCTGGTTTAGGTCATCAGTCCACATACCAGGGTAGTTACAAACAGCACAGGAATGAAATCATCAACATGTATTGATCACATCTTTACTAATGCTGCAGAAATGTGCTTTAAAGGAGTATCCAGAACCATTGGCTGTAGTAAATCACAATACAGTAGCAATATATAGGAAAACCAAAGTTCCAAAAGGCTGGGCCTAATATAATGTATGAGAGGTCATACAAGAAGTTTTGTAGTTTCAATTTCAATGTTGTTGTAAATAATATTTGTTGGTCCATAGTGGGTAATGAGGAGCAAACAGACGCTGCACTTGACACATTTACGAAATAGCTTATTCCAGTTAATAACACGCATG